>NC_067403.1:227519420-227869420 GCF_016432865.1 Antechinus flavipes
AGCTGTAGCTTCTAAAACATTTAATCTATTTTTTTTTTTTTCTAATCTGTTCATATGTTTTCTTTTCTTATGTCTGTAAGGCTATATGCAGCCTTTTCCCTCCACCTGCTGCATTCTGGGTCCCCTTTGTCACATTCTGTCCATTTGTAAATAAAAAATAATAAGTTCTTCCAGGCTTTGTCAACTAGTTCTTTCTTCTACCAGTATACTTCTTTTGACTATCCTTAATCTGCAATGAATAATTCAAGTTGGACTGAACACCTCAGAGGGTATTGTTTAAATTTCTTTTCAAGGTGATATTATCAATTTTCCTTTGAGAAAAAAACATATGTTGGTGACATTTTTAATTTGTCAGCCTTCTTTCCAGATGTCTAATTATAATCAGAGGGGCTCCAATGCTAAATGTCTGGGGCTTTTTTTTTAGATTCACATATATCTTAAAACTCAATTACTTTAATTCAGAGATGAACATAAAGAATGACAGAGAAAAAATATTGAAAAAACATTTAAGGAAAGGCCAAAGGCTCAAAGATGATACAGAAGCCTTGGGTATCTGGTCAATTTAAGAAACTTTTTTTAAAATTATTATAGCTTTTTATTTACCAGGTATATGCATAGGTAATTTTTCAGCACTGACAGTTACAAATCCTTTTGTTTCAACTTTTTCCCTCCTTCCCCCCACCCCTTCCCCCAGATAGCAGGTTGATCAATACATGTTAAATATGAAACATTTTAAAAAATAAATAATAGCTTTTTATTTTCACAATATAAGCAAAGATAGATGTCAATATTCATCCTTGCAAAATCTTATATTCCAAATTTTTCTTCCTCTCTTCTCCCCACTCATTCTCCTAGACAGTAAGTAATCCAATATATGTTAAATATGTACAATTCCTTTATATATATTTCCACATTTATCATGCTGCACAAGAAAAATCAGATCAAAAAGGGAAAAAATGAGAAAGAAAACAAAAAGCAAGCAAACAACAAAAAGGTGAAAATACTAAGTTGTGATTCACACTCAGTCCCCACAGTCCTCTCTCTGGATACAGATGGCTCTCTCTATCACAAAGCTATGGGAACTGCCCTGAATCACCTCATTGCTAAAAAGAGGCACATCTTTAAGAATTGATCATGCATTGAACCTTTGTATAATCTTGTTTCTGTGTACCAGGTTCTCCTGGTTCTACCCATTTCACTTAGCATCAGTTCATGTAAGTCTCTCCAGGCTTCTCTGAAATCATTCTGCTGATGTTTCTTTATATATATATGTATATATACATATACATATATATATACACACACATACACACACATAAATTCTTTTCTTATAGAACAATAATATTTCATAATATTCATATACCACAATTTATTCAGCCATTCCCCAACTGATGGACATCCACTCAGTTTCCAGTTTCTTTTCACTACAAAAAGGGCTGCCACAACATTTTTGCACCTGTGGGTCCTTTTCCCTTTTTTGTGATCCCTTATGCCCAATAGAAACACTGCTGGATCAAAGAACATACACAGTTTGATAGCCCTTTAGGCATAGTTCTAAATTGCTCTCTAGAATGGTTGGATCAGTTCACAACTCTACCAACAATGTCTCAATTTTCCCATATCCACTCCAACATTTATCTTTTCCTTTCATTTTAGTCATTCTGAGAGGTGTCCAGTGGCACCTCAGTTGTATTAATTTGCATTTCTCTGATCAATAGTTATTTAAACATTTTCTCATATGACTAGAAATGATTTTAATTTCTTCATCTGAAAATTGTCTATTGATATCCTTTGATCAGTTAGAGAATGATTTGTATTTTAAGAAACATTTATTAAGGGTGTAAGTGCCAGTTACTCTATTAAAAGTTGGGGATAAAAAGAAAAGCAAACATACACCTACACATACACTAAATAAACAAAAAAAAATCAATCCCCTTCTTCAAGGAGCATGCATTCTAATAGGGGAGACATTTAAATATCTAGGTATTTACAAGATGCATATGGTTATACGTGGAAAAAAAAGATTCTCTGTCATGGACATATATATATATATATATATATATATATATTCCTTTCTCTCTTTTAAAATGTTTCATTGATGCTATGTTTTGTTTTTATAGTTCTTATTTCCCAGTATCCTCTCTCATCAATAGAATCCTCCTCTCTAACAAAGAAAAACACTTAAGCAAAAACTGAAATACTGACCACATTTAATAGTAGTATATGTAGATGTGTTTTGAAAATAAAAAGCTTTTATTTAAAAAATACTGAAAAAATTTAAAAAATAGTACACGCAGGTATCACACAAAACATGAAGCATTCCAAAGTCATAGACCACAAGTCCACAAGCTCTATCAAGAAGATAGAAATATACTTCATAGTCATTTTAGGGGAATCTAGAAAAGATATTGCAAGAATCTGTATTCTGTTATGATTTGGTGGTGTTTTTTCTTTACATGATTGTGATCATTGGATATATTATTCTCTTGATTCTGCTTTGTTATCAATTCTTATCAATTCATACAGGTCTTCCCAAGTTCTCTCTGAATTTTTGTATTTATTATTTCATATAAGCTCAAAAAATATTCTTTACATTCACATACCACAATTTGCTCAGCTGCTTTCCAATCAATGAGAATCTACTTCGGTTTCAGGGTTTTTGCTGGCTGGATGTTATTCTCCAAAAGGAAACAACTTATATATTTGAAAATGAAAATTTAAAAAAAAATGGAGTCCAAAAGAATTGCTTTCTTACTGCAATGTAGTTATCTTTTCCTCAGCTAAGCTTTAGGAAAGAAGTCTGGGCCCATAGGGTCTAAGTATGACCTTCAAAATACTAGAAAGCCAGGATTAATTAATAAATAGTTCATAGGAAGAACAGTAGCCCTGACTCTGAAGGAGAGGATTAATTTGCAAATCTTAAAAGACTTAATTAGCCATGGCTTAGATCGACAGTTTCTTTTTTTATTGCTGGAAACTACAAGTAGTGTGTTTTCCCCTCCTATCAGAAGTTTCTACTCTAGTTTTAGTTTGGTATCTCTCTTTTTTCTGGTTTATTGGAAACATCACAGATAAAATTGACACCTTCCCACACACATAGAGAATTACATTACTATAGATAGTGCTGTCTCCTGCTGCTGTCAACATTTAACTAGAAGCTGGTGCCTCTAAGATGAACAAATAGTTGGGGGTGGGTGGTAGGGATTCTCCTTCTAGATTATAACCTATAAAAGTAATAAAGTAATAATGATGGGAGTATATCTTTCCTTAATTTTTGCTAGGATGCTAGTGTTTAACCTTTGACAAAACTCACAATAAACTTTTAAAAATATGAATTTCTAACTTTAAGGATGAGGAAAAAAGGGACAACTAAGTCACAAAACTGATGAATTACATTTCTCTATTTTTTCCCTTTCTCTTCTTTTTGAGGTGGTACTGAAGGGATCAGAGTGAATTGAAAGAGGGGGATTTCCAAAATCTAGCTAAGGAAAAAAAAATCAAGTAAATGCAAATTGTTTCAATTTTAAACAGGCAAAACTATGCTTTAATTCCACTGTTCCTGTAGATGAGAACCATAATAATACAATACAATAGACAGTAGTTAACTGCTTATCATTTGCTAAGTAAATGCTGGGGATACAGATAAGAAAAAACAAGATAATCCCTGTCTTCAAGGAGTTTACTTAATGAGGAGAAGCTAGAAGGGGCTGGAGGCGGGGGAGAGAAATGATTATGATAGTGGAGTAGAATCCAGGGATTGTGGCTGGTGGAAAATAAAGAGCTGGCTGAGCTTCTGAGCCCTCTATAAATGGAGGCTTTGGTAGGAGTTTTAGTTTCAACTTCCCACCTTCCAATCAGAGGGGCAGATTTAGAGATATTGTACATGCAGTTCTTCCCATAGATCTATGAAGTCACTAATGAAGGGAGTTCTTCCAATAACTAAGATCATAAACAGATCATTCCTGGCTCTCCTGCATGAGGAGACTTCCCATAAGTGTATCACAGAAAGTCGGTGTAGGGTCTGAAGGAAGATGGAATTTAACATGCTTTGCTTAATTTCTACAATCTGGTGTATGTGAATTTGGTGAGATAGTTTGATTAGGGGACCTGATTACTTGAGTCCCCCCAAATTCACTTGATAACATAACAAGATGTAAGGGCAGGTAAATAAAAGTGGAAACGGCTGGATCATTTCAGAATGGGTAGTGAAATTTATAGGTTATAAAGATAGGACCCTTTCACTTCTGGAGTGACCCTTTGCATAAGAAAAGATAGATTGGCAACAGTTGTGGGCTTCCATGGTGCCGTGTCCTTGTTCAATCACTGTCATGATCAGATGTGAGTCACTGAGAATGAAAAAAAAAATGCAATCCAATCCCAGGAATTATGTTCATGGTCAAATCACTTCACTTTGCTGAGTTTCTGACAACTCTGAGATTCTGAACTCCTGACAAGTTTAGTTCTGCTTTTGTGGAGAAAGAGCATTTATATGTTCAGAATCATGGCAAGGAGTAATAATAAGACTCTCCTACCTCATTAGGACTTTTATGAATTATCAAATGCTTTCAAATACATTTAATTGTTTTAGTATTCAAAAACGTTGAGCAAAAATTAGATGCCCAGGGCTCAAATCCTATGCCCTTTCCCCCCTTGCCCAAACTCTTCAACTGCAAAATAAGAGTTGGACTGGAATCTAAGATTATGTATTTTGATATAATTGATTTCCTTTGTAACCTGAGCAAATTACTTTATTCCATTTATCTCAGTTTCTTTATTTCTAAAATGGAGATAATAATGGGTTTTTTTGTGAGGATCAAATGAGATAATAATTGTAAAGCACTTAACAGTGTCTGGCACATAGTAAGTACTATGTAAGTTATGGTTATTAAACTTGATGAGTTTGTAGGATGTTAAACCCTTATTTGGAACCTTGAGTGTATCCTCTACTGGATTATGTGAATGACCTTTGACAACCACTAAGAGGACTTGGGGGCCATCTATTGAGGTACCCAAACCTCTTTCAATTTCATTTATTAAATTGCTTGGGTCACACTGTTAGAATCAGACTCCTCTTCCCCCACTGCTCCCTTAGTTGAGAACAAGCGAGGATATTCATCTAAAGCTTTTCACTTACAACAAAATTACTGTGGTGAATCAGTATGTGCTGATGTAATACAGGCACTCAGAAAAGTCTGCTATTCTTTCTGAAAGACAGTATGGACTATACAAGCAGAATAAGATCCACTGTGGTTTAGTTTTATCCAATAATGCTTATATTTCCTTATGACCAACAGCATTAGGTATATATATTTAATATGTATCTCTCCCCCAAAAAGGGAGTTACCCAAAGGACTGGGTAAAGCTAAAGCTAAAACTACTCAGTTATCTTGGTTCCATAGAGGCAGATGGAGGGCATTTTCCCCAAATTCATTCCCCACTTTTTTATTTTTTTATGTAAATATTCCCCTAATTTCCTTCTAAGCTTCTTAGGGACAAAGACTGGGTCAAATCTCTTTGCATTTGTAATTTATAGCCCTGTTTCTTCAGCACTGTATGCACTCAAGTAATATTTTAGCTTAATGACCATCCATATAGTATCTTCCCAGGGTAATCCTATTCTGCCTTGCATGGATCAGTTAACCCTTCTTGTAATATTGTGATAGGCTAAGGAATTAGCCAAGAGGAATCAGCACAGAAGATATAAATAATTGACTTCTCCTTTTCTAAGTAGTTTTAATGGATCATTTAGAACATGTGGGAAATGAACATGTTGTTCAGCAGGGCTCTGAAATGAACTCCATTGTGTCCTCATTGCTTTGCTAAATATTTATATGCTATTGTCCTTTAACTTCCAATCATTGAAGACACTCTGACAATGAATAATTGAGCATGATATGAACTATTTTTGAAGCCTGGAAAATGTGGGCACATCTATTGCTCAGAAGTTCTCTTAAGATGATTTGCAAATGAAAAACTTATGTAACTCAGGGAGAGTCTTTACAGGCTCATTCAGAAAGCTTGCAGGAACGAGTATGTCATGGTTGGACTTTTAACAAGCTGCTACCATGGGGTGAAGATCATAAAGCATCATGGGAAAGACCAAGGGCTCTCAGTCCTTAAAATTAAAAAAAAAAAAAAAAAAAAAAGGGAAGATATCAGAGCAATTTCTAAGTGAAAGAGAATCCAGAACATGGGAGAACAGGAACTTGTAATAGCATTCCAAATTCTTCAAGGCAACTATTGTGCCCTTCTTTAGATTCCTCCTCACATAGAATATACCTAGTTATTTTAACTTCCACATGTCCCATGTTCTTCCCTTTGTGTATTCCTCATCTATAAAATGATTGGGTTTGATGGGCATAGGATCACAATTAGAACATCAGGGATACATAAAAGCTATTTAGTCCATCTCTCTCATTTTGTAGATGAGGAATTAGTCTCCAGAGAGATTCAGCTAGGTGCTCAAGGTCACCCAGAAGGTAAGTAACAGAGTTCCCTCTACCTCTAATAATCTGTATCTGAATATATCAATGTATATCATGAATAAATGAATATGTCAATGTATATCATGAATGAATGAATATGTCAATGTATATCATGAATAAATGAATATATCAATGTATATCATGAATGGATGAATATATCAGTGTTTCCCTCCAAAGGCATGGTGTGAGTTGTAAGACTACTGGAAGTACATATGGTGAGTTGGAAATGAACCCATTTATTGCCACATAATTTAATGTAGCTTAATTCTGTCTTGGAATTGTCAGCCTTTTCTCAGATGTCAGTTGCTATTGTGTTCTTTCTTTGTTTATTACATTTCTATAGCTTTCCTTGTTTAATTTTGCTTGGGAAACATCTTAGTTGCTGAGTTTAATTGAATTGGTATGCTTTCATTGTGTACGTATGACCAGAGGCTCAAAATAACAGATGCATATTTTAATAAATTTAATAATAGGGAAGAAAATGAATGAATTTAATAATTCATTTAATAAAGGAAAGAAAACTAATGAATCCAATAAAAATGAATGAATTTTTGTGTTGAAAATAGAAATTTTAAGTAAAAGTCTGAATTTTTGTTTACATTATTCCAATTAAATTCATGGGAATTTGATGGGTATCAGAGAATTTTACATGAATATTGGTTTAAATATGAACTGAAATCCTATTTATGATTAACTTGGGTTCTTGCAGGTCATATCAGAAGATTGTGGCAAGTTCTGGCATGTTCCACTACTCTGACAAGCCTTCAAGGACAGAGTTACCTAAGTTTGGGGAAGTTCATTATCTGAAAGGTCTTAAATGATGATGCTTTTTTGATAATCCTCATTACTTTGGTCAAAAAGTATCAGTTTTTGATAGCCAACCTTCTGATGATAAACCTCTCTAAGCATTTATTAAACATTATAATCAAACCATCTTAACTTAAGTTACAACTTAAATCAGAGCTTCTTAAATTTTTTCCACTTGTGACCTCTTTTCACCCAAAAAATTTATGTGGACCCTGGGCATATAAGTATACAAATCAAACATTTACTAATAATAAGCCATAATTTCATGACCCCACCTTCAGTTATATGAACTCACATGAAGTCACAACTCAGATTTAAAGAAGTTTTGACCTGAACAATTTGTATAAAAGGGAGAAAATAACCTAGAATGGGTGGAATGAAAATTCCAAGATTCTTACTGGCAGGTGGAACAAAGGAACTGTGACCATGAAGGAAATCTCAGAAAGAGTATTTGGCTTCATAGGAATCTTGGAAAGAATAACCTGACCTGAGGGACGTTCCGATAAACGATTGCCTGAGCTTTCTTTAATTTCTCCTCCCAATGCCTTACACAGATACTATGATATCATTTGTTGTGTTTTACCCAAATGTTCCAGAAAGCTAAATTGTCTCAACCACCAAGAAACCAGAAGTTGACTAGAGGTAGATATAAACATAAGATTGGGCTGAATCCAACTCCTGCCTGAATATTAGAAATTTTCCCAACTGGGGGCCTCAGAGTAATTAAGACAAGTCAGAACTTTTCATCTAAAATAAATTTCTTATAGCTAAAGAGTAGAGAAATAAATTTAGGGGTCATCGTATTGCCCCTTAGGCTTAAAATCAGCTAATTATTATAATGAGTTGTTGCCCCAACAAGCAAGCAAAAACACACTGTCCTTCCTCTCTGCAGAGCAGCTCCTGAGGAATTTGGATGGAGTGCTCTAATGCTGGGGAGAAGAATGGAAAGCAGACAAGCAGAGAGAAAGGAGACACAAGTATATTTCCAAACCCCAAACGACTCAGTGGGAGGCACACTATTTGGACACAGGGAAATAGAACTGATGAATGGGACCAATTTGTTCTAACTCAAGTTAGGCATAGGGAATGGAGATTCTTGGCAGAATAGAATGAATAGAGTGCTCAGAAGCACTAGTGAGTCCCTTTGTACAGAAGATGGGATTGTAGGATTTGGTAGAAGAGCAGAAACCCTCAAAATCCAGGGGGCATTTAGAGCCTGGACTTGAAAGAGCTGGAAACTTTCAAATAACTCAGAGGCATTTTTAGTCTTGGCTGTTTTATTCTGACAGGGCTAAAATACAGATTATACTTCTGTAATCTCTCAGGGGTCCAGCTGCTTAGGAACTGACAACATCAATTAGGGTATAATAGATGACATTAGTATATTGCCTTAAGGTTTGCAGAGCATTTTATGTGTCTCATAATCTTGTAAAAATCTAAAAGTAACCATGTGATGGGGGTATTATAATCTTTATAATCATTTTGTTGATTAGAAAACAGAGGTTCAAAGAGACTTATTGACTTGTGTTCCCATAAAATGTTCCCATTTAAAACTTAGTTTTCTGGACACTAAGTCCAATACACTATCCACTAGGATGCACTGTCTTTAACAGAGCAAACAGCTGGAAGAAACAACAGCAGCAAGATGGTGAGGAATTGGGAGCTAGTGTGTGTGTGTGGTAAAGATGGGGATAAGGAAGCTGATGGAGAAAGTCAAACATTGATGAGACCAAATTCCTCTAGCCCATTCATTGCTCTTTGTTCTCTACTTTAAGGCCAAGAACAACAAATAAAATTCCTCTTTCATGGCTAGTATCTGGGGAACCCAACTCAACCCAACTTGTGTAACTCAAATCACACACTAGATCCCTTACAAGGAGCTAGACAGTGCAGTGGATAGAGTGTCAGGTTTGGAGTAAGGAAGATCTGAGGTTGAAATCCCTTTCCAACACCCTGAGCCATGTGATCCCAGATAAGTCATTTAATTTCAGTTTCCTCAACTGTAAAATGGGGGTAATAATAGCATGTATTCCCAGAAAGGTTTTTAGAATCAAGTGATATTTGTAAAATATTTAGTGCCTGGTATATAGTAAGTATTATGTAAATGTTAGCTATTATTACCCAAAGTTCAGACTTCTTTGTGGGCATCTGCTCAGAATCCTTCATTTAGGAATCCCTAAAGATATATTTAGTTTTACTAATCAGGCAGAAGATATAATTAGTTCACAGCAAAGACGTTTAATGAAACAATTTTCATTTCAATAAAAAAATTCCTACTAATTGGAGCTATTCAAAAGTAGAATGAGTTGTCTTAAATCATAAGATTGTGAAATCTAGGGTCAGAAGAGACATTTCCTCACTTTATAAATATATTATATACGATATATCATATAGATATATTATAGATAAAGAATATCTATATATTAGATATAGATAAAGAAACTGGCCATCCCAGAAGGATTACAATCTTGTTCAAATTCAGAATCCAAATGTCAGAGCTGGGAGGTTATATTTTTGATATCGCTGGACACCAGCAAACAGAAACTGGAGGACTCCTTGTCAGGGATATTGAAGAGGGGATTCCTGTTCAGGTAGAGGTTGGCATGGAGAGCTTCTAAGATCCTTTTTGACTCTGAGGTTCTATATGTAAAATAGTGTAAAGAATGTTGGATCTGGAGTCAAGACCTGAGTTCACATGAGACATCTATCATCTGACTGATCTCCTCAAGAAACTTGATTGGTGGCTAGATGATGCAATAGTTAGAATACTTACTGGACCAGGAGTCAGGAAGAATTGAATTTGAATTTGGTCTCAAATTGTGTGAATCTAAGAAATTCACTTAACCTCTGTCTGCCTCAATTTCCTCATCTGCAAATTGGGACTATAATAGCATCTCCCTCCCAGGTGGTAGAAATGAAATGAAATAATAATATTTATAAAGCCCTTTGCAAACCTTCAAGCAAGCTCTCTGCCTCTCTCTCTCTCTCTCTCTCTTTCTCTCTCTCTCTCTCTCTCTGTCTTTCTTTGTGTGTGTCTCTCTTTCTCTCTCTGTCTCTCTCTGCCTCTCTCAGTTTCTCTCTCTCTCTCTCTCTCTCTCTCTCTCTCTCTCTCTCTCTCTCTCTCTCTCTCTCTCTCTTTCTCTCCATATTATTTGCATGTGCACACACACCCATGTTGGTGGGGATGATGTAACGTAGACTCTCTCTTCTATCCTCTTTACACATTTGTAAAATAAAATTTACTAGATGGTATGTAAGGTTCCTTCTTCTTCTGAATTTCTCATCTTATGAAATATTTATTTGGACAACTATTAAGAAAGGTTTAATAGGTAAAATAGCTGAGACTAATTAGGCCTAGAGATATTTCTCACTCAGGAGCAATTTATCTACCATAAACCAGATAAATTTTGGGAGCACCATTAGTAATTGTGAGCTCCATAAAATTTAACTCAAAATGTGTTGGTCATCACTAAACAGACCCAGATTTCCATTGAAACTGAAATATTTTTAGGGAACTTAGAGAATATTCTATAGATCTATTTGTCCTTTTTTCAAAGAAATGTCCAGAATGCACTCCCTTCTCACTTTGACTTTATAAAATTACTAGTTTCTTCTTAAACAGATTATGTACCACCTTCTAGGTCCAATGTTTCATGAGTCTTTCTTATTGATACTCATGACAATAGTGAAAACATTTCTCCCTCTTAAAATTTCTTTGTCTTATCTCTTTAAGTATATTTGTATTTACTTATCAGCATATATTTCAGATCTCTCCAACAGAATGTGTTTCTTGAGGGTAAGGATTATTATTTTTTCTTTCTTTTTTTTTTTTCCTTTGTATCTCCAGCATTTAGCTACATGTTTTGGACATAGCAGGGACTTAATTAATGTTGAGTTAATTCATTTTTTGAAGTATCTAGTTTTTTTTTACCCAGTGTATTTATATAAACATTTTCTTTGTTGAATATAATAAAATCTTTTAATAATGGCAACACTTTATAAGAAAAATAATGATTTCAGAAAAGTCTGGACTTAAAACAAACCAATTCAAAATTAAATGTGCACAACCAGAATACTATACATAGTAACAGCAATATTGTTTGATATGAATGATTTAGCTGTTCTCAGCAATACAATGATCTAAGACAGTTCTGAAAGACTTATGAAAAACGCACTGGAGTCTGAATAAAAATCAAAGCATACTATTTTTCATTTTCTTTATTTTCTTCATTTTTTTCTTTTGGTCTATTTCTTTCACAACATGACTAAAATGAAAATGTGTTTTGCATGATTGCACTATATAACTTATATAAAATTGCTTACCTTCTTTGGAATGGGGAGGTAAGAGAGAGGAAAAAAATTGTAATTGAAAAAATTTAAAAGGCGAATGTTTAAAATTGTCTTTACATGTAACTGGAAAAATAAAATGTCACTTAAAAATTGAATCACTTGCTAGTTCATTAAGGATGGCACAATTGGACTGAAAAGGTTTAATTGTTTAACCCATCTTCTATTATGTAATTATTGGATGTTACCCATTACTACTGTACTCCAAAGTTCCTCATTTGGTTTTATCAGATATCCCCAAAGTCTCAATATAGTTTTAACCTATCAAAGCCTCAGTGCTTTTAGCTACCATAGCCTACTAAATTTTAAAACGACACTAAGACTTTTGGGACACTGTGTTTTGTAGTTGTTTCCATCCACCATGCTCCTGTCTCTTCATTCCTTCTTTGTGATATTAATTTTTAATTCTTCAGAAACTGTGGCATCTCATTTCTCACTACTGTACAGCAACACTAGCAGCCTGCAGATATTAAAAAAGATGGGAAGCTTGGAATCCCTAAAGGAGCTCTGCCATTTCCCAAAAAGTGTTCCAACCTGTTTTTCTCCTCTTTCTCCTCAACCCCTATAGAAGCTCTAAAAGATGATATAAATGTGAGCCATTATTACTGTTTCTCCACGGGGGTGAGTAATGGTAGAAATTTCAGGAAACACAGAAAGATATTCTGTGATATTCTGAGAAGAATTTCCTTCCAATCTTGATTCTGACAAGTCATTTACCTCATGCATGAGAAGAGTAATAATACAAAGCTGATACTGCAATATGTCATAACCTGTTCTATGGAGAAGAAACAAGACTCAGGTAAAATTCAAATCTGTTGAAATGTACTTATGACTTAGAAATCCATCATTAATCTACATGGTACAACCTAATAACAGAATAATTCCTTAAATCGAATTTGAAACTATCTGAGAGGATCAACCAGCATATCTGTGAGAAGCAGGCCTTCTCTTTGGAACTGTTGGCCTAAATTTTCAGATAAAATGTAACTTTGTTATTTGGATGTGAAATAAATGGAAGCCTGAGAGGAAGTATGATTCAGAGAAATAAATGCTAACTTTGCTGTCAGAGAAGAATCTAAACATGATATCCCTGGGGAAATGACATTTTGAAGAAAAGTGGAGTATCCAACTTCCTCTCTCCATCCACAGTTGCCCAATTGGTCCCTTGTTAGCTCTTTGTCTTGATTCTCTCAGGCTGTTGTCCTCAAGCCCATCAGGGAGAACATCCCTCATCACATGAGATATTAGCATGATGTCAGTTAGGGGAGGAATGGTGGAAATCATTAGGGAAAGAATCTCAAGCTGGTCCCACTAGCTGTCGCTTTATCCACTGTAAACATAACCCTCTCACTTCCCAGTCCTTGTCCTCCTCTGAGCTCCTATTTGAATATATCTCCTGGAAACTTCCACTATTGAAATATAATAAAAAGACCTCTCAATTTAGTCAGACAACTGAATATGATTCCTAGTTCTGCCATTTACTACTTAAGGTCTCAATTTCTTTTACTAAATATTGTATCTGGAACTCATACATGGGGTCCCCAGAAAATCCAACTCAGGTTCAAGCTATTCATAGTCATAAGCCCTTACTAATGGGATTACTTTTACTAGTCATCCAGAGAAAGTAACTAGTTAAAAAGCAAAGATATTTAGTGAAACATCAGTGTAAGATAAATAGCAGCAAATTATTTCCTCTCCCCTATAAACCTGGGGAACAGTCTCCTACAGGTATGTATACCATCCATGGCCACACTTAGAAAACATGTATAGGATGCACAAAAAATTCATGTAGTAAGATATAGAAATAGAGAATGTGTGGCTTGGATATATATTTAAAGGGAAATACTCATGGCTTCTTTGCTTCCTGGTAATTGATACTAATGTCATCATTGTACCCACTCTGGCCGGCTTCCTGATAAGCAGAGTTATAATTTGTGCTGAAAGTAATTTCTTTCCATCTCCCTCCTACCTTTCTTTCAGGGTCTCCTTCTTCGCCCTCCCCCAAGGCAGATAGATAGTCCTTTCTTGGTCTTGTGGTTGTTTCCACTTCTGATGATTAAGATGATAGGAGCCTTTAGGATTACCTGCCAGTTACCTCAGTACCCATATACTAAGGAAAGTCCTCCATTGATAAAGGCAGATATTTATCTCTTTTGCCATAGCCAGAGACTATGAATCATTGCATCCATCCCTAAAAGCCTCCTGGATAAAAAAGAAAAATTCAATATAACAATAGGTTTAAATTAAGTCCTTTCTTTTAAGTACTTAATCTGGGGCTGAATTTTAGTTATTCTAGATTTTTCAAAAAATCTGATTTAGGCTTAGAAATTTACCAAATCCTCTCCAATTTTGCATGCAAATGAATTTGATCTAGAATAAAAGCCATGTGAAACAGATAAAGTCATCCTCCACCCATATGACCTGCATTCCTGCCTTTATTAGTGTAGCAAGAGTTGTCTCTTTTACCTGTAGCATGGGGATGTCATTATGTGGTTCAAAGGGAGGTAGAAGAGACATTTCTAGTCTCTTTTTCCTTCATCCTTTTTCAAAGAAGACTTAAATTCCTGTCAGGAGAGGAAGAAAGAAGTGGGGATCAGAAGTTTGACTACGTTGATCTCCCCAGAGAAGAAGTACCAGGCTAGAATTATATCTATCTGCTCCCTCAAACATTGATAGTCTAGAGGATGCAGTTTTCAGGTTCAAGCTTAACTTCTGATCATTGTTTCATTAATTAGGAAGAAGCAAAACCCAAGCTTTGCATCCAAGTCTTGATTCCTTTTTCATTAAATTCCAGTTCTACAATGAACATGTCACAATTAGCAAACACATGTAACAGATCATTTATCTAAGTTGGTAACAAAACAGAAATCAGAAAAAGTAGTTACAGGAGAATATATCAGACAATACAGAATGAAGGAGTCTCCCACTAAGAGTTGGGAACTCAAATCAACCAAGAGAAGGTCCTAGGTCTCACACAATGGGAAATTCTCTTAAGTTTCCAGTGTAGCCAACTGGGGATAGGGACATGATAGAAAATGCCAGCTCTTCTCATGTTCTCCCTCAGTCTTTTCCTTCAGCCACCTGGAGTAGGGTTGACATTTTCCATCCTCTCTATTGAAGCTGGAAGCCAGAAAGCTCTGGAGTCTCAAAAAATCTGGAGCTTTCTTCTCTTCCTCTTGCCAATTCCACCCAGCTCTCACATAGATATGAGAGATTGATTTTTTACTAGGGAAGACAGAGTCCTATACTAATGGGTTATTAGGGTTACATTAGTTATAAATAACTGGTATTAAGCCTTCCGGGCTTTGAATTGCCCTATATGTATAAAGAGGGGGCAGTTAAAAGGCACAGTGGAAAAAGTGCTCGGCCTGGACTCAGGAAGATTCATCTTCATGAGTTCAAATGTGCCATGAGATACTTATTAGCTATAGCTGGGCAAACACTTAATCCTGTTTGCCTCAGTTTCTTCATCTGTAAAATTATCCAGAGAAGGAAATGGCAAACCACTCCATTATTTCTGCCAAGGAAATTCCAAATGGGGTCATGAACTAAAAACAACTGAACAGTAAGAATAAGAAGAGATAAGACTATGTCACCTTCATAGTCATAATTTTGGTTGATCTTATATTCTAAGCCTACCCTCATGTTTTCCTATCTTATGGTCCTCATTAAATTTGACTCTGCCCTGTCCAGATCTTTACTTTAGGTCACTGAATCTTCACTAATAAGTTCAGTATCTGTCTTCATTCCAATCTTTGTCCTCTTTGAAAAGTCTTACCTCCCAGTTTCCAATCATTTTAACTTCCATGACATCTGTCTTTATTCTACCTCAACCACATAAAAGAGAGTCATTCCTTAGAAACTTCATCAATTCCTGTTCCCTGTCCAACAGAATTGACTCAAGTTTTTAGCTATGATTCTGAGTCAGAGGACATGAGTCTGAATTTGAGCTCAGAGACATCCCACTAGCCCATATTATCTCTCTAGACTCCGGTTTGTACATATAAAATAATGGGCTTAGAGCAGATGATTTTTCAGTTTTATTCCAGTTTAAAATCCATGTTTCATTCCTTTGCTTTTTAAATTTCTGCTGGGGCTATCCTCTCAGGAGATTCACTATTCAGCTTTAATGAAAGCAACAGATTTATCTCTAAAAGAACTTTCTAAAGTCTGCAAATTCCTGTTTTCTGATAAAGCCTGGAAATTGCTGCTTCAGAAAGGTGGGGGCTCTATCTCAATCTATTTTTCCAAAAATAACCTCCCAGTGTATTTTCCATTCTTGCATCTGATAACATCAACAGGAGAAGAAGCAAGTCTATTTAGAGGTTGCAGTTTGTCAGAAACTGTGTTAGAAGTTTCAGAATTTGTCATTAAAAAAAAAAATCATAAGATTCCAGAAATGTGGTTAACCACAAACACAAATAAAAAGGGAAAAAAAATCAAGCCCAGAAGCTTTCAAACACTCTTTAAAATACCTTCCCAATCTGTTTACTTTCCTGAAATGAATGAAGACAACAATTTATTTCAACATCCCCAAATGAATGTAAACATAGGCAGTAATTTTCTCCTCCTTCCCTTATCAGCAGAAAAAGTACATTAGAATGCTTCAAAATGATTCTGCTCTCTCCTTTTTCTTCTCAGAGCTGTACCTATTCTGGTTAGATTTGGCCAGTGTGGTTTTTTTGTTCTCTGAGGGGAAAAAAATGATCTTAATGTAACTAATTATAAATACATTTGTGTTTTAAGGGAACACTTTGCAGTGTTTAAGAATTGTGTTTTGGCCAGTTAACAATCTTCTTCAAATGTTAGAGAGGATATAAGAAAATTGGGACACAAATGCATTGTTGGAGGATTTGTGAACTGATCCAGCCATTTTGGAGAGCAATTTAGAACTGTGCGCAAAGGGCTGTAAAACTGTGCATACTGACCCAACAAAATCACCATTAGGTCTGTATCCCAAAGAGATTTTTTTTAAAAAGGAAAAGGACCTATTTATTTAAAAAAATTATATCAGCTTTTTTTGTGGTGGCAAAGAAGTGGGAATTGAGGGAATGCCCATCAATTGGGGAATGGCTTGAATAAGTTGTGGTATATGATTATGATAGAATAATCTTGTGCTGAAAGAAATAACGAGCTGATAGAATTCAAAAAAACATGGAGTTACATGAACTGATACAAAATTAAGTAAGGAACAATGTGTACAATAAAAAGCAATATTGTATGTGATCAGCTATGAATGATTTAAGCTATTCTGATCAACACAATGATCCAAGACAATTCTGATGAAAAATTTTTTGATGAAAAATGCTATCCATTTTCAGAGAAAGAACTGATAGAGTCTGAATGCAGATCAAAATATACTTTTATTTACTTTCTTTATTTCTATTGATTTTTGGTTTGTGATTTCTTTTACAACATGACTAATATGGAAATGTTTTGCATGATGGCACATATATAACCTTTATCATATTTACTTGCCTTCTTAATGAGGAGAGAAGGAAGGGAATAACTCAAAATCAAAAAGTAAAAGTTAAAAAGTGTTTTTACATGCAATTTTTTTTAATTGGAAAAAAAATTTCCTTCCATAGTTTTC
The DNA here is from genome assembly GCF_016432865.1 of Antechinus flavipes. Lineage (NCBI taxonomy): Eukaryota > Metazoa > Chordata > Mammalia > Dasyuromorphia > Dasyuridae > Antechinus > Antechinus flavipes. The sequence goes on from NC_067403.1 coordinate 227,536,653, forward strand.
GGTGTTAGGACACTTTAAATTCAATGATGTAATTTCTAGAAGGGCAAGGCAGTATAGTAGTTAAGACAGACTTGAAGTCACTTAGATATGGATTCAAGTACTACCTCTGACACATTGTTAGACACCTTAGCTTATCTTTTCACTGCTCTAGGGAATTTGCTAAGACTATAAATTTCAGAGAGTTGTCAATCTATGCTGGTCCCTCCAGTTATGAAACCAGGAGTTCCAAATCCCACAACTCATTCCTAATGAGTCATAATTTTCATTGCATTAGCTTGCTGTCCATGGCCTCATTTCTTTCTTTCTTTCTTTTTTTAAAGAAATCATAAAGAGTTATTGGCTTTGGAATGAGTATAGCACAACAAACAGAAAAGACCCATAGGCAATTTTGTTTTTTGCAAAATTTCTCAACATTTTAAGAACAGTAATAATAGATTCTAATTTCCAGTAAACCTTCAGTATTTCTTTCAGTACAATGTACTGTCTTTCAATACAATGTCATTGTCACTTGAAAGGGAAAACTTTTTTTTTGTTTTGCAAATTAAACATTTTGGTTTCATAACTTTTAAAATTAAATAATAGTTCATTTTGTTGCTACAAACAGGAAGATGTTCCTGTAGTAATGTTCATTTGCAGTGGAATATTCCAAAAAGGATTCAGGATTTTTGGATATCAGTTTCTCATAGATTAAAAAAAAATTCCTTTTAATTTTTTTGTCCTGACCTGCAATTTTTTGGGAATAGTAAACTGCAATGTTTCTAGAATCAGAGAACCTAGTTTAACCTTGCCTCTGATGCTTAGCACCTTTGTGACATTTGCCAAGACATTTCACTTCCATGAGCTTCAGTTTTCTCAGCTGTAAAAAGAAGGGATTGGACTAGATAATTTCTGAGATTCCTTCAAGCTCTAGGACAATTATCCTATATACTCCTATTTTGGAAACTCCCTTCACTAAAACTCCTTCTTTTTTAAAACTAAATTGAAAAAAAACCTGCCTGTCCATCTGTCCATCCATCTGTCTAGTTAAATCTCATATGCTATGGCATGTCTTAAAGTGGTCAGAAAAAAAAAAGAATAAATTAAGTCTATGAGTAGCTGAAAATGTTTCCTTATATCTTGCAGTTCAAAACATGCAAGAAAAGAGCACATGTTCTGACAAATCTTATCCAACTAGACAGATTTTGAATATGAATCTGAGGATGGGCTGTATGTCTGGTTTAGGGGAACTAGGCTGGCCAGACATTGAGAGGTTCATCACCATGTTTATTTTAGTGATTGATTTGTTTGACTCACTTGACTGTTCTAGAAGTGTTCTAAGTTTTGTTAGTATTGTCAACCTGCAATGTTAAAAGAAGCTCTAATATGAATAAAATTATGGGTCTCTGGAGAAGGGAAATATTAGTAACAAAGAAAAAATCCTCAGAGAGTTTACATTCTAATCCATAAAGCAAAAAGCCCCTTCTTTTCCTTTTTAACAGGTCTTAATATTTGGAGCTGCAAGAGACCTTGGAGATGATATAATTGTGCAAGAAAAGCTACTAACTATTTTGCTTGGCTAAAATCTTTTAGAGACACTTTTTAATTGAATGTACAGACGGGAATTTTAAATTAGAGGGGGATAGAACTACATGGTTCTTGAATTATTCATCAGAGAGGATCATGGTAAAATGTCCTCAGAAAATTAAAGATCTAGTCACCACTAAACTAAGGCTACTCCTTATATTGTTATAATTATGCCCATTCAATTTAATAAGCATTTATTAAGCATTTACTGTGTGTCAGGCACAGTAAGTGCCTAGTAAATGCTTATTAAATTGGGCCAGGCACAATAAGAAAAAGAAAGAGTCCCTCCTTTCAAGAAGCTTATTGTCTAAAAGGGAAATACACACACACAAAAGCTGAAATGTCAGGATGCCAGAGTGTCCGTGAAGTGGAAACCAAGTAGAACCAAGTGGAGAATTACGTGAAATATTCTGAACCCCCTTTAAAGGAAGGAGGGAAGAGTTTATTGTCACATCCTCTAATTTTCCAGTCAGAGAGGCAACTGAAGGAGCTAAGGAGATGTAAAATATCAAAAACTGAATTAATCTCCTTGATGAACAAATTTTAAGTGAATCCTGGAGGGAAGCATGATGTTCTATGGAGTATAAACCAAGTAGTACTGCTAGTAAAAAGTGGAAAATTACATTGCACGTTTTGAATCTTGATTTTTCTGAAAATAAGAACCTATCTTGTCTAGTCCCTCCATTCAAGGAAAACTAAAGAAGATAGAGAACATCATGAGCAAGTACCTCATTACAGCATAACTTTTACTTTTTCTAAGAGGGGCCTTTGGGCTATAGATTTTCACACAGCTACCTCCTTCAATTCACTAGATGAGGAAATTAAAACCTAAGGAGAAGTGACAGACATGGGATTTAAAAGATTTGTGTTTTGCTTTTGCCTCTTTATTTTATTTTCGTTTTTAATACACATTTCTTTATGAGTCATGTTGAGAGAGAAAAATCAGAACAAAAGGGAAAAACCATGGAAGAGAAAAAAAAAAACAGAAAAAAAGTTGAACACAGCATGTGTTGATTTATATTCAATTTCCATAGTACTTTTTTTGGATGCAGATGGCAGTTTCTATCCAAAGTTTATTGGGATTACCTTGGAGCTTTCTCCTCTTTGTTTGGATTTTTCAGGTTTTCTTGAAACTTTTAGTTTGTATTACAAACTGTTAATGAAAGCTAGGTGTCACAGAGAGCTGGGCCTGAAATCAGGAGAATCTGAATTCAAATCTTGTCTCAGACACTAGCTATATAATCCTGAAGAAACCGTTTCACCTCCATGGACACACCTAGAAAACTTGTAGAGTGTGAAAACTAGCCTCTATTTGTAAAATAGGAGTAATAACAACATTTCCCTCCCAGAGTTGCTGGGAAGATCAAATAAGAAATCATTTGTAAGGCATTCATCTAAGTGCTAGCATATAGTAGGTGTTATAGAAATGTTAGCTATTATTCTTTAAAAAATAAAAATAGTTTTTTATTTTCAAAATATATGCAAAGATAGTTTTCAACATTCACCCTTGCAAAACCTTGTGTTCCAATTTTTTCTCCCTCTCTTCTCCCCTTCCTCCTCCCCTAGACAGCAAGTAATCTAATATAGGTTACACATGTTTAGCTATTAATCTTTAAAAAAAAAAAACCCAATAGATTTTTATTTTCAAAACACATGCAAAGATAGTTTTCAGCATTTATCCTTGCAAAATCTTGTATTTCAAAATTTTCTCCCTCCCTTCCACCCACTTTCTTCCCTACACAACAAGTAATCCAATATATGTTAAACATGTACAATTCTTTTATACATATTTCCACATTTATCATTTAGCTATTATTGTTAATGGGGATTTTTCTTATTTAGATGCAATTCCTCCAATGGAGAAAATTTGGAATTCTTTGTGACTCATTCCAGATTTATACAGAATTATAGAAAGATTCTTTTCCTTCTTTTCTCTTCCTTCTCCTCCTCCTCATCTAGGAAGAGTAGGAGTCATGTTTTTCATGGATATATAGTATTTTAGGAGAGATATTGTAGGTACAGTGGACAGTGGGCCAACTTCAGAATTAGGAAGATCAGATTCGTGTTGATTCTATTGCTCTAGACAAGTCGTTTAACATTTTAGTGTCAGAGACAACTCTCTAAAACTATACATTGCAAAACAACCACTAATTTATATTAATGTAGAGGATTTATTCATTTAGAGTTCCCTACATTGATGAAATTACAGATCTAGAAGACAATAAAAACCCATATTTCACAGACCTTTGGAGCTGGCAAAAATCTGAGACTGTAGTTTGGAGCTTTCATTTTATAGTTTAAGAGACTAAGATAAGAAATATAAAATGGGTTGTACAAGGTTATGCAAGCTAGTGAGTAGGATTAAAATCCAAGCAAGGCTCTGAAAATGTGCTATAATAGTTCAAAAGTTTTTAAAGTACTTTACAGAATATTGGTTTAATTATATTATGGGAAGTACAAAGAGCAAGCAACATTATTGGATGGACTTAGTCTTTCCACTCAGGGTAATAAAAGCATACTTTTTAGATCATTCACAAGAAATTCCATCTCTCAGGCTCCAGGCATTTTCTCTGGCTACACTCATGGCTTAAAATGTTCTCCCTTCTCATCTCCATCTAATAGTTTCCTGACTTCCATTAAATCCCAACTACTCCCCCTGCTAATATAATCTTTTCCTCCCAATCACTCTCTATTCTAGTGCCTTTCCTTTCTTAATTATTTCCTATTTATTTTGTAGTTAGCTTGTTTGTATATATTTGTTTATTTGTTGTCTCTTTATTAGCTTGTGAGCTACTTGAAGACAGGGATTGTCCTTTGCCTCTTTGTGTATCTCTAGCATTTAGCATAGTTCCTGACATATAATAGGCCCTCCATAAATCTGTGTTAATTTCTGATTTTAAATAAGTTTAATAGACAGCCATTATTCTTCCCTTTAGATTGGACTAGAGACCATATTGGAGGAGAACATTGCAATAAGCATTTCTCATGGGATAAAGGGAGTCAAGAAATTTGTGATGATTTAAGACAAGTCTCTCTAACAAGCCCATCAATAGCTTACTTTGTAGAGCTTCAGGACATGTGATGCTGCCATATGCCTCAGCTCTCTGGGGCCATTATTGAGGATGGCCAGAAATTTCTTCTCTGTTCTCTGTTTTTCCATGTCGGCAACTCTCATTGCTCTTTCCTTCTTTGACCTTTCATAAGAAATGAAAAGGTTGAGAACCTCTGATTTTAAAATTATTTTACAGAGCAAACTTGGGTTTTTCCTGTATCATGTTAAATAATTTTTTCCCTAATTAAATCTAATACTTTACATTTCTTTCATTGTGTGTGTACTTCAATCCCTGCCTCAGATATTAGTTGTGTGACTCTGGGCAAGTCACCTAATTTCTGCTTGCCACAGTTTCCCATCTATGTTCGGAAGTTTCATCAGGATTTTGTAAGTTTCATCAGGATTTGTAACACAAAAAGTTACAAATCCTTGTTTTATTCAGAATTACGTGGACCTAAATCTACCCTCAGATGGAGAGACTTTTTGTTTTAGTTCATTAAGATGATTTTTATTCTACAAGTAGTAATTCCTTTTAAGGAATTTTTAAACAAAGTAGTTTCCAGTGATGATATGAGACAATAATATGTTTATTTCCTATTTATAAGATCATAATACGTTTATATTTTTGTCCAGTGCTATTATTCCAGGAGCCCTGCCATTCTAAAGTATACTTTGTCAGCTTTAGAAGTTGGTCTTCTCCCTTGTGAATGGGACTTAAGTAACATAAGTTACTTTAAGAACTTTGAAACATGGAAACTAAGTGAAACAAACACAAATGAAACTTAATCCCCCTTATAACATAACTACTGGAGGCAAATGCAAACCAATAACATAATTTCTACAGGGTTTCAGTGACTGCTAGAAATACTCTGTAACACTTGGCCAAAAGCCAAAGCTTTGCTGAACTATGAATATTCTTGTTTGATTTTTCAACAGTTGTGGTCTACAAAGTTTCAACACAAACATTCTTGCCTTCCCTACCCCCCCCCCACCTCTAAGAGACATTTTATAAAAATTAAATAATGTTCCAGAAGCTAATTTAGTCTTGAGCCAGACTCAGAAATAGGAATTAAAAAAAAAAACTTGAGTGTTTACAAATTTTTCATTCAGATTCCTTTCTTTTCCTTTAATATTACTCTGTTGCTTACAAGGAGGGAATGACAGGAATGTTATATTTTGAATGGTGCCAATTTGCTGTAATTTCAGTTTGGGAAAAAATTTTCCAAAAGAACATTAGTCCTTAGCAAGATGTTTATCTATTAGAAAAGAACACTATACCCAAGAGATTTTATTTTATTTTTTTTAGAAAAAATGCCATTCTCTAATTTATTAGATATTTATCACATGTTCTGCATGCACACACGCACATATGATTACTCATCATCTTTCTGAAAGGGCTCGCTGTAAAGAGACTTCTATACAAGCTCAAGATGAGGTCTTTAGCTCTTAGAAATATTTGGTTTAGCATATCTTTTAATATGTTATAAGTTTCCTCATATGGAGAGAGAAAACACTATTAGGTTACATACTTCAAGAATGACTGGATTTCTTTCTTTCTTTCTTTTTGTCTTTCCTCCTCCTCCTCCTCCTTCTTCTCCTCCTCCTTCTCCTCCTCCTCCTCCTCCTCCTCCTCCTCCTCTTCTTCCTTCTCCTCCTTCTTCTCCTCCTCCTTCTCCTCCTTTTTCTCCTCCTCCTTCTCCTCCTTCTTCTTCTCCTCCTTCTTCTCCTCTTCCTTTTTCTTCTTCTTTTTCTTTCTTCTCCCTCTCTTACTCTCCCGCTTCTCTCTCTTCTTCTTTCTCCTTCCCTCCCTCCCTCCTTCTTCCTTCTCCTCCTTTTTCTCTTCCTCCTCCTCCTTGTTCTTTTTCTTCTCTCTCTCTCTCTCTCTCTCTCTCTCTCTCTCTCTCTCTCTCTCTCCCTCTCTCTCCGTGTGTGTGTGTTTGTGCATAAAGATGTGTTTAAATACAGGAAAAAACTCAACTCATTGGTTTCATAATTCATCCTGGGGTGCCAGAGCTACCCATGTGGTTTTTAATTACATTGCATTAAAGTAGACATTGACATGTCAATGAATGTGAGGGATGTATACTTCTGCATGTTATATCTGAAGGGGAGGGAGATTGTAAGAAGTATACCCTAAGGTGCTTACAGTACAAAAACTGTCCTTAAGAACAGAGAAGCTAAACACCTTAAATGATTTTCAGAAATTGATAGGAGATATCCAATGGATGCGACCAGTGTTAGGCTTGACTACCTATCAAATACAACCATCATATGACATTTTAAGGGGAGACAGTGCTTTAAATTCATCACACCAGCTTACAAAAGAAGCTCAAGAGTCTTTGAGAAAAGTTGAACTGGCTTTATCCAATGTGGTTGAAAGAATCACTCAGAAACCTTTGGAAATATCAGTTTTTGCCACACAAGAGGCACCCACAGCAGTCCTTCATCAAGGAGACAGTGTGATAGAGTGGGTGAACCTCCTGGCATAACCAGAACAAAGCCTTACTCCTTACCCAGTGCTTGTGGCTAGAATTTTATTAAAGGCCATTAAGCGAGCAGTACAATTATCTGGGACAAGACCTGATAAGATATACACCTTTTACACCAATACACAAATTAATGTGTGCTGTGAGACCATCCCAGAGTGGCAAATTTTATTAGCCATGGCTCTAAATTTTACACATGGGTCTCCATTAAAGATAACCAGCCTTTTACATAATTGGCGATGGATTCTTGAAGAAAAAGTTTCTAAAGTTCCTCTTAAAGGACCAACTATCTTTACAGATGCATCCAAACACAATATTTGTGCTGTATACTCTCATGACTTAACTATAAAGAGAGTAGTCAGAACTCCTTTTCAGTCCACTCAGCAGAACGAATTATATGCAGTCATGCTAGCTCTCACTTATTACCCAGGAGACATAAATATAATATCTGATTCAGCCTATTCAGTAGGTGTGGTACCAAGAATTGCCACAACCCAAATAAAATTCGCAGCTTCTAATATATATCAGCTCTTTAAGGAACTTCAGGAGCAAGTGAGAAAGCATCCAGGAAAGATTTATATCTTGCATGTCCACTCACATAGTGGACTTCCAGGTCCTATTTTTGATGGAAATTCAAAGGCAGATAGTCTTTTCACTATGTTAACCAGTACACCTTTATTTCAGGAGGCCCAGGAATCCCATTTTAAATACCATCAGGCTGCTCAAGCTTTGCATTTATAATTTGGGATAACAAAAGAGGAAGCTAGGAGCATAGTAAAAAGCTGTACAGCTTGCCTTCCTTTCCACGCTCCTACACTGCCTCCAAGGAAGAACCCTCGTGGTTTGAGACCCAATGAAATCTGGCAAATGGATGTGACCCATTATAAATCTTTCGGTTGTCTGTCTTTTATCCATGTTGTGGTAGACACCTTTTCAGGATTTACTTTTTCAATACCAGCAGCAAAAGAGACAGCCCGAGTGGTCACTGAATTCCTCACACAAGCATTTGCCATTATGGGTGTGCCACTAGGGATAAAAACAGACAATGGTCCTGCATACACCTCCAAACATTTTGCACACTTTTGTGCACAGTGTAAGATTTTACACACCACTGGTATACCCTTTAATCCTCAAGGACAGGCAATAGTAGAGAGAAGAAACAGAGACATTAAGACGCTGCTCCAAAAACAAAAGAAAGGGGGAGCCACAGGTAACCCTAGAGAACTTCTAAATCTAGCCCTTTCTACTATTAACTTCTTGATTTTTGACAAAGATGCACTGGCCCCGGCAGACAGGTTTTATAACCTACCAGAAGGGCAGTGTCCAGTGCGAGCAGCTCCACTATCTTTAGATAATCACCAGGTGATGTGGAGAGACCCAGAAAGTGGTGAATGGAAGGGACCAGATAGGCTAACAGCTTGGGGGAGAGGGTTCGCTTGTATCAGATGGATGCCAATGAGCCGTATTCACCTTGTCCATCGCAGAGAGACGGAGCAGACCCTTGAAACAAAGGAGAAGACCCAAGAAATATAGGGTGGTTCTGTTGCTGATTGTGCTCACCATTGAAAGAGCATGGCAGTTATAGCATTTGACTCATGGACATAGAAAATTGTTGGACTTCAAAACCCTCAGGAATTATTGGATTCTGAGAGACATGATAAGATTGTTGTAGGACTTGAAAACCCTCAGGAATCATTGGATTCTTTGAGACTTAAGGATTGAAAGCCCTCAGGAATCATTGGATTTTCTGAGAAATGATAAGACTGTTGTTATAGGATTTCAAAATGTGCTGGAATCATTGGATTCCCTAATACATAAAAAGACTTTTGCAGGACTTCAAAAACTTGGGGGGATCATTGGATTCCCTGATATGGGAAGCAATGGACAATAGATTGGTTTTGGACTATCTCTTGGCTGCTGAAGAAGGTGTATGTGTGACTGCTGTTTACATACTCTCCTTCTAGGACTTCTGGCAATCTTTTACAACACCATGTTGATTTATATTGTTTGTTATACCATTACTTGGGTGTACAATTCACTGTGGGGAGAGTCATCACTAATAGCCTCTGTGTTATTGCTATGTGCTTGTGTAAGCTCCCATGCTGATGGGTTTGTGCATAATAAGACCCTTCAGCCCAGAAACCCGCTAGCAACCCCCATTTCCCTTTGGTGCTTTTCATCTCCCTTCCTGAGATGTCAGGGATGGCATGCTTATCTCCTTTTTAGTGCTTTCACCTCCCTTCCTGAGAAGTCAGGGAGGGTGTGATCACCTCCCCTTGGGGGCTCTGACCTCCCTGAGGAGTCAGGGATGGCATGACCACCTGTGTTCTAAAACAAAAGAAAGTGGGAGATGTAATGGGCTGAGGCTCGAGTTGATGCACTGAGGTCCCAAGCACATGAGGCTAAATAGTAATTGGACCATACTCTATTAATATATATGCTTGGAGAAAAAATGGCCCCCGCCCACTCTTTGTGCAAGTCCTGATGTGTTGTATAGGAAATGACGTTTTTGGCGGGTGGAGGCAAGGGAGTGGGAAGAGAAGCAGAAGGAGAGACTGCTGGCTGGCATCTTGACACAGCTGCTCGCATTGCCATTGCGATGGCCCTTCAGCTCAGATCTCCCTCTGCTAGCTGGATTCCTGTTGCAGCTGCCCATAATGCTATTGCAATCTTTCTTGCCCATATTGGTATCACAATCCTTTTTCACCTCTTCACTTCAATAAAGATTGAAGATTTTTCCCTTAACCTGAATTCCTGACTCCGGCTGATTTTAAATACGTGGTCATCACAAGAGATGGTGAGGGAGTAGGAAGAAGATCAATATTACAGCTAATTCCTGGAGAAAATCTGGAATGCTTTATTAAGCTATGGTTTGGGAACATATAAAATGATCCCTGAAAGCTAGGCTATCCTCATTAAGAAAAAAACCAGAAAATCCCAGAACTAGAAGCAGTTCTAGAAACCCTTTAGCCCTTCCTGAAGACCTATACAATGTACTGTGCAATTTTAACAGAGGTCCTCAAACTACAGCCCGTGGGCCAGATGTGGCAGCTAAGGACGTTTATCCCCCTCACCCAGGGCTATGAAGTTTCTTTATTTAAAGACCCACAAAACAAAGTTTTTGTTTTTACTATAGTCCAGCCCTCCAATAGTCTGAGGGACAGTGAACTGGTCCCCTATTTTAAAAGTTTGAGGACTCCTGATTCTTTGGGGCTTTGTTTGAAGACCTTCTCTGAGGGGAGAAAAAGGCCTGTTCCATTTCTAGATTGCTGTACTTGTGGAAGTTTTTCCTATCTTGAGCCTAGATTTTATACTGTGAAACTTTCACCTGTTTTCTCTTACTTCATTGGCATGGCATAGCCAACGTAATCCCTCTTTCATAGAACTAGCTTTCAAATGCTTGCAGAGACCTATCATTTTTCAATCTGTGACTTCTCTTCTAGCTAAATGCTCCCAATTCCTTCAACTAATCTTCAACATGGTATGAACTCATAGCCCTTCATCATCCTTGCTGCCTTCCTCTGAACAATTTACCATCAGTTTTCTTTCCAAAATATGGCATCCAGAACTAAACTTAATGCTATATATATATATATATATATATATATATATATATATATAGCCCCATTTTTCTTTTTGATCAGGGACAATGTTGTGAAGATACTAAGTATGGATTTTAGCAAAATATTTGATGAAATCTTTCATTTGTGGATGTCTTGTATTGTCTTGACTTTATTTGTATAATATACAAAAACCTTTAGAATTATGCTTATGTAGTTCCTGGGTTTGTCTTGGTAGATATACTTCCAGGTATTTTATGCATTTTAAATAGAATATCTCTCCTCTTGTAGGAGTTTGTTTGTGATATATAGAAATGCTGATAATTTGTGCAGGTTTATTTTGTATCCTGTTACTTTGCTAAAAATTATTCATTATTTCAATTAGCTTTTTAATTGACTCTCCAGGATTTTCCAAGTATATCATTACATTGTCTGCAAAGAGAAGTGGTTTTATTACCTCACTGCTCATTCTGATTCTTTCATTTTCTCCCCATCTTACTGCTCTTGCTAGCATTTCTAATACAACACTGGATAATGTTAGTGATAATAGACATCTTTGTTTCACTTCTGATTTTATTGGGAAGGCTTCTAGCTTATCCTCATCAAAAATTATGTTTGCAGATGGTTTTAGAAAGATACTTTTTATCATTTTAAGGAAAAATCCATTTATACATGTGCTTTAAGTGTTTTTAATAGGAAGGAGTGTTGTATTTTGTCAAAAGCAGTTTCTGCATCTATTGATATAATCATATGATTTTTGTGATTTTGTTGTTGACATAATCATGTTAAAAGTTTTCCTTGAGTCAAAACATTTCCATTTGGTCATAATGTATAATGCTTGTGATATATTGTCATAGTTTCCTAGATAGTATTTTATTCAAGATTTTTGCATCCATAATCATTAGTGAAGTGGAACTGTAATGTTCCTTTCTGCTTTTGCTTTTCCTAGTTTGGTATTAGCATCATATTTGTTTCATAAAAGGATTTTCCTTCTTTGTCTATCCCTCCAGATAATTTAATATTAGAATTAGTTGATCTTTCGATTTTTGATATAATTCACTAGCAAATCCATCTTATGCTTTTTTTTTTCTTAGAAAGCTCATTTATGGTTTATTCAATGTCTTTTTAAAAAATAAGTTTATTTAAATATTCTATTTCTTCTCCTATTAATCTAAGCGGTTTATATTTTTGTGATTGTTCCATTTCACTTAAATTGTTAAATTTATTGACATACAATTGGGTAAAATAATTCCTAAAGATTGCTTTGATTTCATATTCATTAATAGTATCACCTTTTTCATTTTGGATACTAGAGATTTGGTTTTCTACTCTTCTTTTATAAAATCATAGTAACCAATGCTTAATTTATTGTTTTTCCTTCCTAAAACAAACTCTTGGTTTAATAATTAGTGGATTTCTTATGTTCAACTTTATTAATTTCATCTTTAATTTTTGGGATTTCCAAATTGAATTTTGATTGAGGATTTTAACTTTTTCTATAGTTTTTAAAATTCATTGATCTTCTCTTTCTCTATTTTGTTGATATAAGCTTTTAGAGATATAATTTACCACTGATCATGCTTTTGCTGAATCCCATAAGCTTTTAATATACTATCTCACTATTATATTCTATTTAATAAAATTAGTTATTGTTTCTATAACTTGTTCTTTAAGCCACTTATTCTTTAAGATTAAGTTATTTAGTCTCCAATTAATTTTTAATTTGTATATCCAATCATACTTAATTCAACCTGAGCCTTCTATCTACGTATGCTCTTTCAAACCGTTCTGATATTAAATCTCTTTTCTTTTAAGTCATTTTGCTTTAATTTTAATAATATTTCCCCCAATTATATGTCAAGATAATTTTAATATTCATTTTTAAAAGATTTTGAGTTACAAGTTTTTCTTTTTCCCTCTCCTCTTTTTTTTCTAAAATGGTAGGCAATTTAATATACCTTATATATATAAGAAATTATGTAAAACATATTTTCTAATTAGATATGATTGTGAAAGAAGAAACAGATCAAAAGGAAAAAAAAAACAGACAAAAATTAAAGTAAGTCCATCAATTCTTTATCTGGATGTGGATATATTTTCCATCATGAATTCTTTTTATTTGTTTTGGTCATTGTGTTTCTGAGAAAAAGTAAGTTATTCATAATTGGTCATGATACAACATTACTGGTATTGTGTACAATGTTTTCCTAGTTATGCTTATTTTTCTTTGTGTAATGAAAACATTCCTAAAAATTACTTATAAGACTTTCCCATTTAAGAATTAAACAATTGAACCATATTAAATTCATTACAATTGATTTTTCATGTTTACATTCTTACTTTTCTCCTTATTTTTGTAGGTCATATTTTCCACTGAGTTCTGGATTTTTCCTCATGAATACCTGAGAGTTCTTTAATTTGTTAAATATCTAATTTTTTTTTAATGCAGGATTATATTAAGCTTTACTGGGTGAGTTACATACTAAACTCCTTTGCTTTTCAGAATATTGTGTTCCATGTCCTTTGGTCCTTTAATGTAGAAGGTGCTAAATCTTGTGTTATCCTGAGTAATTTGGTTTCTAGACTTCAAAAAAAAAACAACATAACTTTCAAACAGTTCAACAATTCTTATATTATTTCTCTTTCATCTGTTTTCCAGTTCAGTTGTTTTTCTAATGACATTCTCTTCTATTTTCATGCTTTTGATTTTGTTTTATTATTTCTTGGTGTCTTATGAAATCATTAGCTTCCCTTTGCCCAACCCTAATTTTTAAGAAGTTATTTTCTTCCAAAAATTTTTGGATTACTTTTTTTAATTGGTTAACTTAACTTTTCACAATTTTCTCGCATTACTTTTTAATTTTTTTCTCTAGGTTTTTTTTTTTTTTGGCAATTCTTATTTCATGCTTAAAGTCCTTTTTAAACCCTTCTAAGAGTTCTTTTTTGTTTTTTTTTGTTTGTTTGTTTGGACTTTTTCTTTTTGGCAGCTTATTTTTTGGCTAACTTTCTGTCAGAGTTAGGCTCTAGTCCCAAGGTGTGGGAGATAAAGTCTCAGACTTTGATTTTTCCCTGCTCTTATTTTCTGAGCTTTATCTGGAGGGTCCAAGATGAGGTTCTCCTCTCCATCTCTGAGTCATGATTAGGGCCCCTAGCAACACTATCACCACAAAACTCTTGCTTCTTGTGGTCCCTTAGGTGCCAGCAAGTTTCACTTCTTCACCTTTCCATGAAACTAAAACCAGGGACTCTATTCTCCTTCAGATGGCCACAACCAGCAGGACCTCACCTTCTGAGACTGTGTCACTCAAAGTTTGTTTGCTCTTCCTTGTCCACACCTGCTGCCCGGGACAGAGTTGGGTCAGCACACCTAGGCTCTGCAATGGAAACCTCAGTGAAGGACCCTACAATCTTCCCCATTGAGTGTTTTGACTCCCACACTGTCCCTGGCACAAAATTTTCTGAAGCTGAGGCTGCCACCAATGCAGATGTCCTCAAGGCTTATTGTTATTGGTTCAGAGGTACCTGCTCTGAAGTATCTGAACTTTAATCAAGCTAGACCACCTCTCTTGGAGGGTCAGATCTTTCCTAATATCTCCCCAAGTTGTTTTAGACTGGACAATTGATTTGCTTAATTATTTATGCCACTCTACAATTCACTTGGAGACATAATTTTAAATTTTTTTGTGGAAAAATTTTTAAATTTTAAAAATTTGGGAGAGCAAGGTAACTTCCTGGTTTATTCCATCATCTTCCCAGAATCCTTCAAGATACTTTTATATAAACCAATCAAACATTTATAATTTCAGCTGAATAGAAAGGAAAGCATTTAAATCACACAATTTATTAAGCTCTAAAGATTCTTAAATCACAAACTAAGAGGTTCAGGCAAAATGGCCAATCTCTTTTCATCCCAAATGTTTTTTGGTTTTAATATGAGGAGTCAGGACAGGGCATATATTAGAGTGTCATGTTTGGGGTAAGGCATCCTTCCTTCAAGTCTATCAGGTAAGGTCACTCTTTGGCACTAAATAGGAAGATAAAACTAGGTCCTGAATAGTTTGAATAATGTACCCTGTGAAGTAGTAACATGTATTCAAATTTATACTATTTGAAACTATAATTTTCAAAAATTCCAGCCCAATGGAAACAAGTCTGGAAAAGTGACCATTTTTATAAGATATATTATTTGTACAAGTTGGAACTAGATCTATTAAGAAAGGATGGTAATACAGTCATTTTATTGTTTCTCCCACTAAAATATATGGAGTATATATGTTGTGAATGAATGAGAAAACATATATTAAGTGCTTACTACATGTTAGACAGAATTTAGTGTTGAAGATACAAATATAGAAGCTGGATTAGTTCATGCCATAAAGGAACTTCTATTTCAACAGAAGGAGAAAACACAAATGGATAATGATGGCCAGGGAAAGGTGTGTTTAGGTTTGAGAAGTCACCAAGATGGCAAAGGGAACAATGGGGCAGTGAGATTATCATCAGAGTTGAATGTATACTTTGCCAGGCTTCCCTGACTTTTAAGATCTTCAGGGCAGTTGATTGCCATTAATTCATTTTCCCCCTTTTCTTTTCTTTCTTTTTTTCTTGTGATGACGGTGTATTTAAAATCAGCTGGAGTCAGGAATTCAGGGAATTCCTTAAGGGAAAAATCTTCAATCTTTATTCCCAGTAGAGGTGAAGAAGGATTACAATAGTAATATGGGCAGTGAAGAAGGATTGCGATAGCAACATGGGCAGCTGTGATAGGAAGCCAGCTAGCAGAGGGGGATCAGAGGTGAAGGACAGTCACGATAGCAATGCGAGCAGCTGTGACAAGATGCCAGCCAGCAGTCTCTCTTTCTGCTTCCCTTTCCACTCCCCTGCCTCCACCCACCAAAATCGTCATTTCCTGTACAACACATCAGGACTTGTACAAAGAGTGGGCGGGGGCCGTTCTTTCTCCAAGCATATATATTAATAGTGTATGGTCCAATTACTATTAAGCCTCACGTGCTTGGGACCTCAGTGCATCAACTCGAGTCTCAGCCCATTACATTTTCTCTCTCTCTCTCTCTTTTTTTTTTTGGTAGGCTCATCCAGGTTCTGCCATAAGTCTAGGGATAGTTATGGCCTCCAAATCAATTTTTTTGGCTTAATTCTCACTTACCAAATCCCTCCCTGTTTCTCTTTTTAATTGTCAATCAAACTCTTCTGAAGAAAATATAATTACTTTTCTAAATAAATTTAGCTAAAAGACTATTAAAATTAGTACATATTGTTTTTCTGGTTCTACTTATTATATTTTACATCAGCTCATGCAAGTTACCCTGTTTCTCCAAATTCCTCATACCATACAATAGCATTCCATGACATTTATATACCAAAATTTGTTTAGTCATTACCTGATTATTAGGCTGTCATTTTGCTAACAGGTTTGTTTTGTTTTTACTGTCATAAAAGTTATTATTAGCTCACTATATATGGAACTTTCATTTCTGTGTTTCACCTCTTTGGGCTAAATACTTAGCAATGGGATACCTATATGAAAGATGATGAACAATTTAATTCCTTCTTTGTATAATAACAAAATTTTTTTTCCAGAATAGTTGAACTGCTTCATAGATTCATGAATAATGTATTAGTATGTCTAGATGACCTATTCTTGATGAGGCTATGTTGATACTTTGTGATCACCATTTTCTTTTTTAGATATTTATTGTTGATGCCTTTAATATTTTAGATATTTATTGTTGATGAGAAAATGTCTCAGGTATCTAAATCAAATCTTTTATCTGTAATTTGCAGACTTCACTTTCTTCCATTAAAAAGTAAAATTGGGATGACATTTGTCCTTCTCTAGTGGGATTGCACGATTCTTTCAATTTATACTGTCAGTGGCTCCACAAAAACATCTAGTTCTTTACATATAGGAAGTACTCAATCTGGGCCTAGAAATTTGAACTCATTAAAGTCAGCTATGTCTTCTTCTATGAAGATTTTTTTTAAGTGGGTTTTAAATGCTTATTTTTTTTTCTTTCCTTTCTAGGCCAAGAGTTATTCTTCTTGGAAGAGAAAATCAAGATAAAATAAGGATGTAATAATTCTGCCTTTTCTTAATCACCTATGCTTACCATTTTCTCATTCATCCCAAGTGATGATCTCTTTCCTTGGTTTTAGTCTTATCTTTTCCCTAGGATAGCTAAAACTTCTATTTTCATTGTTCTAATTATTGATTGCCTGCCTTAGCTCATTCTAAGTTTTGGGGCTTCTGGCATTTTTTCTATAGGATCCTGTTGCTGTTTTGTATTCATCCTTTGCAAACTGTCTTTATTTGCATTTTATGCACACATTTTTTTAAACTTAATGTCTGGACTAGCTTTCTGGAGAATCTCTGGATGGGTCTTGATCTTAGGTGGAGAAGTGATGAAGGTAGGAGAGCCACCATGAGGATGATCGATGATGGTCAAAGATGGAGCCTGGAGTCTTGAGTCTGGAGTCTGAGATCCAGCTTGAGCATACACACTCACGCCTCTAGTCCTCTCAGCCCTTAAATACCTCAGTGTGATTACATCACTACAGCTCACTGAGCACGTGCCAACTGCAGAACCATTACATAGCCATATCACACTAAGTATATGCCAACTAGAGTGATTTACAACATTACATCACACTAAGTATATGTTAACTAGAGATCCATTATCTCATCAATCACACTGAGCAAACACCCTGCTGTAAGTATCCTTGTTTCAAGTATACCTTTCCAGAGTTCTGGTCCTCTACAGTTAGCCATGTTTTTTAAAAAGGAAGAGAAATTAAGGAAATAATATACTTCAATCTATACTCTGAGTCTATTAGCTCTCTGTCTAGAGGTAGATAGCATTTTGTATCATGAGTCATTTGGAGTTATGGTAGATCATTTTATTGATCAGACTTACTAAATATATGGGATAAACTGGGTGAAGACTCTCTCATAAAGATGTGGCTTTGATCCATGCCCTAATTATGACTTGAGACTTTGACATAATGAGTGAAGCCATAGCTAAAAAGCTGCAGATATTCTGATTGTCTTGAAGGTACATTCCCTTCCCATTTCCTACTACCTCTTAATGAGCATTTCTTACTATCTCTTTTAAAGACAATTTATTCTTTTGTTTCTGAGATGAGTTTCCCTGTTTAGAGGAAAAGCCTGAACTCCCTCAGACAATGGAGGAAAAGGTCAAGGGGTAGGGAGGTTCTATTCAACATAATCATGTGTTTTTCAGTTTGTGCTTTGCACTCCTTTACTGACAAAAACCTTGTCAGATGGGAGTTGCCCTTTCTCTGGAGATTGTAGTAAATCTCATTTTGCTTTTTCTTACTCTGAGAATTTCTGATTTTAATTTGGGCTCACTGTCCACACATTAAGTCTTTCAGAGTTGATTATTTTTATAATATTGCTGGTATTATGTACACTGTTCTATTGGTTCTGATCTACTAGTTCACTGTATCAATTCATTTAAATCTTTCTGGGTATTTTCTGAAATCATTCCCTTCATCATTTCTTATACACAATAATTATTCAATCACATTCATATACCATAAATTGTACTATGATTCCACAATTGATGAGCATCCCTTTAATTTCTAATTCTTTCCCAATCTTAGAAAGAGCTGCCATACAGTGTGACATAATCAATAGAAGGCCAGCATCGGAGTCAGGAAAGCCTAGGTCCAAGTATTGCCTTGATACATACCAGCTATATTTATCAAAGGTCAACCACTTAACTTCTCCTTGCCTTAACTCTCTAATATTTTAAGGTCATTTGTGTTGGAGGGAATTTTTGTAAGAAGAGTTTACCATGTTTGGCAATTGTCAATGCTGTAAAATTACCAATGCATATAACTAGTAAATAAAAAGTTTTAATAATAAAAAATAGAAGAAAAGTTTACCATATTAATGCAATCTCATATTTAACTCCCTCCCAAAAAAGGGATCCTAATAATGATAGAATTATCCATACATACCATATGGGTATAATGATAGAAGTCTAGATTAGGTTTCTACAGACATCTAAAAAAAAGTATAATAAAATCTCTCTTAATTAGTCTCCCAGCCTCTTTAATTGCTGGGGATCTGATTGTTCGGAGGGGCAATTATGTGAATTGCATACAAGAGAACAGAGCAGAATAGAAAGAATAAGAATTAAATAAATAACAATTGATAGCAGAGATCAGAATTAGAGCTGTATGTATCTTGGTAGGCCCAGTAGCAACATTTTATCACCACAAGTAATAATTGACTTTTGTGCCACTTTACCAAAAAAAAAAAAAAAAAAAAAAAAAAAAAGCATCTATTCCCTTTCAGTATTAGAGATATGACTATAAATTGATAAAAGTGTTGAGGGTTTGAGAAACATTGAAGGGTGAGAGATAACCTAATAGCCAGGGGGTCCCCAGGCTAGTGTTGGAGGTTTTTGTGAAAGAATTCACAGGATCTGCAAGTGAGGTTTTTGGCAAAAAAAAAAAAAAAAAAAAAAGGGTTTATTTGTTGTGCCACAGTTCCCTTCTAATTGTCCTGCCTCAGTTTCCCTTAATTGTTCTGCCTCCATCCCCCTGGTTGCAACACCACCCTTTCCTCCTAATTATTAGAACTAATATAATTTAGGGCTGGCTACATTAAGATTATAAACTGTAAATGCTTAATTCAGATAAGGAGAAAGACCTTCTATCTTAGACATCATGACCCCAAACCTTCCCTACTTATCACAATGTCCGGTACTTCCCTCCATTCTGTCATTGTTTTTCTTGATCCCAATTTATCAGAATATCTGGTGCCTCTCCCCACTCTGTCAGAACTTTATTAATGGTCCATTTCCACTCTCAGTGCTCTGATTCTGCCCGTGCCTTGGTCTACCCCATAGCTTGGAGCCACATGTATATATATTTCATGGGAATCTCGTATTCTCTGCTAGCAACATGTAAATCAATCTTCTCCTCTCAAATAAAATATTAAAAACTCTCTAATCTCTATCTTGCCTCAGTTCGTTCGGCATTACATATTTTCATTGAGAAACAATTTTCCCCCAGGGAGCTGCTTTCTGATTAGGAATTAGCAAAGGTAGGTTTTTGGCAAAGGTGGGTTTATTTACACTGAGAAGTCATTCATTGGGCCAGTTCCTGATAGGAATTAGCAAAGGTTTGGGTACAGAATCTTGTTTTTTATTAGCCTCCTATGGTTTGGGGCTAGGGAGTGATTAGGGGCTAATTTTCAAATCAATAAAGGGTAGTTATTGTTTCCCAGACCAAAGTGATTCCCAGATTAATTGGAGGTGGAAGATTCCCGTGGGAACCAGGTAGGAGGGTGGGGATCATTTTTAAGAATTTCCCCGGGCCAGGTGGCCCACCCTCCACAAAGAGAGGGAGACACAGAGTCCTTATTACATCAAAACTATCTTGTGAATCTACAAAAAAAGAGAGCTGCTATAAATATTTTTGTACATATGGATTTTTTTCTTTTTTTTGATGTCAGGATATAGACCTCTTGTTGGTATTGCTGAGTCAAAGAGTATGTACATAGTTCTAAACTGTTGGACTGGTTGGATTGGTTGGACTAGTCCATAGCTTCACCAAAAGTATAAATTTAAAAATATAAATTGATGAATGAGTTTTTTTGTGCAATTCTATCAATTTTTTAAAAAAATAAGATAACTCTTTCCTTCTCATATTTTCCCAGATTCATTCATTTATTTGTTATTTTAGAAGTTTCAAACTGATAAAAATGATAGTTTATATATTTATATCTGGAAGGCATTTCTTGCTCTCTAAATTCTAAATATTTTAATTCTATTCTACTTTACTTTATTCTAAATACTTTCTATTCTAAAATACTTTAATGTTAATCTTCAAATGTAATCTATAATGTAGTCCTTTTTGAGCTCACTCTTCTGACACCAAATTTCCACAGGCAGGTTAGGTCTCTAAAGTGTGGCTATTACTCCCCTCATAGATTTAGGGGTACCTAGAAAAGGTTGTTCTAATATGTGGTACAGTATGAATTCTTTCTAAAATTATTTTTATTTTCCTCAAATGTAAAAAATAACATTTTTTGGGTTGTACATGTACATTAGTTTCTTTCTTTCTTTTTTTTACACATTTCCTTATAAATCATGTTGGGAGACAAAAATTAGAAAAGAGAAAAACCAGAAGAGAAAAAAAAAAGTGAACACAGCACTTTTGATTGATATCCAGTCTCCATAGTTCTCACTCTGGATGAGGATGACATTTTCTATCCAAAGTTTATTAGGATCGCCTTGCATCATTGAAGCACTGAGAAAAAACAAATCTGTCATAGTTGATTATCACACAAACTTGCTGTTGCTGTAAACAATGTTTTCTTGGTTCTGCTTGTTTCTCTCAGCATCAGTTGATATAAATCTTTCCAGGCCTTTCTAAAATCAGCCTGTTCATCATTTTTTATAGAACAATAACATTTCATCACTTTCATATACCATAAGTTACTCCGCCATTCCCCAGTTGATGGGTATCTACTTGTTTCCTAATTCTTTGTCATCACAAAAAGAGCTGCAAAGTTTTTTAGCCTTTTGGGCATAGTTCCAAATTGCTCTCTAGAATGATTGGATCATTTCACAATTCTACCCACAATGCATTAGATGCATTAGTGTCCCAGTTTTCCCACATTCTCTCTAATATTTATCTCTTCCTGTCATCTTAGCTATTCTGAGAGGTGTGAGGTGGTTCATCAGCCTTGTTTAAATTTGTATTTCTTTAACCAATAGTAATTTAGAGCATTTTTCCATGTAACTATAGATGGCCTTAATTTCTTCAAGTATCTGTTCTTTGACCATT
Organism: Antechinus flavipes; assembly: GCF_016432865.1. Taxonomy (NCBI): domain Eukaryota; kingdom Metazoa; phylum Chordata; class Mammalia; order Dasyuromorphia; family Dasyuridae; genus Antechinus; species Antechinus flavipes. Next base: position 227,558,159 of record NC_067403.1, read on the forward strand.
TATCATTTGAGGAATGACTTGTAAGCACAAATTACAAAAAACATTCTTCTAGGAGTCTGTGACTTTTCCACAAATCTATAGAGTCATTTGGAAAGTGGGCTCGAACTCAGAGCATATGTGGCACACAAGTCACAGTTCTGGTAGTTCTATAGTTGTACTTTGCCCCCAAACATAGCATGTCACCCAAGGCCAATTTTCCTTAATTAATCTATTTTGTCTTCTCCTAGTTCTCAGTTGGATGTCCCATCTATCACTGGTCCAGTTTCTCCAGTGACATAGTCAATGACAGAGGGGTAAGGGAGAATACAAATCTTCCTCTAAGCTCATTTCATTCTCTCTCCCCCTCCCAATCCCTTTTTATTATCTGGTTTAGGGTTTTGAAATGTTTCTATTTCTTTCAATCAATCCCAGCATATCTGTCATTCAATTTCACGAATAGCTGGGAACAGGTTCCTTCTTAAAGCTAGTTTATACCTTTAATTGATTCAATAGAGGTGTCTAGGAATATTATTTGCACTTAGTTTACATGTTTGATGCATTCTATAACTTAATGAAAGAGGCATTTGTCTACTGATAAAGATATTAAGGCTTAGAGTAGCTTTTTAATTGTATTAATTAGGTTAGGGGAAGGTGTGTGAAACACTCTTATACAATTGTGCTTTTTTTTTTTTTTTTTTTTTTTTAATAGTCCATGGAATAGGTTGTAAGGCTTTTGTTTGGTATAGGAAAAGTTATCAAGTGAAAAAGAAAGCATCCATTCAAACTTCCTTAGAAATTTTTTCAAAGGGACTCTGGCCATCCAAATCATTGGCAAAATACTCTGCTAAATTATATCATTAATTAGAGATTTACTATTAGCATATCCTGTCTTAGTTTTAGATTGGTTGTATTTATAATAGTAGTGTCTTTATGCATTCCTCATATACTTTGTGTTATACTGAAACAGTTCATACATTCAATGAATTTAGTATTTTTATACTTATTTTGAAGGATTTTTATAATGGAGGCAAGTATGATATTGAAGAAAAAACATTAAATTTGGGATCAGATTGTATTACAAGTCTGCGAGGATTTAGCAATATAAATTAACCTGTGTGAGCCTCAGCATAATTTGTCAAATGAGAAATTTGGGAAGAGATGATCACCATGACTTGGAGATTAACAACTTCATTGTGTTAAGTGACTGTAGCTGTCATGCCTGTTTTTATGACATGTTATTGATCAAATCTATGATTTATTTGATGCTGAGTTCTCAATTAGAATTTAACCCATAATTATAGCATTATTCCTGTGGGAAATATGTTCATTGACAATCTGCTTTACAACATTGTTACCAGAAGTGAATTGTGGTGACCAATTAGCACACTGTCTTTATAGTGGGTCTGAGAGCAATGGCTGTAGTATAGAAGTAGTTAATTTATATCTAAAGAGTGATGTCTTTCATTCAAAAAACATTTTTCTTCACATTCAATTAAATCCTCTCCATTTACAACGATAAACTACAGATAAACTGATTGGTAAACCAGCTGTAAAATTTTGGGTTCAGCAATAATGGAAGAAATATTATGTACCTGCTAGTGCAAAACAGCCTCTGGGTGGCTCAGGAGATACAGCCTTAGGCCTACAATCAGGAAGACCTGAGTTCAAATCCAGCCTCAGACACTAGCTGAATGACTCTGGGAAAGTCATTTGACCTCTCTCTCTTTTTTGCCTCTGGAGAAGGAAATGGCAAACCCTTACAGTATCTTTGCTAAGAAAACAACATGAACAATATTAGTGTGATATGGCCCATGGGAATATGAGAAACTGGATATGTCTGAATGCCTGAACAATAATAAATATTAAACAAAACACTGTGCTAAAAGCAAGGAACACATAGGGAGCAACTAGGTAATATAGTGGGTAGAGCACCAGCCCAGAAAGAAAGAAAGAGACAGAGAAAAAAAGAAAGAAAAAAGAGGGACATGAAGACAAAAGCCAGTGATAGTCCAGCCCTGAGATGAGAAAGGATTTAATTCTGATAGCAGAAGTGGGAGTTTAAAGGAAGATACAGACTTGAAAAAAATGTGAGACTGCTATCTCTTATTTTTAGACAATTCCTTTCTTTGGACAATTTTTGGTACATAAAAGAACTTTCAAAATTTAACCTTTTTCTATTCATTTTCCTCCCTCTTCAATACTTCTAAACAGGTGTGACTTTATAGGTATGAGTAATGCTTTCATACCCTAGTTTAAAATCTTCATGAGTTGCTATGTCAAAAATAACTTATCAGTTGATGGCCAAACCTTTGGAAATGAGCCTTTCTAAACTTAGCTTGGTTAGTCCTCAGTTGACAGACAAACAATCCATCACTGCCTCTATATTCCCTGGTTTATTAGGATCTGCCAGGGTTGAAACCTTATTAAGTATGGGTGAATTCAAGGTAATCTTCATGGCATGATGAGGCAACAGCATAAAATTTTGATCGAGGTAAATTGGGTAGGATTCAAAGACTAATAAAAACTAGTTTCTGTCTTCCTGGAGTTTGAAATCTAGTGAGTAAAATAAGGCATAAAGATGAGAATTTGCAAAATATCATTAATTTTCTAAGTGTGGGAGCCCCATTTAAGCAATGTAGAAGTTAGCGTGGAGCTAATTGCTAAGTTGTTGCTTGAGACACAAAGAAGTTAGATGACTTACAACTAGTAATTGTCAAGAGATATAAATTGACTTTAAGCCCAGTACTATATCCACTACCTTATTTTGTCCCCCCAAACTGTACATAGATAATGATCAGTCACTCATTTAGCAAGTATTTATTAGGCTTCTACCAGGTGCCAGCCACTAGATTAGGAATACAGAAACAAAACTGAAACAGCTCCTGACCTCAATCTATTAGGGAGGATGTGAGGGTAGTAGGGGGAAAGGCTTGATATATGCACAATAAGTACTCAATAAATGTTCCTTAGAATCATTAATCATTAATAATAATCATTAATAAATAAATGGTGTTGAGTAGAGGTGTCAAACATGGTCCCACAAAAATCCTGCATGTAGCCCAAAACATTAAAATATAACTTGGACATATTAAACAAAATAAATAAAAATACAGTAGAATATAATATATTTTTAAAATAAGTACTTTTCTAAATCAATATAGCTTGCAAGGATCCCTAGGTATAGTTTAGTGGCCCTAGTTTCTGTTTGAATTTATCACTATTGGTGTAGAAGTTGGATATCAGGCAGGGAGTCTCAAAGGAGGATTAATGAAAGAAATGAGATTGGAACTAAACTTTGAAGATTAAAATATTAAGAGGTAGAATATGATGGGGTTAGTGGGCAAGTAGGAAGTGGCTACAGCCAAGATGAAGGGAATGACATGAGCAATCACAAAGGTAGGAAAGCATCAGACATATGTGCCTAATAGGGAATAGATTAGCTTGGCTAGACCATAGAGTAATTTACAGGGGAATAGGAAGAGACAAGCTAAAAAGGTAGACTAGGGTCAGATGGTGACTAGTCTTGTATGCCAAGCTAAAAAAACTGGAATTTTTCCAGTAAGCTATGGGGAAAGGCTCTTGAGTAGGAGAGCAAAGAGATCAAAGGGAGAGGAATTTGGCAACAGCATGCAGGATGGATTGAAGTGCCCTGGACTAGAGTGGAGGTGGGGGCATCTGGAAGGAGACCAGAACCAAGGAAACAGTTATAGTTGAGCCTTAAGGAGATAATAATCTTAATTAAGATGGTAGCACTGGGAGACACGAGTAAATATGAGAAACATTTGAGATAATGCTACCTTTCATTTTTAAAAGAAGTTCCCTTCTTCCCCTTTTTAGAGATGACTACATCTCTAAAAGATGAACAATGTCATAAGTATGGAGCATGGATCCCTTTCCCTAAAGATCTCTTGTCCCTGGATAATGGTCTGAAGGAGTCTGAGAGTTGAAAGTATTGAGAGAACATTTTCTGATGTTCTGGGTGTTTTTTTGTTTTTGTTTTTTTTTTTTTTTGCCATGTTAATCTTTTCTCCTTTAAAAAAATATTTTTTGATGTTTTTTACTCTTCAATTGTCAACCAAAAGCCCAAAAGTTAAGGGAAAAGAAAACTTTACAAGCTGTATCTCAAGCCTGGGCACAATTCTGTTTATCCATTTTGGAAGTACCTCGTATTTAATGTAGAGAAACAAAAGATTTTTTAAATCTAAATTTTATATACAACTGATGAGGATTCTACTTTCTCTCCACCCCCTCCCCACTTCTTTTAAAGGTGTCACCTAAAATATTCTTGTCCTAGGTTGGGAAGCAATAAGCAATAAAAATATCTATTTAAGTATGCAATGATTCTCTTTTCCCTTAGTCCTGCTCTAGTTACAATAATGAAAAATGTGTGGAGATAATCATTCTGCAAGCTCTATTCCCCTTTGTGAAAGCACTGAGAGACAGTACGGTAGGGAGAAAAAGAATGCTGGACACAGGGTCAGAAGATTTGGGTTCAAATTCTACCTCAGGCCTTATTAGCTGTGTAACAATTAGCATGTAACATTTCTTTGAGCTTCAACTTTCCTATTTGCAAAATGGGGATAATAACACTTGCATTATGTTTCACAGTGTGTTGGAAAAGAATGGAAAAATGCTTTGCAAACCTAAAAGTGTCGAAAATAGTGAGTGGTTATCAATGGAAACTCAATTCAAGCTAACCATAAGTGTCTACCTTGTCCAGTTATTCTGAGGGGCTGGAGATAAAAAGAGAAAATAGAGCATCTGTGCCCTTAATGAGCTTATTTTTTATTGGAGAGATGAAGAAAACATATATGTGTAGCAATCCTTCCTTCCTTGCTCCCTTCCTTTTATTTTATTTCATTCATTTTTCCTTCCATTCTTTTTTCTTTTCTTTTTCCCTTTTTTCTTTCCTTTTTTTCTACTTTTCCTTTCTTCTCTTCATTCCTTGCCTCCCTCACTCTCTTCCTTCCTTTCTCCCTTTACCCCCCTTCTTTTTCTCAAACACATGCTCAAATTGGTGAGCCATATACTTAAAACAGAGAATTGCTTTTCTCAGGATTCAACAGGTAATTCTGAGTAGCTTTAAGTTTCTTGAACTGTTGCTTACAAGCCCCTACTGATGTATTTCCACTTATCATTCAAACAATTATTTTGAGAAAGATTACTTACTAAGCAGGTATGCAAGGACAATTGTACAAAAATATCTCCCTATCTCCCAAACAGGAGACAAACTCTCTCCTTGAACACACAAGATTCTTAAGAAGAATGGGCTTGTCAATGGATTAGGAGACATCCTGTTTCCCAGAGGTAAGGCCCAGCCAGCAGATTGTACCCTGAGGTTGGCATAACAATCCTTTGCTCTGATGATCTATCCACTGGACCATCTAGCTGCCTCTAAAGTGCTTTTAAGTCTAAATCTATGATGGGTCTATTTGATTTCATGCAATGACTTGAAGCCCCTGTGATTCTTTCAAATTGGGGAATTATTTATTCTTGGTTTACTTTTGATTGATTTATTGAATTGAGATGTCTAGGCTTTCATGATTAATTAGACTAGAGTGAATTTTAATAGGCAATATGTATGAAATAAACATATCCAAAATGTTTGGGTGAGAGAACCAAGAGTCAGAAAAGATTTCTTGTAGGAAGTAATTCTGGAGGTGAACCTTGACAGGAACTTCAGGTTTCAAGGGGAGGCCTTGAGAAGGGGAGTGCATTCCATTCATGGGGGACACTCTGTGCCTGTGCCTTGTAAATTGAAAAATTTATATCCAGAACAATCCAGCTAATACAGGTAAGTTTGTCTGAAAATAAGAGTGCTAAAGTGGGGGTGAGAAGAATTAATGTATAATCATCCTGGAAAGAGAAATTGGAACCAGATTTGGGAAATGCCAAACAGAATTTGCAAATATAAACATTTTTTCGCAATATAGCTAGAGAGAAATGTACTTCACTTTTCCAACAGAAGACAGCAAGGGCTGGCAGAAACCAACAACCTGGGTTATAATTCTTTGTCTGCTACTAATTGTAATGTTGTAACTTTGGGCAAGTCTTGAGCCTCAATTCCCTTGTCTGTAAAATGGGAGCGATACTACCCAAAGAACTTATGTCACAAGGTGGTTGTATCAGATGAGATAAAGCATGATAAAGATCAGCTATCATCATATTTAGTTTATAAAACTAAAAATGAGATAGCCTTTAATTTCAAGGAAGAAAACAAGCATTTATTAATCTACTATGCATAAGGCTCTGTGGGCTTTTATAAATATCTTATTTGATTTCCACAGCAATCCTGGGAGGTAGGTGATATTGTCATCTCCATTTTACAGTTGAGGAAACTGAGGCAGACAGCGATTAAGTGACTTGTCAATGGCAACACAGATAAGTGCCTGAGGTCAGATTGGACTCATATTTCTGAGAACTGGTCTAATGCTCTATCATTTTGCCATCTAGTTGCTTAGTTGAAGATAAGGAGCTTGTTTCCTACTAAGAAAATAAGGATATATGTGTTGCCTGTATAAAAAATATCTGTCCACATGGATTGTCTAAATTCTACTTCTGGGAAAGCATGAATATCTTTGGAATATTGCACAACCCTCCCCAGGGGAGATTTGATTCCTGCAAATAGGGGAGTAGAAAATGGGGCTATAAGGCTGGTCACACTTTTCTCTTTGGAGAGAGAATGTTCAAGACTGTAATTTTATGTCTGCCCTCTCCTTCCCTTCCCTCCCCCCCAATCTTTTTGGGCTAGGGAAATGACTTTTTTTTAAAAGGTTCATATAATTTTCCTTGTTGCCATCCCTTAAAAGGATATTAGAGGGTTTGACTCTCCACTAACTGCTACTTATAGGAACAGCCATCTCAAATTGTGAAGAGCAAGAAAACCCATTTATAAAAGAGAGCAAACAATATATAGAAAAATATAAGTTACACAGACTAGAATATACCAGAAAATACAAAATGAATGAGCTCTTTAGGTGGGAGCAAACCATTTCAGAACTACCAAAACCCTGAAATTTTTGTGGGGGAGATAAATTGAAAATCAGAGATGTGTTTAGGTGTCCACTCATTGTCTGCCAGTTCCCCAATCCTCCCCTTTCCCTTCTCTACAGATGTGGTAGGAGCAAACTTCTAACCCATGGCAGAATGCAAGTTAGACTAGTTTTTTCTTTAAATTTTATTGAGACTATCCTTAGGACTTTGGGAATGAAAGGTTCAAGCTGTTGGCATTACTTTTAGATTGTCTGACTACAAAACAAGGATGTCTCTAAGACTTCTAATACAGAGCTGGGAAATCATGAGCATCTTAGGCAAGGAATTCAACTTGGCCCAGCAGAATCAATGTGGTGTCCTCAAAGACTATCTTTGTTGGCTAGCTCTACCCTTCCCAAATGGCTAAGTAAATCTTTGTTAACTGTTGGCTGATCTATGAGTATCGTATTTTATTCTAATATTGAACCTAAGCTCTCGGAGAACCGACCAGAACAATGAGTCCCTCCCACTGGAGGGATGTGACTGGAGCCACATGTGACTTCTCCAAAGCTCTTTGTGCCAACTTGTTCCCATATACTAAGCTCTTCTCATCAATTGGATATCAACTCAACGATAGCATGAAAAACTCCAAGCTTGGGAGCAGAGAAGGTTACAAAGTAAATACAAAGTAATCTGAGGAGGAAGTGAAACGTCATCTAGGGGATAGATGGGGAGGGACTTTCTGGGACAGGTGACTTTTGAGCTGAACCCAGAAAGATAAAAATCGCAGAGAGGTAGAGTTGAGAAAAGAGCAAATTCTAGGCGTGCAGATGTCTGGAAGATATGGAATGAAAAGTACTAGAACGTCTAAGGAAGGTTTTTCATATCGCAGTTCAAATCTAAATGTTAAATATTCACAGAATCGTAGAGTTGGGAGGGACCCAAGTAGCCAAAAGTATGTTTCTAACCCTATGCAAACCACCGTAGAACTCTTCTTGTAGATTTTCAATGAATAATCTAAAAATAAACAAAAACGTTAGACGTGTTATTCATCCCCCTAATTCCTGAATTGAGAAGGGTAACTAAATGTAATGTAAGCCAGAGAAGGGTAGATCCCATTTCTAGCCTTGGATCCCGCCACTAGCTAGCTGGGATGACTTTAGGCAAATGCGTGGTTGGTTCCATTTCTGAAAGAGCCGAATTGAACGATTTCCTATGTCTCTTTCAGAACTAGAATTTTATGATTCTTAAAGTAGGCTGTGGCGAAAGGGCGCGAAGGGTTAAGAAAATCTACTCGAGGTGAAATAGCCCCGCACAATAGAGGACCCGGGGCTCGAGAGCTCTCCCATTCTTTGAAGTCCCTTCACCACTCTGGGACTCAGTTTGCTCCTCTGTGCTTTGCCTCGATGATCTAAAGTCCCTTCTAGCTTAGACCCGTGAATTTATGGTTGGAGATGAGTCATTCCACTGGTTTCCTGAGGAAAAAGTGGAGGAGGTTCACTTGGGGGTGGGGGAGTGGGGAGTGGAAGTGTTCAACTTCATCGCTAGCTCTCGTTAGGGGGGAGGGGGTCTTTCCGGAGTCATTTCGTCTCCCCTCCCCTGGCGCCGGATTTTCGGGTGCACTTGACCGTGGACGGGAGGGAGGGAAGAAAGGAAGGAAGGGTGCCGCTCTGGATGGAGGCTCTCAGGGTAAAGAAGGATTACATCTCTCGCTCTTTTCTTAGGGGTGCTTAGCCTTTGCAAGGGATGGCGTGCATGTACATGGGGAGCCGCCCCCTTTTCTCCCCCCAGGACCAAGACCCGGGCCCTAGACAGGGCCGGTGCGTGGCGCAGCTCCTGGAGCCTGCAAACGTCCACTTTATAGGATGAGGTTTCTCAGTGGTGTTCCCAAGGAGGAAGGAGTGGGCCAGACAAGGTTCAAGGGCATCGCTGGGGAGGGGGGTGGCCGGCTGGCAGTGGAGTCGTGCCTGGGATAGGGTGCGGCTCGAGCTCGCGCCCGCGCTGGGGAGCGGGGAGTGCGAGGGGTCGGCTTGCTTGTGCGGAGGGGAGGAGTGGGGGAGAAGGGATGGGGGTGGAGGAGGGACTGTTCCCGCTCCAGTTCGCGCTCGGGCCCAGGCCCGGGTGGGGGAGAGACTAGGAGCGGGGCGGGGCTGGTTCGCGCTCCAGCGCAGGGTAGGGGGCCGGGCTGGCTCGAGCTCGGGCACGCCCGCGCACGCGCGCCGAGGGGGAGGCTGGCAGGTTCTGACGCGGGGAAGCCCTGGGTTCCGGCGCGCGGCGGCGCTGCTGAGGCGACGTGGGGAGGAGTGGGGCGAAGGCCTCCGGACCGGCCTGGACGGAAGAGGAGGAAGAGGAGGAGAAGAAGGAGGACAAGGGGAAGGAGGAGCCGGAGCGCCGGCGGTCGGCGGCGGTAGTTGGAAGAGTGGCGGGCTAGACGGCAGCAGCAGCATCGGCCAGCTGCGCAGGGCGCTGAAGGGCCGCGCGGGCTCCCGCTTCCGCCGCCGCCTCCGCCTCGTTCTCGTTCTCGCGCGCGCCCGGGCGCCGCGCATGGGCCTCAACCGCCGTGGCCGCGGGAGCCCGCGCCGCCCGTAGGCCCCGCGAGCCCGCGCCCCGCCGCGCCCCCGGGCAGGAAGATGAGGCGGGCGGCCGCGGAGCTTAGCCACGGCAACAGCAGCGTTAGCCACAGCAGCAGCAATAGCAACGGGAGCGGGGCGTCGTCGTTCCGCCGTTTGATCTCAGCCGCCGGCCCAAGATGGCAGCGGCCGCCGAGAGGGGCTGAGCCCGGGCTGGGTGGTGCCGCCTGCTGAAGCGCCTGGCTCCGTGGTCGTCCCCGCGACGGACATGCCCCGGGCCGCCGCCGCGGCCGTCAGCCGAGGGGAGCGCGCCGGCCTCTAGGAAGGTAAGAACCCCCGAGGCTCGCGCTTCCGGACAGCAGCCCACCCCGGCCGAACTTGACCTTCCCCTCCCCCGCCCCCCGCAGCTCTGGAGCGTCCCCTCCTCCGCTCGCCTTGCCTCGCCTCTTCCCGGCTCCCCTGGGCGGATCTCGGCAGGCCCCCGTCCGGCGGCGGGCTGCCTGCTCTGGGGAAACGTGGGCTCGGACGGCGGCCGCCCAAAGTTTGGTTTGGTTCGAGGCAACTTGACCCTCCCCGGGTCATTCATTACCCCAGATCCCCTTCCCCCATTAGAACTCTGGCCCTGCATCCGTCCCCCCTTGTTAGGACCCAAAGCCCGATGTTTTTTCCTTGCCATTACATTAAGTTTTCCATAAAAATTATTCCTATACCCATGTCATTACCGTAGAACCCCCATTATTCATCTCCCCCCAAAAAACCTTTTCTGGCACCTTCTTACCCTTCTCTTTACTCTCTGACACCCATAACCTCCTACCTTCTTCCTCCTGTTATTAACTCCCCAAGCCTTCTCTGGCACCTTCTTATCCTTGCCATTACTCCTGGATCTCATAACCTCCTGCTTTCTCCCCCCTTGTTATTATCCCCCCCCTTCAATAAAAGCCGTCCTTAGCGCCTTACCATTGTCATTACCTTAAGACCCCCATAACTCATAACCTCCCTCAATCCCTTCCTGACACCTATTATCCTTGTCATTGCCCTAGAACCTCCATAATTCTACCCCAAAAAGGCTTCTCTGGTACCTTCTTATCCTTGTTATTATCCTAGAACCTTCTTAACCTCCTACCTTCTGTTATTACTCCACCATAAAAGCCCTCCATGGCATCTTACCCTTGTCATAAACCTAGAACCTCCATAACTCATAACTTCCCCAATCCCTCCCTGTCACCTTCTTATTCTTGTCATTACCCTTAGAATCCTCATAATACTTCCTTTTTCCTCCCAAAAAAATCCGTATAAGAAACGCTCCTCCTGATCCCTCTTCCCATAAAAACCCTTCCTGGCATTTTCTCCCCCTTTCTCATTATCCTAAATCCCCCTCCCATAAAAAGCCTCCGTAGCATCTTCCTACCCTTGTCATTACCCCGGACACCCCCTTTTTCTTGTCATTATCCTAGAACCCCACCTTCTTCCCTTTGTCATTACCTAGACCCCCACCTCTCCCTTGTCATTGCTCTAGAACCTCCTCACATAGCTCCTCCCCTTCTTCCCCTGTCATTACCTAGACCCCCCCCCCCCTCCAACCCCCTCCCCTCCGCTGGCGTCGGGCTTCTCCCCGGGCGGGCATGGAGTGTGTCAGACTCGCGGGAGCTGCGTGTGTGTGATTGTTGTGAAAGAGAAATGTGATCCCGCCGCTCCGCTTCCAATTGCCGGGCGGGGGAGGCGTGGCGGCGGCGGCTGTGCTGCCGCCGCTGTCGTCGGGACTTCTCCCCTGGCTGGAGCCGCCGCCGCCGCTTCCCCTTCGGGCAGGGCTGAGAAACTTTTGCAAAGGTGTAAAAATATGTGTCTATTCTTGTCGCGAGGGAGGCGTACGCTTTAAAATGGTACGGGGATCTCGGCGCGGAGGGGAGGGCTCCGCGCTTTAAGGGGGAGGTGGGGGAAGAGGGCGAGGAGGGTTGGGTGTCAGCCTTTAAACTCCTTTGGACCTGGTGGTGAAGTCCTAGCTTTCCGAGTCCTGGAACCGGGGTTTTCACGAACGCGTGGTGGGTCTGCTAGGAATCGCCTCTTTCCACCTGTCATGTTTTTGTTCGGGAGCCGCTTCAGGCTTATGAAGAAAGCTTCTTGTTCTCTTCTTTTGGAAACTCTGTTTTCTTGTACTTGGGGCATTTTGGGAACTTAAAAAAAAAAACCCAACAACCGAAAAAAAACCCAAAACAAAACTAGCTAAAGCTTTTATATATTCAAATCGTAATTTTGAACTTCTTAAATTCTTTTTTTTCTTTCTTTCTTTCCTTTTTTTTTTCTTTAGGTCTATTTATGCTGACGGTACTTTTCCTAAGTGGAAGTACTTAGGTAAAACTTTTTCCTCCCCTCAATTTTATACAGTAAGCAATGATAAGGTCTTGATAGATTATAATTCAACTCAAGTATTATATTTAATATTTAAAGTAAACAAAATTCCATGAATTATTATTATAGTCTCATACGTTATTTTTTTTTGAGTGCTAAAAGTAAGAAAAAGAAATAACGTTCAATTCCGAAGTTCATAATATTAAAGAAGACTTTTCCCAAAGAAGGAAGTTTCTTGTTTGGTTAAAACTTTGAACATGCTCCATAGTTACTTTTGTGATCATTTTTTAGAGTTTCTTTCATAATAGTTCATGAGATTTGACTTTTAAAAATTTGGGATTCTCTCATCCACCATATACTCAGTAAGACCAGATTCTGCTTATGGTTGCAAATACAGTGCTAATTTTATACAATGAGCAATGATAAGGTCTTGATAGGTCACAATTGAGCTCAAGTATTATACTTAGTATTTAAAGTAAACAAAATTCCCTTAATTATTTATTATAGTGCCACCTATATATTCTTTTTTGAGTGCTAAAAGAAAGCCAAATAAAGTTTCAAGACACCATTACATCAACAAGTTATTTTTTGCCTTTATGAACTGTGTGGTCCATTATTTATGAAGATAAGATTAGGATGTTTTTTTTTTTTTTTTACATTCTCCAATTTAACTTTATAACTTTTTTGAATTTTGAAATTTGTTTTAATGTTGAGATGAAAAGGTAAATTGGTGGCTAGTTAGTGTTAGAATATAAAATGTGCTAAGCAACTAAAATGAAAACATTTGAGATTCAGGGAGTAGTCTCACATGTTATTAACTTCAATTTAGGTATAGGAGAACTGCATAATTGAAATTCTTTTACATTTCAACCAAATAGAAGGAAAGTAAATTAGAAAGTAAAAGAACTGAGCAAAATGTAATGGATTACAATCCTATTTACTTAATAAATAGTTTGAATTCATACATAGGCTCAAATATTAACTAGATATGTCAGGCAAGCAGATGGGGAATCAGCCTTATTTTATTTTTATGTGAACTTTTTTCACTAGTCATTGTGACTTGAAAATAAATCTTATCATTAGCTTTTGGATTGGAATTTTAATCTTTTGTTAATATGCTTAGAAACTCTTTTAAGTCTTCTTTCCCCATATTACCGTTTGTGGAAAACTATAAATATAATGATTGTAATTAGATGAGTATAATGGCCATGGATTCTTGTTTTTAATCTGTCTTTTGTAGGAATTTTAGAAAATAGCTTTCAAGCTAACTTTGACCAGCACACTGGTGCTCTGATGAGTTTGTTTTTCTTTTAAATATCTGAAGCATGAATACTCAATGATAAAACAATATAGGTTTAGACAGGTGTGGGAAGAGTGCAGGAAGGAAACCCCTCCCTCTTCATGGATTTCAGAAATTTGGGTTCATTAGTGTTCCTTAAATTAACTCATGGGTAGATGTCATACCTATGGAAATACCCCTTTCTTTCCTTCCCCTCCCCCCCCCCCCCCCCCTTGTATTGGCCTGTGAGTGTTTTTGTATGTGGATGTGCATTTTTTAACATTATACTTTTCTTTTGGTTGTCTCTTTTAATGACATAGAAATTGTTAGTCTTCTCACTGTACACAAGTAATTTGTCAAATCTGTATTTAGGACAGAATTTCCACAAAGTTCATTCAGAAGCATAAAGTTGTAGCATTTGAAGAATCTTCAGATTTGAATTAGAAAATGAAAAGATGTTATGACATAATGTATGTCAGAACCTTTAGTGGTCAAAGGAGTTTGTAAATGGGCATATTTGAATTTGTTAATCTTGTTTTATAGTTACTTGGAGAGCATAGAATAACTTATTAAATCATTATTATAATGTTGCCAAAATAAATTAGGATATTGTAAAATTCGAGGGTTGCAGCTTTCCTAATTTCCAAGTGTCTTGCCTTACTATAGCTTAGAATTTGCCATTTTCTTTTGGCACTAATAGTGTGCTAAAGTACAACCTTTTTCTCTGAATTGAACCTTGTAAATGGGCCTTCTAAGCCTTTGTGACCTCCATTGTGATATGCTCTACATGGAAGGCACTCTTGAAGACAGAATAGAACTTCAGCTTGTCCAGAATGAGGCAGCCTGTCTGTGTCTCTCTTTTTAAAGGCAGTATCCTCCAGAAGCATGATATGGTATTGTTGTTCACCTTTTAAATAATGTGAATTGTGTTAAACTATTAAGATCTTTACTATGGTCAACCACTTTTTTATAAGGGAAATTTAGATCAACAGGAATTTTCTATAAAACTCTTTATGCGTTGGGATCCAGTTGCTGAAAGAAAAAAAAGACCACCTCTTAGGTAATACCTTAAGCAATTAATATCAAATAAGTGATGTTATAATTTTGGAGTTGAACTTTTGAGGGATTGATGACATTTGTATCAATGTCATGGGTGGGGGGGAGGATATTCTTAGAATTCATATATTATGAGAGTATAGTCCACTTATTTTGGTTGATTTAATTAAAATTAAATTAAATGTGCTGGTGGGGGAAAAAATGACCTGTTAGTGCATAACGTTTTTTATGTTTCATTTGTGTGGTGGATAAAATCTGTATTTTGTACATTGTGGTTAAATTAGATATTGTTTTGTTGTTGTTTTTTAAGCAGGTCAGGCTACTTTCTTCAGTTGTCTCTATGTGTCTTGGAAACTGAGCTAAGATAGTAATAATTGGTCATTCTAGTTTGCCATGATTAAAGTACTAAACCGTCGGAATTATGAAAACATTGCTCTAATGGTGTTAAAAATCAGCAGTGTAGGGGAAGCTAATTGGGGAAGTGAATAGAGCACCAGCCCTGAAGTCAGGAAGATCTGAGTTCAAATCTGGTCTCAGACACTTAACACTTCCTAGCTGTGTGACCCTGGACAAGTCACTTAACCCCAATTGCTTCAGGGGGAAAAAAAAAAAAAAGGAATTTGCAGAGTATTGAGCCAGTTGAATTTTTCTGGTTTTAAGTCTGGTTTGCCATGGATATTTGTATTTGTTTGACTTGAGTTTGGGACATAGCTGTGTCAGTTTTTTTTTTTTTTTCCTCTGATGTTTCCCTATAGGTCATTGAGATGATATTTGCCTTAAAAAGTTTTTTTTTTTTTCTTGGTGCCAAGTCACATTTTCTGAATTTTTTCTGGCCTAGGTAAGACCAAATTGTTGGACTTTAAATGTGCTGTTAATTGGATCCAAACCATTTATTTGGTGGCATAAAATGGTTTCATTTATGTGAACCAAGGGGCAAATTATTAAAAATCTAAAACATAATAGTATTTTTTTTTGGTTGGTTCCAAACCATTTTTATGAAACACACTGTTATTTCACATATAAATATTGTGAAAGATCCTAAAAAGAAACCAGTTAGGTTGATGAGAAAAAAACAAAAGAGAGAAATATGTTTTGGCCTAAAAGCTCAAATTTCTGGAGATCAGAGTTCATTTATTTATGAAGACAAAGTCAGTGAGCAGTTGTGGTAGCTGAAAGGATAAGAATAGGCCAATGACACCTGTTAAATGATCAGTCTAGTTGAAATAGCATTAGCATCTCTATCTCTGGTTTTATATTCCTTGCTTTCTACTTCCATCTTTTCTTTGTCTCTTGCTTCCTCTCTTCCACTTTTCACCTAAGCATGGAAAGGATTTACTTAAGATGTGGTATTTAGGAATGGTTTATTATTTTGAGTACAGTTTTTAAAGGTTTTATGTTGTAGGTAAAAGCAGCTTAATTAAACACATGAAACAGGGATATTTAATTAAAACATAG
This sequence comes from Antechinus flavipes, assembly GCF_016432865.1. Classification (NCBI taxonomy): domain Eukaryota; kingdom Metazoa; phylum Chordata; class Mammalia; order Dasyuromorphia; family Dasyuridae; genus Antechinus; species Antechinus flavipes. The sequence continues at coordinate 227,573,816 of NC_067403.1, forward strand.
GGCTAGTCTACAACCTGTCATTTGACAAGTTCTGAACTTTATGACTTGTTGCTATTGTAGTCATTTTTTAATTAGTTGTTTGGTTTAAGCTGATTTTCTCTGTTCCTGCCTCTCCCTCTCTTCTCCCTCATTTTTCCTTTTTATGATTACTATTTTATGTGTTGCTTAGAAATTTTTTAGTGATAAATTAAACACTTTACTAAGCCTCTCTCTCTTGTTTACCTTAAGTTAAGATTACTACAAGGAAGTTTGATTTTTAAGAAGTCAGATTGCTTTCTACATATTTAGAGGAAAAATACTGCAGTTTACTTCATCATTCCTTTTTTCCCTTTATGATAACTGGAATTGGTGTGAAAGATTGTGCTACCCTTAGAAAAGTGATGTCACTGGAGATTAAAAAAAAGTTACAAAGGAAAAATGGAATTATTTTATGAGTAATTATACTGATGTGGACTTTTTTCCTCCTTTACTGCTATTCTTTTCTGCAGGGAAGACCATCCTGAAGGACTTCTTAGCACAAATCCTCATGAAACACAGTCATGGTGTCAGTCATAATATTTATTAAGCACCTTCGTCATATGTGCCTGGCACTGTGCTAAGCTCTAATAATGGAAAGACAGTTCCTACTCTCAAGGAGCTTACAGTTTAATGGGGAAACATCATGCAAACAACTATGTACATACTATATGTGCAGGATAAATTGGAAATTGTAAACAGAAGAAAGGGACTTAAGAAAATTTGGCAAAGGCTTTGTATAGAAGGTGTCATTTTAGTTGGGAAAGGACTTGGAAGAAAGCTGGGGAAAAGAAATTTTTTTAAAAATGAGTTGATGAAAACAATTACAAGTTATTTTGTGTTCTCTTTTCTTAAATGTTTTTCTTGGGAATGAATGAAATAAAATACAGAAAAGCTTAATTTTGTAGAATGGTGGAGTCTGAAATGCCTGTTGCAACGACTTTGTAAAACCCTGTAAAACAATCTTTTAAGAGCTTGAAAATGATATTGGTTTACATTTCTACATATTGGTTTATCATCTGTTTAATAATACAAAAATAATCTTATAGGCTTGGAAGACTATATGACTGCAAATGTATAACATTGCCAGTTTTAAATAATTAATAATCCAGGTAGAGATTCCATGTTAAAGATGGAATTGGATATCCTAGAGAAATTTGTTCATTATATATGTATATTGTTTCTGGTACCCTAAATCTGCATCTAAAGTTTCTTTTCCTTTCTCCTATTGATATAATTTAAGGGAAGACTTTTGGCAGTTTACTTACAAGAAATATAAAGCTTTATGATATTCTTAAAATACTGGCAGGTGTATGTTAGTCTTAGATGCTTGAGAAACTAGAAAACTGTTGTTAAACAATAGGACCTCACATTTTTGGAATTGAAAATTAAAAAAAAAAACCCTACAATGAATTATAATTTGGAAATGAAACTATTATACCACAATAAGTTTACTTGTGTATATGCAAATAGAATTACAAATTGAATAGTGATTGATTGCAACACTAGCTATAGTAAAATAATTGATTACATCATCAAAGTTAATGTGACTTTGCAATATGTTAATGGGAAGTGTTTAGATTTGAAAATTGATCTTGTGGCATAGATGATCTTAATTTTAAATTATTTTCAGTTTAATGACACTGAATTTTAAAAAGTTCTTTTCATCCCCTTCCCCTTTGTGTTTAGATAGCAATCCTCTAAGCTTTATTAGCGTCAGAGATCAGGAAATTTTGTTGATTCTCTGTAAGACAATAAATTTTTCATTTGATACTTGAAAGCTCTTAAATACTCTTAAAATTTTCAGCTCACCTTCCATTCATTTCTCCCTGTGTTTCACCCTTCTAAATTTGTTCTTCATCTTTTACCACAACCTCTTTTACTGCTCAGGCCTCAGTCTTTCCTAATCTGAATCCTATGGTTAACCAGTTTAATTTTCTGTTTCTTCCAAAATCCTTTGCCCCCTTGCCCCAACCTTATTCATGCCTTGCCAAATCTCAATCTTGAGTTACACCCACTATGTTTTTTCCCTACTTCTACTCATAATCCGCTGAATGGCACTGGAGGAAGTCTTACAACCATGTTGACTGTGTACACTACAAATTTCTGTTATTTGATCTCAGCTTGGCCCTCACTGCTTTATTTGGCAATCCTTTTATTCTTTCCTAAATGACTTTATGTAGTACTCCAAAGTAACTATTTCAAGCCTCCTTTCTTCTTAATTCTTTTAGGCCACCATTTTCTCCTTCAATTTCTCCTTTCAACAGAAAGCCTTCCTTCCTACATATTGAGAAAATAGAGGCTGTCTGTCATACTTGCCTTTTATTTTACACTTCAGAAATTCGTGACATCATTCCCCAGTCCTTGCCAAGGATAATCCTTCTGCTTGTATCCTCCATCCTGTCCTCTCTCATCTCATTGCTTCTATAATCCTTCTTTCTTTAATCATCATTCTCTCCCTGTCTGCTGGTTCCCAACCTTCTTCCTTCAAACATGCCTGGATCTCCTCAGCCTAAAAAAACCTCAAAACTTCATGTGATCTTACTATTCCCATGAGATATTATCCTGTAATTCTTGTCTTTTATAGCAGAATTCTGAAGAAAAGCTGGTTGCACTCAATTGCTTCCGTTTCCCTCTCTTCCTACTCTTTAACACTTTGCAATCTGGTTTCTGATTTCACTTTTTTGAGTTTATTAATGAGCTTATTCTTTCCAAAGTTATCAGATCTTTTGATTGCAAAATTTGATGGACTTTTCTCTATTCTCAAACTTTTAAAAATCCTCTGTCTCATTGACAGTGTAACTTGCCCCCTTCCCCTGTGTACTTTCTCTTCTCTAGTTTTTCATGAAATTATGCACTGTCTTTTTTCTTGGTGGTCCTGCAAGGCTCCTCTCTGAGCCCTCTTCCTTTCTTTTTCTAATACTTCTTTCTTGGGGGTATTATTAGCTCTCTTCAGTTTAGTTATCTGTGTAGGTGAGATAATGCCCTAAACTCCCACATGAGTTATGTAATTTTGACTCATCTTTTTGGACCTCACCTAGATGTCCTATAGGCATCTCAGACTCATAGTGTACCAAATGAAATCTTTTCCTAAACCCACTGAAATTCTACTCTGAAATTCCTTCTCTCTGTTAAGGGAAGCATTGTTCTTTATATTACATTATATTACTATATATATATACACACACAGACACACACTTTATATTACTAAGGTTGATGTCTTGAAGTCATCCCCAGTTTTTTTTTTCCCCCACATCTAATCATTTACCAGGCATTCCTTTTCTACAATATCTCTCTCATCTACCCTCTCTTTCTCACCATATGCACATCACCTACTTCAAATCTTCACCGCCTCTCACCTGCACTCCTATTGTTTTTTTCTAACCAATGTCCTGGCTTCCTTTTTTTTTTTTTTTTTTTTAAACCATTCCATACATCCTCCAAAGAGCTTTAAAAAGTTTTCCTAAAACTTGACATATCATCTCCTTGCTCAAGGACCTTTAGTAGATCCCTGTTGTCGTTAGGATTGAAATATACACTATTCAATTTGCTCTTCAAGGTCCTTCACTGACTCTTAACTATCTTAAATGGCTTATTTCATGTCATTCCCCGGGACATTGGCCTAAATTGCTGTTTCTCAAACTTGGCAGTTCACTTTCTACCTCCATTCTTTATATGTTATCTCTCCTATTTCTGGAATCTATTCTCCAAATTTTGTCCAGGTTTTATTAGTTTATGTATCATTTTCTTATGACAGCTCCTCTAAGGCAGAGACTTTTTTGTTTGGTGTTTATATCATCACTGCTTAGCATTATGCTGTGTATGTAGTAGTTGTTTAAACAAAGACCTAGTCCTTGAATTAGATTGGAAAGTTCAAAAACTTTATGATTTCCTGTTATATTTTACAATTCAAATATTTTTGGTTTTCTTTTTTTTTTAATTTTTAGAATTTTTATTTAGTTTTGAGTTCTAAATTCCCGTCATACCTCTCCTACCTCCTCTCTGAGACAGTAAACAGTCGGATATAGGTTTTATATGTGCAATTATGTAAAACATTTCTATGTTAGTCATTTTGTACAAGAAGACTTGAAAGAAAACAAATGAAAGAAACAAAGTGAAAAGTAGCATGCTTCAATCTGTATTCAAGCAGTATTCTTTCTCTGGAGGTGGATAGTATGTTTCATCATTAGTCCTTTGAGATTATCATATCATTGTATTGTTGAGAAAAACTAAGTCTTTCACAGTTCTTCATCAAACTATATTACTGTGCAGAATGTTCTTCTGGTTCTCTTCACTATGCATCAGTTCATGTCTTTCCAGGTTTTTCTGAAATCATTCTGCTTATTATTTTTTACAGTGCTTGTGGCTCTTCGTGATTTAGTCAATTTAATTGTTATGAGTGCAAAGCCAGAGAAGTATTTCAGATTCCAACAAGATTTCGCGAAAAATTTGAAGTTTGCAGCTTAGGTTGACTAAGAAAATAGAATACTTAAAAAAAACCTCTTATATGATGCTTATCTTTAGCACACATACCAGCCTTTTTACATACTTGTCTTTTTTTTTTTTTTTTTTTTTAATTCCTTGTCTTTGATGGTTAACACAAGGGAATTTCCAATTCTTCAGGGTATGTGCGTGTGCATGTGCGGGTGCCCGCTTGCACAGGTGCATGCATATTTAGCATAAATGAAAACTTTAGCTTCCCTCAGTCTTCAGATCAGGCTTGTGCACTAAGTGTGAAAATACCTGGAGAAGATTTTGGGTCACAGAAATAAATTCTGAAATCACTTACCTATTTGGCACAAGTATCTTTGTAACATAAGTTCCTTAAAACCAGGGTCCATTTGTGTCTCAGCACTACTCATCATGGCCTGTAACGTACGTGCTTGTTAATTGGTTCAGTGCCTGATATTTCATTTTTGATTTGATGCTTTAATAGCATTTGCTGTGTCGAATTGTGTTTTTTAGTGATTTTAAAGAATGAAAAAGCAATACTTTATTAAGCATCTACTCTGCTGAACATTGTGGTACTGGGACATATGCAAAACTAATGAAGGTGTGACACATCTTTAAGTAATTCTACAATCTAAAACAGGTATGCACAGTATTAAATGTATTGGAGAGCTTCAAAACAGTACAATGTGAAGTGAAAAGGGGAAAGGAGTGTTGTTATGGCTGTGGGAGAAGGAGAATCTGAGGAAGGCAAATCACATAGGACTTCAAATGTGAACTGAATTAACAGGATAAGTGAGAGAAAAATAGAAGAACAGATATCTCCCTCATGGGGAGGGAGCAGTGTGAGAAACGACTTTGAGGTGGGAGGGTGTCCTTTGAGATTATCAAAGGTGTTTAGGGTGTTTAGGAGTTAGAGTGCTGGACAGTTTGGTTGGAGGGCAAAGTGTGATGCATTGCATTTCTATTGATAGGGTCTGGTAATTGGATAAGGTAGGAGAAGGAAGAAACATAGAACTCTCAGGTTTCTCTGAGAGGTCTGATATAAGATCTTAGGTCATAAATCTAGAGCAAGGAGTCTTAACGTTTTTTGGTGGCCTGTACCTCTTTGGCAGCCTGGGGAAACTTCTTGACTCCTCACAATAATTTTGTCAAATGTATAATATGAACTTAAAGAACACGTTCATGGGTCTTGGAATAAGAACTAATCTGGAGCTAGAAGAGACCATAAGAGTAATCTAGATCAACCCCCTCATTTATAGATGATTAAGGTTATATGTTTGCAGGAGGTCAAGGAGCAATAAGTGGCAGAGTCAGGATTCAAAGTCAGCCCTATGCCTCCAAGTTTATCACGCTTTTCACTTCATTAATTTATATATTAAAATTTTCTAGCAGCCAGTATAAGTAGAACAAAAGCAGAAAAATTTTTGTTGTTACACTCCCTATCTTTACCCTTAGTAGATTAAAACTTTCAGCATGCTATATGTGGCAAAAATCTGCCACATTTGTTTTCTTGAAGAATACTTGCTTGATTTCATAACTATAATATTTGTTGCATTGTTATAACACTGACATCTTGAAACTTTAAAAAACATATATCAATAATATTTTAGAGTAATTTATGAATTTTAAGAATTCATGGTGGTATTTTTCTATCAATCTTTTCATGACCATGAATGAATCTGTATAACTGTATATACACTTAGAACTGTATAACAGTGTAACATTGGTAACCCTGAGATTGATGAAATAAGACTGGTCTTTGTTTGTATACAGTTGAATAAAGGGAAAAAAAAAAAAACTTGTACACAGTTGAATAAAGGGAAAAAAACTTTTCTTATTTCATTTCAGAAATTACTTCAGCTATTACTTATTGCCTAATGAATATATTTATTTTGAATTTTTAAAAGTATAATTTAAGGAATAAATGTTATACTTGGGTTAATATCGTAGATTTAAAACTGGAAGGGACTAATCTAGCTCCTCCATTTTATAGAGAAGGAAACTTGAAGGTCAAGGAAGTTCAGTGATTTTTTCCAAAGGTACAGATAATAAATGACAGCGCTGGAATTCGAACTTCTGACTCAAAAACATAATGTTCTTTATTGTTTCATGCTTATGTTTTCATTAGGGTTATTTTATTGTTGCTGATTATTTTAATGATATTAAGGAAGTTCCTAGTGTTCAGATTTCTTTATTAATGTCAGAACTAAGTACTAATTTTCCTTTTTCTTTTTTGGGGGGACAGGATCAGAGGAAAGAAAGATTTTCATAATGCATATGAGAATTGCTACCATTTTTCTTTTCTAATTAGTTAGGTTATTGAAACCCATCAATCAATATTATATCTTTTTATTCTCTTTTCCCCCCTTTGACTTCTATTTTCAAAGATTTGTGTGATAACCTGATGAATTCTTATGAAACTTCTTTTTGTGTGGATGCAAGTTTTTTCAGAAAGAAAATTCTTTTTGAGATTTGATCATATATTGTCTTGTTTGAAAAAGAATCTAGGAAAAGCAAAATGAAGATTTGATTTGGGAAGTATGTTATATAATCCAATTTTTAAAATTTCTGTTGAAAAAATTAGTCAATCAATGCTTTAAAAGTAGTGATAATTACTCTTTTGCTTTGAAATTAATGTCTTTCTAAATGTTCATACCATTTCCTTCAGAGATTCCACTGCTAACTATATGTCCTAAGTGAATAAAATAAATAAATAAAATACTATCTGCAACAAATAATAGTAATACTTTTACTGTAGTAAAGAATTATAAAGTAAATTGACTTGATTTGGGAAATGGCTAAGAAAGCGTGGCTCATGAATAATGGGTATTGTGCTCATGTGAATGATGAATAAAATAAAATGAATAGAAAAAGACTCACAAATTGATGCAAAGTGAAGCCCAAAGAACTGGGAGAAAAACATACTTAATATCTGCAATAATGTACATGGAAAAACAGCAATAAAACAAAATTTCATGCTTTAAAATTATAATGAGCCAATTTGACTTTAAAGAAGATATATGACAAGACAGAGTATATAACCCAATCACATCTTTTCTCAGTTTGTTGATTAATTTTGTCTACTTTTTTGCTCTCTTCTTTTTGAATTCTTTGGTGTAAAAGATGGGTGTCTAGAAAAGGAGTGGAAAGAGGGATATAGTAGGAAATGTAGCTGATAAAAACCAAAATATATTAGAAAAAATTTGTTTTAAATAAATCATTGGTCAGAAAAAAAGAAATTGATGTCTTCACTCTGTTTAGGACTCTGTTCCCCCATATAATATCCAAATTGATCATTAATATTTGACCATGATAAATGATTGTTTAAAATTTAGTGAGTTTTATGAAACTCCTAATATTGTACTAAAGATATATTAAAATCACTTATAATTCCTTGAATGATCACTGTAATTTTTCTTGAGCTTCATTTGGATCTCATTGGACATTTTGGCCTTTCTTTCATATCTGAGGTTCTGGAGAAAGGGTAAGAGAGAAGAACACAGTGGGAAAGTGGATTTGATATCAGAGAACTTGAATTCAAATCTTACTTCATTTACTGTTTTTACAATGTTAGGCACTTAATTCATTGAATTTATGGACTTGGTTTTCTCATCTATAAAGTGATGGGATTGGACTAACTGTCCTCTCCTAAATTCAAGAAAATTTGTATTTTAAATGCCTTTAACATTCTTCTTCTTTGTTTTTTATCTTTTATCTCATGAAGCGATTGTGTATGGTTAACCCTTTTAGAAAGGATGTATAGTAGAAAGTTTATAAAGACTTGTTTTAAAAAAATAACAAAAGTGGAATAGCTATTCATCCCAAATACGTAATGAATTACATCAAATATAGTTATAGAAACACAGTACTGTAGGCTATATTGGGATCTTAATATTCATGTTTTGACAATTTATTTTTCCAAGCCTCAAGATCTTTCTAAAGACCGATGTCTTATAAATATCACGTCTTTTCCAAGTGTTTCCAATTGGAGAGATGATTATTGTGATTTTCTATCCTTTCCCCTTTAGTTTCTTAGATACTTAAAAGAAAATTGAGATATATACTAATACTCTTTATATTATACACTTTTTAAAATTTAAATTTATTTTAAATTTAATTTAAATTATACACTTCAGTTAATACTCTGAGTTCATCAGTTCTCTGTGGCGAGTCCTTTAGACTTGTCTTCAATTATTGTATCAGTCAGAGTAGCTAAGTCTTTTACAGTTGATCATCATTACAGTATTCTTATTGCTGTGTACAATGATCTCCTTGTTCTTTTACTTCATTTTATCTCAGTTCATATAGGTCTTATCAGGTTTTTCTAAAACCATTCCCTTCATCATTTCTTATAGTCCAATAATAGTTTTATCACAATCATATGTCATAGTCATTCCCCAATTGGTGGTCCAATCTTCCAATTTCTAATTGTTTGCTGCAACAAAAAGAGTTGCCACAAATATTTTTTGGAGCAGATAAATAGCCAGTGGATAGAGTGCTGGGCCTGGAGTCAGGAAGTCTCCTCTTTGTGAGTTCAAATGTGGCCTCAGACACTTACTAGCTGGGTGACCCTGAACAAGTCACTTCACCTTATTTGCTTCATTGTCCTCATTTACAAAATGAGTTGAAAAAAGAAATGGCAGACTGTTTGAGTAGTTTTGCAAGAAAACCCCAAATGGGGTCACAAAGAATATGGCATGACTAAATGATGATAAATATTTTGTCCTTTTCCTTTTTTGTTGATCTCTTTGGGATATAGACCTTATAGTAGTATAGTTGGATCAAAGGGTATTCAGAGTATTACACCTCTTTGGTCACAGTTCTGATTTGTTTTTTAGAATGGTTGAATCTTTTCCCAATTCCACTAAATGTTCATTAATGTACCTATTTTCCTACATCCCCTCTAACACTTGTCATTTCTGATAGAAATAAAGTGGTACCTCATAGTTTTTTAAATTTGTATTTCTCTAATCAATAGTGATTTGTAGCATTTTTTTTTTTCAGATGACTATTAGTAGCTTTGTTTTCTTCTGAAAACTACCTGTTCGTATCCTTTGACCATTTATTAATTTAGGAATGGTTCTTATTTTTATAAATTTAAATCAGAAATGAGGCCTTTCTAAGTTTTCCAAATGATATTACTTTGTTGTCTGTGATACCTTTTAGCAAAATATAGTTTTCATGATTATCTTTTTAAATTGAATCTGGTTTTGCTTTTGCTATACCTGAGATTATGAGTATTATCCCTGCCTTTTAAAATTTTTGTTTTACTTCAGCTGCTACATAATAGATTTTGCTCCACCTTATCTTAACTTGGTGTACGTCTTTCTGTTTCAAGTATATTTCTTATAAACAGAATATTGTTGAATTCTAGTTTCTAATCCATTTTTCTATCAACTTCCATTTTATGGGTGAGTTGATGCCATTTATATTCCCAGTTACATTGCATTTTGTATTTCACTTCATCCTCTTTTCTTCTATTTCTTCTTCTTTCTCTTTTTATCCTATCTCTCCTCAAAAGTTTCTTTTTCTTCTGATCACCATCTCCCTTATCTATCCTCCCTTTTACCATTTGTCCCCCTTTCTCTTATCTCCTCTTTCTACTTTCATGTTGGGTAAGATAGATTTCTGTACTCAACTAAGTATGTGTCTGTGTATTTATCTCTTTCTCTCTCTCTCAGACACACACACACACACACACACACACACAAACTCTCTCCCCCTCCCTCCCTCTGTCTGTCTATCTGTCCGTCTCTGTCTTTTTCTTTTTCTTCTTCTTTGAGCCCATTTCAGTGAGAGAGTGAGGTACAAGCATTGTCTTTCATCTCTCTCCAACTATTATTTTTTCCAATGTAAAAACTCTTCCTTGCAGGTCTCTTTTATGTGAGCTACTTTCCCCCATTCTTTTTCTCCCCTTCTTCTTTTTTTTTTTTTTTTTTGGAGAGCACACCAACATAATTGACTCATGCCCTCTATTGTCTTTTAATTATCCTAATAATTATAAAGTTCTTAGGCATTATACATGTATCATTTTTCCATATAGAAATGTAAACAGCTTGAATTTAATGATTCTCTTATGATTTCTCTTTCATACTTTCTATGCTTCTCTTGAGTCTTGTGCTTGAATGTCTGATTTTTTATTCAGCTCTAGATTTTTGATCAGGAATGCTTGAAAATTTCCCATTTCATTAAATGTCATTTTTTTCCCCCCACTGAAGTATTATTCTCAGTTTTGCTGGATGGGTGATTCTTGATTATAATCCTTACTCCTTTGCATTCCAGAATATTTTATTCTATTCCTCTACTCCTTTTAATATGGAATCAGCTAAATCTTGTGTGGTTCTGGCTGTGGCACCATGTTATTTGAATTGTTTCTTTCTGGTTGCTTGCAGTATTTTCTCTTTGATCTAGGACCTAGGAATTTGGCTGCAATATTCCTGGGAATTTTCATTTTGGGATCTCTTTTAGGAGGTTATTAGTAGACTATTTCAGTTTCCTCTTTTACTCTCTCTATTTCAGTTTCCTCTTTTACTCTCTAGATCTAAGACATTAGGACATTTTTCCTTCATAATTTCTTGAAATATGATGTCTAGTCTCTTTCTTTGATCATAACTAGTAGGTACAGAGATCTTAACTCATATCTCAGTGAATTTACATGCTTATATTCTAACATTTAATCGAGTATAGTTGGCTTACTGGGGGCATTATCTAAAATTAGTAATTGCTTTAAATGTTTTATTGCCCTTGCAATATTTCCCCACAACTGGTGATGGCTGATAACTTAAAAACCAATTTTCAAAAACAGCTTCAATCACCCATGCTTTTTTATGTGACCATCAAAAATCTGGAAGTGATAAATGATTGTAACTTCTCAGAGAGGAAAAATTTTGATACTGACAAACAAGCATTAGTATAACTTAAAACCCCCTTACGTTATCTTTCTAGTAGAAGAATTAGGCTATGATTAGATGTGTTAAGTATAGGTTGAGTTTTTCTTTCTTAGAAATGTAGATTTTTGAATTTTTCCAGAGCAAGCCTATTTCATCCCCTTAAAAATATGTTGATGAGAATATATCCACTGCCCTTGATTATTTTCTTTAAAATATCAGAGTATTACCTGCTTCCTCATACAGTAGTTGTCCCTTTGGCAATTTTAATATTATGTAATTGAACTCTAATTTTTTAAAGTGTTCAAGCCAAATAACTTTTACAGTAAAGATTTCTTCATTACTCACATTTCCAGTTTTTTCTTGCTTTAAATAAACTTGAAGTAGAAAAATGTTTTTGCCTGTAATTTTTAGTTCATAAAACCTTTTCTTTTATTCTGCCTGTGTGTTTTTATAATTTTCTGTACCATAACCAAGTATTCCAACATTTAATCCTATTTTAGAGTTATTATCACATTCATACCATTCATTTATAACAAAATTTTCTTCTAGTATGATAATAAGCCTCTTCTTTTTGCATTGGTAGTGCTTCTCATTTTTTCTTTTGTTTATTTTGTTAGGGACTTGTTAAAAACACATACAACTGTTGGTAAGTTAAAACATCTCTTTGTAACTTACATTAGGAGCGCATCACATCCATATTCCAGAATAGGAAAATGCAGTTTTTAGGTGGAGTAGTGTCTTAAAACCTTTGACTCCTTTACCTTAAATGTGACCTGGTATCATTTTACAATTGTTATTAAATAAGTCCTTCCGTTATTAGCATTTAACATTAACCGTGATCTAGCTGTGCAAAACAGAAGTCAGTTGCTCTCCTCAAAGAGCTTATTTTTATGAATGGGAGTGACTATACATTTAAGAGAGTAGCAGTCAGGATGGTGTTATTTGGTGAATAGAGCTTTAGTGGAGTAAATAAGACAATAACATATCCTTGCTAGTTGTGTGATTGTATTTTCCAGCAGCTTTGAAATGTCCACCATGTCATTTTTTTGTTCCAAAGTTGGAATGTTTTGCAAAGTCAGATGAAATTTGTTATTTAATGTGCTGATTGTGTTGTAGTCAACACATTCTCTGGATGTTTTGGTCACAATACTACTGGAAAATGCCCAAGACCTGGGCATATTTTCACTTACATTTTTCAGCCTATACATATGCAAGTTTAATTTATGAACCTTCAGGATGTGTGATGGTTTATGTACTTAAAAATGTTCAGATCATTATATGCCTTTTTTAATCTCATCATTTGTGTTTTTCTTATTTTGTATTCTAGAAATAGAAGAAATGAGCAACATTAGGATAAGATGAGAAATCTTTTTTGGGAGGGGAGAGGGAGAATCTGAATGTTTCTGAGACATTTGATTTTATTTTCTAGTTTTTATAGGTTACAAATAGCTTTTTAGTGATTCCTAGGCACGTCTAAGCCAGGTCCTTTTGTACTAGTTTTTCATTTAAAATGGTAATTGATAAGCTTTTAACACAATCCTTTCCTTTTAGAAAAATTGAAAACACATTATCAGAATGTGAATTTGTTGAAAATTAAATCCTGAGTACTAATAGGAGAAAAAGACAGGTAGAGCAATAAATATTCATAAACCCTAAAATTTGAATGAATTTGATTAAAAACAAAACAAAATTACCAAAAATAAAATGCACAATTATTTTCTTTTAATCTACCCAAATTCATCCAAGTATTGTTCAATTTTTAGATTTGGAAGATTATTTCCTTTATGTTTATTTACATTCGGAATAGGATTGTTGGAAGTCACATATTTTCATTTCTAACATTTCAGTTGATGTATAATTATAGCGTGAGAGTATTTAAATATTGTGGAATAGGTATAAATATATTATGACTTAGTTTAAGCATTTTGTAAGGAAAGATACATTTGGTTGTAAAACTTTAATAAAATTTGAGGCTTTAGAGATGCCAGTAAATACAAAAAAGAAATAGTTAAGTCATAAATTGGTTTAGCTTTGTGATCTAACTTGTACCTGGGTTAAAGAAGTTCAGGAAATAGTTGATTTTACTCTAAAAAAAAAAATGAGGAAGAAAACTTGAATTAAAAAAAAGATTAAAGGGCTTTATTTTTAATATATTTTTTGAAAATTCTTTCCTATTAACTTAATAAACATCAACACATGTCCATGTTCAAATAAAAGAAAAGGATTGTGCATGAAATGATAGTTTTTTTCTGTGTGCAAGTCTTTTTAAAAAATTAACATAATTTAAAATGGTTGTTCTAAAACTTTCTCTTTTTCTCGTTGCCTTTTTTTTTTTTTAATATAAGTTTCATTGAAACTCTATTTCTTTTTTTTTTTGGGGGGGGGAGGGTGCTTCACTTTCATCACTTTCTTTCTCCAGTAAATTACCACCCTCCATTAAAATCACTGTTCTCCCTTATAACAAGTATAGTACAAACAAAAAAATTTATAGTCCATCACTTTATTCAATTGGTAAAAAGTATGACTCCTCACCCATCTTTTGGAATCATAGTATTTCTTGTATTGTTCAGTTGTTTTTCCTGTGTAGTATAGTCATATGAGTCATTCTAGTTCTGCTGATTACACAACTTGTATCAGTTTATACCAGATTCTCTGAATCCATCTCTTAGGTCATTTTATACATGTTTCTGCAGCATAAGGATGTTTCCTTCATGTACTATGTAGTTCAATTATTGCCAAGTTGATGGCTTTTGTTTCCAATTTTCTGTTGAAACAAAAAGATAATATAAATGTTTTTGTAAGAATGGGTTCTTTCTTCCCCCTCCCCTTTTTTTGGATATACTATATGAATAGTAGTTTTCTACCTGGATATTATTAGTTAGTAGTAACTTTTGGGACATAGTTTCAATTATTTTTATAGAACTTTAGATTAGTTCATGACTACCTAGAGTATGCTACTTTTCTTGTTTTCACACATATGCGCCATCTGTTAATTTTCCTTTTCCTTTTTTGTCATCTTGCAATATGATGGATGTGGGGTATAGAATCTCAGAGTTGTTTTAATGTGTATTCTTCTTATTAGTGATTTAGAGAATTTTAAACACTTGGTATATTTTTTTTAATATATAATTTAACTTTTCTCCTGTATCTTTCCCTTTTCCTTCTTCCTTCCAGAGAATCCTTCCATATAACAAGTTTTTTTTAATGAAAAAAGAAAAAAGGATGAGGGAAAAAACCCTAATCAGCAAAAACTTGATCAATATATTAAAAAAAAAAAAAAGAAAAGAAAACATGCAGTGTTCTACATCCATGAATCTCCCTCTTCTGCAAAGGAGTGGAAGGAGATGCCTTCTCATATCTCTTTGGGACTAATATATTTTTTTAATTTTTTGTATTCTTTGTAATTTTGCAGCATTACTTTCAGTTGTTTTGTGAATTTTTTCCCCATTTACATTGTGTCAGTGTATATTGTAATCTCTATTTATTCTTTATCAGTTTGTGTAAGTCTTTCCATGCTTCATACTCATTGTTTACAGCATGGTATTACATTCAATTTATGTAATAATTTCTTTAGCTGTTCTCCCAGTCAGTCAATGTTTCTCTGCTATTCTATTACTCATATACTTTGCACTTCTCCATTCATAGACTTTCAAGTCTCCCAGTACTCTCCTCCTTGCTTTTTCTCCCTCAGGATTTTCCATTTCTGATGGTGCATTTACATTGGCAACTGACTTCTCTTTTGCACAACTAGATCATTGGCTGTCCCCTCAGAAATCCCTGGAATGCTCTTCTTCTGATGAAAGAAAGATGATCATTTCTGACCTATTTCAGTCACCTCTCACTTCTGTCTCACTCTTTTGGCACTTAACCTGTGCTCTACAGTCTATATTGTTAGTCATTTCCTTATGTTTACATTTTTTTTCTTCTAACTAGTTTTTTAGTTGGCCCCTAATTTTCCTGGCTCTTTTCAAGATGAGATCAAATCCCCACTTTTTTTTTTATGTGACCATGAAAAAAAAGGGTCACAACAAAAAGTAAAACAAATAATTCTAGGAAATAACTTGCATGGCTAAATTCTTAACAAAGCAGAGAAATTAAAGATCATTTCTTGACTTTGCTTGATTCTTGATATTTCTTGACAAATATATAAATTCATATGTGTTTAATAATTTCTGTAGATTTTAAATTGGCCCATCTAGGAGGTGAAAGCAAGATATGTAATCAAAGAATTCTTCTTCCTCTCTGGACCGCAACTCCCTTTCTCCTGAATTTTTTTTTTTTTTTTGGGGGGGGGGGCTGAGGCTATTGGGGGTAAGTGATTTGCCCAGGGTCACACCGCTAGAAAAGTGTTAAGTGTCTGAGGCCAGATTTAATTCTTGTCCTCCTGACTTCAAGGCTGGAGCTCTATCCATTGTCACTTAGCTGCCCCCAGGTTAATTTTTTTAAATAGTTCCAGAACAAATAGTTTTTGTGTTATTTAGTTTATGCATAATTCCAGAGAAAAATCACACTGTATTTTATCATAGGCAAATAAATGCATGTTTGGTTTTAAAACCAGTTTTCTTAGTGAATATAGGCATGGAAATACAAAACAAATTTTAGGCAGTAGATTGTAACAGCAATAAGCTGTTCATTAAGTAAGCTTTAAACAAATTATGCAAGAGTATTTCGATATCAGAAAAGTCATGAACTTTATTCTATCACAGCATTGAGGAAATCTTTTACAAAATCTCACATTTATTCATGAACACATGAAATGTAGCAGGGGAATTTTCTATCAACATAATTTAAAATATATGCCTTAAACTAAAGGTAAACATAATAGGCAAAGAAGAAAGAAGAAAGTATTTTTCACTAATAAAAAGTACAAAACTAAGATTACAAGTTTGTGAGAATATCAAGTTTCATCACTTTTATTTAAATAATATTAGAAATTGTAGTAATTCAGCAAGAGAAGAAAAAGATATTATTAGGATTAATTAAGGTTGAAGATGAAGAGTTAAAAATTGTAGATGAAGTGATAGTTAATGGAGACAATAAATTAGTTCAGGAAGATTGTAGGATATAGGATTGCCCAATAAAAATAATTTCATGATTTTTTTTCTTACATTATTATTATTAACAAATAAAGTAAAAAAAATCATAAAAAGAGAACCCTATTAAATAAAAATAATAAGGTAATAGGGATTTGACCTAATTATATGATAGAAGACCAATATAAGAACAACTCTGAATAATAATTACTTAAAGGAAGACATAAACTGTCTAAAGGTGTTCACTAGGCATGAATAAATCAAATTCATATAGCAAAAACAAGACTTTCAATTTTTATATTTACTGCAATAGCCAAAATGACAAGATTTCTTCATGGAATTGGTCTAAATTTTAAGGTAATTTATGTGGAAGAACAAGTGACCATGAATATTGAGGGGGGAAGAGGTGGAGAGGGGGAGGTAGGGCAAGAGGGAGGACTTAGCACAAAACTAATGAAAATGATCTTATATTCACCAGCTTTAAAATATGTTACAAGTTAATTATCAAAACTTTTTGTAATTGAGCAAAATGAAATAGATCAATGGAATAGAATAGAGCCTACCACACAACCAAATTTATGCAGAAGATTAAAGTTTGATAAATGTAGAGCTAAGAAAAACCTCTGGAAAGAATTTGTTACTTAATGGATATGCTTGAAAAAACTTAGTAAGAAATATATTTAGAAGCATATCTCATATCATATACTGTAATAAATTTTAGTTGAAGAATAGATATGGACAGGCAGTTCTCAAGAGAAGTTCCTAAGAGAAGAAATCCAAGCTACGTGGAGCAATATGTGCTCCAGATTACCAATAATTTGATAAATGCAAATTAAAACCACTAACACCTCTCAAATTGATAAAATTAACCAATTTTGTAAGGGCTGTGAAAACTGATACATGGCTACACAGTGTTAGTAGATCTGTGAATTGGTCCATCTATAGAGTAATTTAGGACTATATTCCCAAAGTTACAAAACTGTGTGTTTGTCCCAGTGATACTAGTACTAGGATTGTACCACAAAGAGATCGAAGAAAGAGAAAAAGGTTTGTGGCAGCATTTTGTGTAGTGGTAAAGAACTGATGGGGGAAAAAGACTGAACAAATTATAGTATATGAATGTAATAGAATAACATTGTGCTATTAGAAATGGAAAGATGATTTCAGAGAAACTTAGATGTTCATAAACTGCTGAAGAATGAGATGAGCAGAGCCTAAAGTTTATATCATCAAATATGTTAAAGCTGAACAATTCTTTTTTTAAATAGTATTTTGTTCCCTCAAATTATATGTTAATAAAATTTTTAGCATTCATTTTTTGTATACGATTTTGACTTCCAAATCATCTTTCCTTCCCTCCATCTTCTGAAGATGTTAGGATTATAATACTGTTTATAATGTGCTATCATGTAAAGTTCCACATCAGATATAATTGTGAAAGAAGAAACAGTTCAAAAGAAAAAAAAAACATAAGAATAAAGTAAATGAAAAAGAATATGTTTCAATCTGCATTCAGTCTATCAGTTCTTTTATCTGGATCCTTGCATTGCTGAGAAGAACTGAGTCAGTCATAGTTGATCATCACACAGTGTTGCTGATGACTGTGTATAATGTTTTCCTGGTTCTGCTCATTTCACTTATGCATTAGTTTGTATGGTTTTTCTAAAATCTGCCAGTTCATCATTTCTTTTTGGATAATAGTATTCCATTACAATATCACAGCTTGTTCAGCCATTCTCCAATGGGTTTTCCCTCAATTTCTGATATTTTGCTGCCTTGAAAAAGACTGCTATAAAATTTTGTGCACATGTAGGTCCTTTTTTCTTTTTTAGTGATCTCTTTGGGATTCAGTCCTAATAAGGTAATGCTGTATGTCCTTAAGGCATAGAAAAACTAACAGTTTTGAAACACTTAACACTATGATCAGTGGTCTACTGTGATCCTAAAGAATAAGTGATGAAAAATGCTGTCTATCTCATTACACAGAGATAGATCGACTAATATGCAGAATGGGACACATTTTTGGATATAGCTAATGTGGGTATTGTTTTGGTTGACTATATTTCTGTTTAGTTTTATGGGAGGGAGAGAAAAAAATACTTGATAATTGAGAAAAATGATGACTCGAGATACAAATTCAAATAGTATTCAGGTGGCCTAATAATTAAAATCAATGACATGTGTGTGTATTTGTATATGTGTGTATAATCTTTGAATTTGTGGAGAAACATGTAGTATTCATTGCTGGTGAAATTATAATTTGATAGTATCTTTTGGAAAAGTAATCTAAGCATTACATAATAAAAATTACAAAAATCATTTTCTTTGACCTATTGATTCCATTATTGGTAATGTATCCTGAAAGTGTTAATAAATAAAAGTGTCATATAAAAAAGCTGTTTGTTGGAGATTATGTGTAATTTTGAAAAAGTTGACAATTTTGGTTTAAACTTGTGATTTCATAAGGAAATTACTTTCTGAATTTCAGAAATTCAGAACTGTGATATCTAGGAAATTATAAGAAAGGAAAAGGTGGTCTGATCAGAGGATCAGAATGAGGGATGACTGGTGGACAACTAGAGTGCTCTGCTTGTATACTGTAGAAATCAGAGAAATCCTGTATGAGGAAGACTTTCAGCCCAAAGAGTGGAAATCCTACACCTACATTCCTCTATGAAACTTATGACAACACATAAACTAGAATCATACAGTGGGCAAACATGGGCAAAATTTAATTTGTATTGCTGGGTGAGAACTTCCAAATTGATAAGAACATGGATCCATGTAGGATTTTTGAGGGAATTCTTGGTTTGTACCTCCAGTGTTGCAGATTGGCACTAATATGTAATTTCTAGTCTTAGAAAGTTTGTAATTCTGAGCCCAAATGTTGACTTCTCCATGGTCACATAACTAGCACACATTCAAAGAAACTAGAACAAATTTTCTCTGATGTCAAGACTGACCTTTTCTTCTCAGTGCTACAATGCAAAAAGCAGAAACCCCCTAAATATCGTAATAAGGAAAAATTTAAATAAATTGTATTTTTCCATGTAATTGAATATCATAACATTTTTAGGATAAGCATGTAAGGGAATCTGGAAAGACCTGTATGAAATAAGGCAAAATGGAAAAAAAAAAAAAAAGCAGAACTAAAAGTACAGAACATAGGATTGGAATCAGATAGGTTAATGGACAAAAAATTCTTGATAGAGACCAAGAGAGAATAACAAAAAAGTTATGATTTTAAACATTAAAATTCATTTATTTAAAGTTAGTAAAAAAGAAAGTGTAACAGTATGCATTTTTTCCATTCAATTTTATTTTCACTTTTGAATTTACCTTCATGCCTTCTCTCACTTATTAAGAAGGTAAGAAAACAAGATTCATGTAATAGGATGTCCTATTGTTGACTATTTTAAACAACCAATCTAAAGTTTAAAAATAAATTTGTTGTTTTCTTAGAGCCAGGTTATGTGCATTTTTCATTTTGTCAATTTCTCACTTATGTCCTGAAAAAAGTATTCATACCTTATAAGTATGAAGGTTTCATCAACAAACCTTTGACCTTTTTTTTAGTTTTTAAATCATGGATAACTTTTTTTTTTTTTTTTTTTGCCACTTGTTTTTCTCCTTGCTTACCTTAACATTGAAGTTACTGAATATTCATGTATTTACAAACTTGGTTTGGAGAATATTAAGAATCCTTTGTCAAAATTTTCCTCAGCAACTAATTTATCAGTTAATCTGTAGTTATTTACAAGGCTGAATGGTATTTGTTCCATGAAATGATAGTTGTGGCCTTCGTGTGTATGATGACACTTCCAACTTATTTGCTTCTCTAAGGAGAAACCGTGAGCAGTTTGTCCAGTTTAGCTACAGCTTAATGTCTGTTTCATAATGTCAATATAATATCATTGGTTTGTTTCTTAGTAATCTGTTAACCCATTTGTTGTTAGGGAAACATTTCATTTACTTGTTTATTGACTCTGAAAACTGAATTTGTTTCAAAGCACCTGCTGCCTCCTTTTAGGTTAGTCCTCCATCATTGTAGAAATAGGAGGAGGCTATTTTAAAATTGTTTTTTTGTTTCATATTTACCAAGTAAGAATTTATCATTAGTGAGTGGCCAGTCTAGTAGGGATGAACCTCTATACTCAGCTGTGCTTTCCTTGAGAAAGCTAACATAGGCTATTGACAGCACAGTATTTTCTAAATTTGTTAGAACCTGCTAGAATCTGTATATTTTGTCATCTTCAGAGTTCCAGTATTGCTTCTGTTTTATTTTCAGGTGTTCATAAGATTCTTGTGTAAGTACTACAAAACCATGAAAAAAAAAGTCTTATTTTTTACAAATGGCTGTGCTCATTAAGATATTTTATTTACCTCCATAGTAAAAACAAAGCAATTCAGATTATTATCGAGTTATATTATTATATATTGTAGACTAGCGGTCTCTCCAAAGTCAGTATTTGGGCTCTTTGGAAGTCAGGGACTTAATTTGACAGGATTTGGTATGTGTGTGTGTGATTAACCAATTGGAAAATGGGACGACAGGTTATTTTTCACCTTCAGTAAGTATCCAAAAATAGCATTAGTCTTCCACACAAACACATATACCCATATCTCTTCCCAGATAGTACTTTTTAACCTTCTCCTCTTCCTTCTTGATTGCCCCTTTTCTGCTTTGTGGCACAGAGCACAGAGATTGAACTGGGTTTGACATCAGGAAAATGTGAGTTCAAATTTGACCTCAGATTCTTAGCAGCAGCAGGACCCTGAATAAGTGATATAATTACTATTTGCCTCAGTTTCCTCAACTATAAAAAGGACATAATAATATCTACCTTATATGGTTATTTTATTAATCAAATGAAATATTTGTAAAGCATTTAGCCTAGTGGCATATAGTAAATACTTAATAAATGCTTGCTTCTTTCTCCTGTGGCATTTTTTTTTTTTTAAGCTATGGTCTTGCTAAAAATTCTGCATGTATCTCCTGCTCCCAGAAAATTTTCTAGAATGACCCTGGGTTTGGAGGTAGGGGCCATCAAGTAAGAGCTCTTCGTTCTGTCTTTTCATTTTTGGTGGACTTAGTGTGTTACATGGGATGAACCAGACTTGAATGAGTAGAGATTTGGATCAGCTATCATCTTTGCTTACAAAACCTATCCATCTTCCCAAAACTTATATACTTTCAATCCTTCTAGTCATCCAGATTCATAGCCTCAGTGTGATACTTACTTTCCTCATACATTGTCATACTTATAATTTCTGTCTTTTTTTTTTAATAATAACTTTATATTGACAGAATCCATGCCAGGGTAATTTTTTTTTACAACATTATCCCTTGCACTCGCTTTCTGTTCCGATTTTTCCCCTCCTTCCCTTCACCCCCTTCCCTAGATGGCAAGCAGTCCTATATATGTTAGATATGTTGCAGTATATCCTAGATACAATATATGTTTGCAGAATCGAACAGTTCTCTTGTTGCACAGGGAGAATTGGATTCAGAAGGTAAAAATAATCTGGAAGAAAAACAAAAATGCAAATAGTTCACATTCATTTCCCAGTGTTCTTTCTTTGGGTGTAGCTGCTTCTGTCCATCATTTATCAATTGAAACTCATTTAGGTCTCTTTGTCAAAGAAATCCACTCCATCAGAATACATCCTCATACAATATCGTTGTTGAAGTGTATAATGATCTTCATGATGAATTCTTATCCCAAGATCTTTGGGTTTGTCAAACACTAGATTGCTATAGTTGACTATTCTATCTTGTGAATCTAACCTTTTCCACTGATCAACTAATCTATTTCTTAGCCAATATCAAATGGTTTTGGTGACTGCTGCTTTATAATATAATTTTAGATCAGGTACAGCTAGGCCACCTTCATATAAGTTCTGTCTTTACAGTATCTCGGAATCCAGCTTCTACTATTTATATAGAACTTATTCTAACTCATGTTCTTATCATCTTGCCTTGACTATTGTAATAGTCTCCTAATTGAGTCCCCTGTTGCAAGTCTTTACTTTCTCCCATTCATTCTTCACATAGCTGCCAAACTGATTTCCTAAAGTGAAGATCTGACCAGGTCATCTCATTATTTAATAAAAGTCATTGTTTCCCTGTTGACTCTCGAATCAAGTATTTTACCTTTATTTCATCCTTTAAAAAATTTATATTTTGCTTAAATTTTAGAATGTATCTAATTACTAGTGTAGCAGTACACAGATATAATACCTAAACAAACAAATGTACAAATTGAGTGATGTGTGCTCAGAATTTTTACATATGATCAAAAAAGATTTTGGCTTTGACTATTATAAATGTCTTTTTACAAATCTTCTTATCCTTAATAGCTCCCCTTATCAATCCATCCTTCGTATAACTACGGTAATCTCCATAATGTGGGGGCTTGAATATTCTTCTAGTAAAAAATATTTGGGTGTTTTGTTGTCTGTGAGATAAAATTCTCTTTAGCCTCGAATATAAGACCTACAGTCTTACTCTAACATGTTTTTCATCTTTCTTTCATTCTGTTATTATGTACTGTTGTGTTCTGGAACTGGACTTGTAATAGTTGTTTCAGATGCTGCCATCTCTTGAATCTCTAGATTGATTCAGATGATTCCTTTGGGTGTAATGTATTTTTACTATCTTCCTGATTGTGTTTCTTTTTAGGTCTCATCTCATATGCCAACTCTTCCTTATGTCCAATAGCTGAAAGTGTGTGTTTTTTTTTTTTTTTAATTTTAAGTATTTCTTAGAGTCCTTTAATTTGAGCTCTCATTTGTTCTCACATCTTATCTTATATTTGTATTTATTTGTGTATATATAATACCCCCTTATTGGATTATAAATTAGTTGAGAAGGATTGTACTACTGTTATCATTTTTCTATCTTAGCATCTACCGTAGTACAGGTAGAACATTGCACATTTAAAAACTGTTTTTTAAATGGCTTGCATGTGTTTTTGATATTCCAAAGTCCAGAAGAACCTAAAACATATCTCTTTTAGCTTTTTTTTTTTTTAAATCAGGATTAAAGCTTCCAAATAAGATAAATCCTGTTCCTTAAGTATAAGAAATAAGATGATGTTCTTTTCACATTATCTTAGAATATTCCTTGAGAATCAAATAATTTGGCGAATATTTCATATCAGTGTCTTTGGTATTTATTGATGCAATTTAATGGAAGTTGTTTGTGGACTAACTGGTATAATATTCAGATTATAGATGGACAGAGAATCTATAAAGGCTAATGAGGTAGGAAATGGGGGGGGGGCGAGGAAAGGGTATCCTGTAGTTTATATGTTAGAATGCCACTTAGTATTGGTACAGAGTTAGTCTTGCCATGAGTGTTTTACTGTTTTATTTCTGTGTATGTTTATGCGTAATCTATATGTATATGTACATGTGTGTATAAGTGTATATATACATATATATATGTATGTGTGTGTGTATACACACACACACTCCTGTTTTGTTGGCATGCTGTTTTGAGTTATAAGAATACATCTGGTTTATGTACTCATTTTTCTTATACTTGACTGTTTAGGGTAAAGAATTCCTCTGTTAGAAATAATAAGCCTTTTTTTTTTCTTTTCTTTTTTAGAATAGACAAAATAGAACAGTGACAAAAGCAGGATTATTTAAACTTGGTTTTATTCATCTTCTTTTGATGTTCTAAATACTTATATTGTAGGTATAACTGAAATATTTTCAGAGCTCTTGTATACTTGATGATATTGCATTTGGGTGGGCTGGTTATTATACTGAATTCATTATATATAAATTCTAAATTGGTGAACAATAGGATGTCAGTGCTGGCAAAGAATGTTAGGTCCAATCTTTATACCTTATGTTTAATCATGAAATAAAATCATTTTTCAGTGATCAGACTTTTCACTTAGAATATGTAATTATCTGCATATATATATATTTCCTGTGGCTATTTGATGGATATTTAAAGAATTCTTAGAATTTTGTGGGAAATAAAATAAGTATGGAAGGACTCAAAGGAAATAAACCAAAGATTATGAGAGGGAAAAGTTATTTGATGATAAGATCTACATTGCTACAAGAAAATTCTTAACTAGGTACTCCCTGCACTGATGAAATTATAGATCTGGTTATACTACTTCTTTTGCTCTAATTTTTTTTGGTAAAAAGAAAGCTTCAATTTGGTGGGCTTTGTAAATAGTTTGAAGGACATACAGGCCCCTCTAGGAATGTTTAGACTTCTGCTTCATCTCCTTTGGAGACATTTTGCACAGTACGATGAATACAGATGAAACTTCATACTCCTGAAATTTTCATATGTAGAAGTATTTATACATATTAGAAGTTTATCTATTTGTATATTTTTATATTTTCTCTGCTTTGTACATTTTTAAGGGAACTTTAACAGTAACTTTTCACTACTGGTTTACCTTCTTTATGAAATGTAAATTAATTAATTTCTTATTTTTTCCTTTTTCTTTGTAGGTATGGCCTCACAAGTCTTGGTCTACCCACCATATGTTTATCAAACTCAGTCAAGTGCCTTTTGTAGCGTGAAAAAACTCAAAGTAGAGCCAAGCAGTTGTGTATACCATGAGAAAACCTATCCCCAGACTTATCTGAATGGTAGAAACTTTGGAATTTCTCATCCTTCTACTAAGGAGAGTACTTTTCAGACAAAAATACCATTGAACAGATCACGAGGACATAACTTTTTGTTGCAGACAAATACTGCTGCTTTTAAAAACACTGCAGGTGCTACCAAGGTCATAACTGTGCGAGCACAGCCCTCTCACGTGGAGGCACCTCCATCTGGGACCCGGGAAAGCACCCAGCGATGGGGATTGAAGCGTAAAAGTAAAGAGCTGGAGAATCAAAGTAGCACAATGCAGATTGTTGATGAACTGTCTATACTGCCTGCAATGTTGCAAACCAATATGGGAAATCCAGTGACGGTTGTTACAACTACGGCAGCATCAAAGCAGAACTGTACCAGTGGAGAAGGAGATTATCAGTTAGTGCAACATGAAGTTTTGTGTTCACTTAAAAATACATATGAAGTCCTTGATTTTCTTGGGAGAGGGACTTTTGGCCAGGTAGTCAAATGCTGGAAAAGAGGGACAAGTGAGATCGTGGCAATCAAAATTCTAAAAAATCACCCTTCTTATGCGCGCCAAGGACAAATAGAAGTGAGCATATTATCAAGACTCAGTACTGAAAATGCTGATGAATTTAATTTTGTACGAGCTTATGAATGCTTTCAACACCGTAACCATACCTGCTTGGTTTTTGAGATGTTGGAACAGAATTTATATGATTTTTTGAAGCAAAATAAATTCAGTCCGCTGCCACTTAAAGTAATACGACCTATTCTTCAACAAGTAGCCACTGCATTGAAAAAACTGAAAAGTCTTGGTTTAATTCATGCTGACCTCAAACCAGAGAATATTATGTTGGTAGATCCTGTGCGGCAGCCATATAGGGTTAAAGTAATAGACTTTGGATCTGCTAGCCATGTATCAAAGACTGTTTGTTCTACATATTTACAGTCTCGGTACTACAGGTAGGTGGGAACTGTTTTTGGTTACCAAAGGAATGTTCAGTTTGTGTTTCAAGAAGTGGTCATGTTTCCAGGATTGGAAAAGCATTTCTAAGACATGTATAGAAATCAAGATATGTATTCACAGAGAAGTTTGATGATTTCTTAACATCCTTAAAGTACACTATACACCCTCTATCCTCCAGGGTCTTCCCTATACAAAGGCTGCTTTTAAGAAATGGATAGTTGGGATTTAAGCTTCTGTTTAATGATGTTAAGGTTTATAATAATATTAGCTCACATTAGACAATAGTACTTTAGTAGGAAAAAACTACTTTTTCTTTACAACATCTGTAAAACGTGCAGTGCAAGGATGCCCATTTTTATTTCAGGGCTGAGGTGCAGGCAGACAATTAGTTTTGCTTGGGCTAGAAAGCTACTGGATTCTGTATTGAGAGTGCTCTGGAACTCTCTGCCCTCTCATGTTCAAAATTCTTACCTAAGGCACTATCTTTCCTGATCCTTGACTATTACCTACCACTTCTTTTTGTGGGAGAATGCAGGGATTGTTTACATGTCCATCTTTTAAAAAAAAATTCTTCGGCACCTGGGATAATTCTTAATAAATTGTTGCTGATAGATTAATATTTGGCAATAAATGGTTACTTGACATTTTTCTGAAGGATTACTAATCTATCACCAAAAAATCTATTTAATGTCTGAATAGACATAATCTTTCCTTACATGGGGTGTTTTTCTTTTATCATTTACAGAGCATCCCTTCTCATCATATAGTTTGTCTCATTAAATATCATGTGGATAGAGATGTGCAAATGATGTTTTTAGTGATTAGAATCTGAAATTGAATTTCTTGGTTTGATCCCCACAAGAGCAAGTCAAGAATCTTGTGCAGATGCTATCTTGCCATTGATTAGGGCCAATCCTGGGGATATTTAGTAGAAGTTAATAACTGTTACTGAAAAGTCAACAGATAATACATCGTTTGGGCATATGTAAGTAAGGTCATTATCTAAAGGAGACTACATTTTGTTTTGCTCAGGAGTAGTGATTCCTAAATTAGTTGACTAAATTAATTGAAAAGTAGATAAATTTAAACTTTTAAATATTTATGCTATCTTTCAATTTAATCAACATTAAGCAGAACTCTGAGGTTTTTTTGGGGGTGGAGGGTGTGATGTAGATAAATGCATATCCCATATCTCAACATAAGTTAGAATAATAATATTTTTCTGCATAACTTCCACCTTAAGATTTTACTAGATTCTCCCAACTTCATTTAACTCAATTTCTGCTTGCTTTATCCTTATATTTAATTCATCTATTATTTATGTAACACTATTATATTTGATTTTGAATTCTTCAGTAGCTCAGATGTTAGTTTCTGGTGGTGGTTGTTTTTTGTTTTGTTTTTTTTAATTTGGTAATGTTCAGTTGACCTGGCTTTAAGAAGAAATGGACCCTAAATAAATTTTGCCATTTAATATTTATTGAGTGGACAAAATAATAAATATTTTTAAAAGTTTAAATTGAAATATTTTCCCATATTTTTAGCATAGCACTGGTTTACCTAATAGTAAACTAAGTTTACTAAGGTGGTCTTATCCAGAATTTATATTCTATTTAAGGAATAGTTGTTAAGCTATTTAGAAACTATTTAAATAGCTAAACAATTTAAAAACTACTTATATAGTTAAACTAAGGTTTTAAAAAAATTAAGATAACAAAATTATACATAATACAATTTAAATACTTTTAATATAAAATTGTGTGTTTATGTTTGTGTATATATATATATATATATACTTATATATGTATATATGTATATATATATATATATGTATATATATATATATATATATATATATATATATGATTAATCATAATTTTCTTCATCTTTAGGATCTTTTTAAAGAACAAAATCTTTCCTGAATAAAAAATTGTAATTGTCATATAAATTGTCAAGGAAAAAGATTGGAAATTTGTCTTTATCTCAGTCCAGTTAGACCTAAATTTTCAAGACATCATTAGCAGTTATGAGGGGAAAATGGATTATGTTTTATTGTATACTTTCCTGGTGATTTCTAGAAATTGTTATACGAAAAAGTCATCTGGTTAGGAAAATATTTTACCAGTAGTTTACAAAAATGTAATGATAATGTTTAGAACTTGAATACCAGGAATTAGTTCAGTCTTCTGCCTGTCTGCTATATTAATTCACTTGTAGCTTAAATGAAAACTTAACCCCCTTGTTGTATGTTAACACCTTGATCTTTAAAAAAAATAGTGTAAACAGGAAATGGCAGTTGAGTCTCAGAGGCTAACCTTAACAAGTAAAACTTGAGGGAACAGAAGTAGTGTGAGCACAAGTGCTCACAATCCCTTGTAAACAACTTGCACTTAGGAATAGCTTCAGATGTTATTCTATCACTTTGAACTGTGCATCACAGTTATGTAGTGGGGGAATATCTTAAAATAGGCAGGGGGTGGTGGCCAAAGACTGTTGACTACTATAGATGGCGAGGCTGTCTCACTGTTACAGTGAAAGAAGCCAGAAGTGCACGCTGCTCAGGGTGTTGATTGCTCAAGGTCAGCATGTTCTAAAGTCAGCTGCTATACTTATGAATGTGGCTACTGTCAGGAATATGTTGCATGCATAAAAAGGCATAGCAAGTATGTGCCACATTTGTGAAGTAGAGTGGCTGAATTTAGGTTGTGAATTTCTTTTTAAAAATAGTAAACTTTGGCAGTAATATTCTGGGTCATTTCAAGACTTGATTCCTATTTGTTCCTTTTCATTTGAAAGTGGAGACACAGAAAAAATAAAACATAATACTGCTTTTTGGTTTGTTTTTTACTTTCTTGATTTTCACTAAGAATTTTGTGTTTTCTTGATGCACAAATTTGAGTTGCTTTTACTTTTAACATCATTTTAATAATTTGTGAATTTATCTTATCTACTATATCACAAATAGTTTATTTTCTCCACAGTTTTTCTCAGGCTATTTTAAATTCTTCTTTGAGCTTGCTAGTTGGTGCAGGGAGATGACCTCTTAATCAGGAATGCTTCAGTCCCAAAATCCCCACCTTAGATGCTTAACTGTATGATCCTAGGCAAGTCACTTAACTTCTCTGTGCCTCAGTTTCCTCATCTGTAAAATGGTAATAAATAAAAGCGCTGGTTGTGAAGATAAAATGAGTTAACATTTGTAAAATGCTTTCCAAGTCTTAAAACATTTTATAAATGCTAACTATTTGTATATAAATTTTATAGGAAGAGGAAAATTATTGTATTGGACATTCTAATACAGAGTTCTTTAGCAGGCTCTATTAAATGCTAAATTGGCAGTTCTAATATAAAAAAGCATGTAACAAAATTTAAAAGTTTATAAAATCATTTATAAACAGAATAGTAGATTAATATTTTATATGCTTTAATGTTATTTTTCAAAGTATTTTCACTTAATTATCTCTTCTGATAGAGGCGGTCTAAAATGTAGTAGATAGAATGTGGTAGGTTTAGAATTAGGAAAACCAGGGTTCAAATCCTAACCCTGAAATTTAGTAACTCTCTCATCCCTAGGCAAGACATGTAACCTGAGTATTTCTTGTTAAGCAACAGATGGGTTGTCAGTCGATGGAGGGAGCTACTGTCATGCTAAATCTTGCCCGTGCTAAAGAAATCACAAGAACTGCTATGTTGGGGTTTTCTTATGTGATCATTACATTGTTCTTATGTGAAAGGCAGAACTGATAGTCTGACAGTTGAGAATCCTGAGTCTTTTTTTTGGCATACATTAAAAATTTTTTTTTAATTATAGCTTTTTATTTACAAGATATATGCATAGATAATTTTTCAGCATTGACAACTGCCAAAGCTTTTGTTCCAATTTTTCTCCTCCTTTCCCCCACTCTCTCCCCCAGATGACAGATTGACCAATACATGTTAACTATGTTAAAGTATAAGTTAAATACAATGTATGTATACATGTCCAAACAATTAATTTGCTGTATAAAAAGAGTCGGACTTTGAAATAGTGTACAGTTAGCCTGTGAAGTAAATAAATGCAGGCGGACAAAAATAGAGGGATTGGGAATTCTATGTAGTGGTTCATAGTCATCTCTGAGTTCTTTCCCTGGGTGTAGCTGGTTCAATTCATTACTGCTCTATTGGAACTGATTTGGTTCATCTTTATTGTTGAAGAGGGCCACATCCATCAGAATTGATCATCACATAGTATTGTTGTTGAAGTATATAATGATCTCCTGATCCTGCTCATTTCACTCAGCATCAGTTCATGTAAGTCTCTCCAGGCCTTTCTGAAATCATCTTGTTGGTCATTTCTTACCGAACAATAATATTCCATAACATTCATATACCACAATTTATTCAGCCATTCTCCAATTGATGGGCATCCACTCAGGTTCCAGTTTCTGGCCACTACAAAGAGGGCTGCCACAAACATTCTTGCTCATACAGGCAGGCCCCTTTCCCTTCTTTAAGATCTCTTTGGGGCATAAGCCCAGTAGAAACACTGCTAGGTCAAAGAGTATGCACAGTGTGATAACTTTTTGAGCATAGTTCCAAATTGCTCCAGAATGGTTGGATGTATTCACAATTCCACCAACAATGTATCAGTGTCCCAGTTTTCCCACATCCCCTCCAGTATACTGCATTAATCTGTCATTCTAGCCAATTTGACAGATGTGTAGTGGTATTTCAGAGTTGTCTTAATTTGCATTTCTCTGATTAATAATGACTTGGAGCATCTTTTCATATGGCTAGAAATAGTTTCAATTTCTTTGTCTGAGAATTGTCTGGAAAATCCTGTGTCTTGACCAGGTTAATGACTTCTTCAGAGCCATCTGGAGGCCACACCCAGATTCCAGATCTCTTAAGCCTAAGTGTGAAGTATTTTCCACTGTTTTTCCCTCCCCTTGTACTAAATTGTTGGAAATGAGCTTTGTTTTGTGATGTTAGACTCAGAGAATTGCTGTTATTATATCCTTGCAAATAAAAATTTCTTTAAGACTTCAAGTTAATTATTATATCTGGTCAAATGATCCTTTTTCTCTCTAGTACAAAGAGGTTTGTTAGCCAATTTGTTGAGTTTTTCCTGTTTATGATGACATTCATTTACATTCATTCAGCATACAGTTTTTGTGTGTATATATATATGTGTGTGTGTGTGTGTGTGTGTATGTATATATATACATATAAAATGTGTTTATGTATATATTATATACATTATAGATAACATAATGATCTGTTAGGCACAAGGGAAAGTTTGAAAAAGAATAAAAATTGGATCTCATTCATAGTTATGTGGATGAAAAAGAAGGAAATGCATATCTTTTAAATTTTAAATGAAATGTTTCATATTGAAATTATTTGAGGAATATGTATTAAAGTATTACCTTTAATTTTAAGTATCTGAAGTGTTGACTCAGCCTTTCAAAAGAAAGTGACATAATGAAAAAAATTTGCCCTTTAGGAGGCTTTTTTACATTTTTAATTTACATTGTAGAAACTTTAAAACAATACTAAATATAATTTTTGTTCTTGTTAATTATGCAGTTGCCTTATTTTTGCATTCTCAATGTTTCTCTTCTTCCCAAATTGATTATTTTAGCTATCAATTCATTTAGCTACAATTTAGATAAATCATTGACTATCTCTAAAAATTGGTATTGGCTTTATACCTTTAAATTAAAAGGATAGTAGATTATAAATAGATAAGTTTGGCAGGAGGGGATAAATATTATCCTAGTTGTATGCCAAAATTCCAGTCATGATTCTTTTTTCTCCCTCATGTTTAAAAAAAGGTATATATGTAATTTTAAAAATCTAAATAAATTATATCACTTGGAATTCATTTTTAAATGAAAAGAATTAAAAATATTAAGGAATCCTTTGGTAGTATTTTGTAAGGTATTCTCTATTCAGTAGGTTTTTTTAAATGGCAAAGGACTGGGGACTTAAATCATCATTTGATCTTTTATTTCTTTTAAGCTATCAGGATCTCTTTTGATAAAAACTATCAAATCTTTTTTTATTGGCTGCCATGACCAATTTCCAGGAGTTGTTAGGTTTGTTTGTTAAGATGTTTAAACATCTTAAAACATTTTAATATACTGTAACCCTTTTATTAGACACTAGAAGCATATTAACACCAGAAGCTTTTGTTACAAAGCTTCAACTTCTGTAACTAATTTTAGATCATTGGAGATTTATTTATTTATTTTTTGTCTTTAGCACAAGATGAATTCTTTTAAGTTAGATGCAGTGGTAAAAAAATCTTTTTTTTTTTTTTTGGGGGGGGGGTCTAGTTTATACAGTTAGAATATTAAAATATTATTTATTAATTCCAGCAAAATATTAAATTGTGCTTATATTCATCTTCTTTATTACCAAGAATAATTGCTGACTTTTAAGAAGTTTTTTCCAATATATTAAGAGCTCTTAGGGAGAATCATGAAATAGACAAACCATTAACATGAGAGCTAAATAGTGTGTAAATCACTTGTTTAAAATCATAGTACTATTAAGTACATTAAAAAACATTGTTATTGAATAGGTTTTCTGAAGAAGTTTCTACTTTGTTGATGAAGCATGACTTCATTTAGTTAGCCCAGCACAGGCAAATTAAGCAAATACTAAAGTCATGCTTATACTGGCTTTTGGATTCATGCTCTGTGTCCTTGATATATGTAAAATTGCCTCAGAATGAGATTCTTTTAATACTTTAGTGATTAAATCTCCTTTAGTAGAATCCAAAGAATAATGTACCATATTCTAAGTTTTGTTTGGGAATTCTGTTAGAGAAATCTTAAAGTTGCTTTTAGCTTTAAATTCTATTGTTCTAATATACTAAGTGCCTTTTTACTTTTATAATTTTAGATAAATGAAACTAAAATATTGTGGGATTTGTAATTTCAGAGGTACATATTCTGTTAACAATATAGCTACTTTTTTTCAGCTCAAACGGTTAAATTTTTTTCTTCTTACTATTTAACATCCTCTGTAGTGACTCTTCTTTTGCCTTCTCAGATCCTTTCCCCATCTAATTTTATATAAAGTTAAAGCAGTGGAATTGTTTTAGAGAACATTAAAAAAATTTCATAGATAATATTTTTCTTTACCTTAGTCATTGTTGGGGGGAAAAAAAATCAAGTTAATATGACTCATTTGAATTTAAGAGTACATATAAGGAGGCTTAAATTCAAATCTAATTCTGCTGCTGACTTGACTCGTATGTAACTTTGAACAGGCTACTTCATATCCCTATTACTAGGTTTACTCATTGGTTAAAAGCAGATAATTATTCTCACTCATCTTCCTTGAATGAGTGATGTTAAGAGTATAAAGCCACATAATATCTAAGTACCAAATAAAGATGGAGTGAAAAATACTTTTAAAGGCTTACTGGCATAATGATATTGTGGTAATTGTGTAATTTGTAACTATAAAGTATGCTATAAATACAAGACTTAAAATCAGCTTCTGATTTTGAGTCCAGAATTGTTATGCCTATTAAGTTATTCATGTGCAGAGGGAGAAAACCTTAATATTTTTTATTGATTTACATTCATATAAATTCTTTTTGTGAAATAATTAAAAACACTTTTAATTTTTTATTCTTTTATTTGTCCTTCTGTAAAAGTGACATTTGTCCATGCTCAAGTATGAAAATCTAATATGATGGTAAAATTTTATGTTTATGCTAAGGAGCAAGTCCCAGCACTTATGTGCCTCTGTGTTTTTGACTTTTCAACAATTTTAATTGAGAATGGAATTCAGTTCCCAAGATGCTATTAGTTGGAGTAAGTCTTAGTATGGAATAGTGCCAATTCAGTGGCAGTAAATAATTCAGATGTCAGCTAGCATAACGAGGTTGTATTACTTAAGAAAGAGAATGTAATATGTGCTCAACTTTTGTGATCAAAAAGAATCGAATGTTAAGAATTAATAAAAGCTAAATTTTTCTCTTGACTATAATAAGTGTACTACATTTTAGAAAATAATCATGTGAGCATCCTTAGTTTTATATTATTTTTAAATCCTTTCACTTTACAAGGCCAAAATACATTTGAAAAAGAGGATATAGATACAATACAGATATTTTTCCATATAAATTCTTCTGAGACAAATATAAATTTGTTAATCAAAAATAAATATATCTATTATAGAAGAACATCTTGAGTGACAGAAAAATTGGTACTCAAACCATACATTATGGTGCGTGTTGGGGTGTGTGTGTGTGTGTGTGTGTGTGTGTGTGTGTATTTAGTGTTACAGCCAGTTTACTTATCTATTGTGGTTGTTTATTATGGGAACCAGAACTAGAACTTAGGTCTCTTATAGAAAGATCTGTAGACACAGTTTATATACAGTGGAAAAGGACATAGATTGGTTAAAATTGCTTTGGATATAGTTCACTTAGATTTGTATAGGCCAAGTCTATTTGATATTTTTAAATATTATCTTTGGTACATTTTGTTATGTTACACAAACTGAAACATCTCTCACAAAATACATTCTCCAAAAATACTTAAGGAAAATCACTTAATATAGTGATTATAATTGATGGCAATTTTAATTTTTTACTTTGGAGTTTGTTGGTAGCAAAATTGCTCATTGTATGTGAATCAGTCATCAATTCATTCTTTGTATTTGTATCCCTGTAGCATTAACATAGGAAAGTGATGGTCACTTAATATTGGTATATTGATTATTTCAGAGTCTGAATATGATAAAGTTTTCTTTTATTAATACAATTAGACCTAAACTTTCAAGATATTATTTGCAGTTAAGGATTGGTATGAGGGGAAAATAGGTTATGTTTTATACATATGCAAAACATATATGTATATACATATTATATGCAATATATATATTATATGCATTAGATGCATATACATCTAAAATAATGTTAATATGACTGACACAGTGTAATGTAGATTTCTGTCTTTTGATTAAATTTTTTTTAATTTTGACTTTGAGATTAATGATTACTACTCATATTTTTTTCTAACAAATTCTACTTCTAGTGTTGTTACTATGTTTATGTATATGTTTCCTATCACTGCTAACTCTTCCATTTTGCTTTTATGCCATAACTTGTCTTGCTTTTACTTAATCTCCCCTTCACTTCCTACTCCAAGGATCCTTCTGTTATCTTTTCCCCTTATTTTCCCCCCTATT
The DNA here is from genome assembly GCF_016432865.1 of Antechinus flavipes. Classification (NCBI taxonomy): domain Eukaryota; kingdom Metazoa; phylum Chordata; class Mammalia; order Dasyuromorphia; family Dasyuridae; genus Antechinus; species Antechinus flavipes. The sequence continues at coordinate 227,608,970 of NC_067403.1, forward strand.
TTTTATTTCATTCCCATTAATCTACACCCCTTATCCTACTCCCATTAATATATATATACCTTTCTATATCCATCTTATTCTTTCCCTCCCTCTTTATAAATTTTGAAAGGGTTTTATATCTTTTTGGAATTATATGTATTGTTCCCTCTTTAACCCATTCCCAAGATGAGTAGAATTTCAGAATTACCAGCCCTTCTCCTCCATCTAATTCCTCTGTATTATTCTTGCTGTCATACCTCATTTGTATAATATAATTATTGGTTGTTTTTTTTTTTTTTTTTGCCTTTTCCTATTTAGTTTTGCTTTTTAGAATCACATCATACTCAGATCTTCCTTATCTTTCTTTTGAACTACACAATTACTAATGGCATTTGGTTTACATTTCCATATATAAGACATAAACATTTTGTTCTTACCGAGTCCCTGGAAATTTGTCTTTGATGTTGACTCTCTTATATCAGATTTTCTATTAAGTTTAAGTTTGTTTTCCACAAAATCCAGAAAATCTGGCAGTTCATTTGAAACTTAGCAATAATGTTCATTGTAGGAAACCTTGTATGTTTTCCTTGTAGAATCTGTTTCAGATGGTGATTTGTGGATTCTTTTCTTTTCTTTCTTTTTTTTTTTTAATATTTTACTTTATTTTATTTAATAATTACTTTATATTGACAGAATCCATGCCAGGGTAATTTTTTTTACAACATTATCCCTTGCACTCGTTTCTGTTCTGATTTTTCCCCTCCCTCCCTCCACCCCCTCCCCTAGATAGCAAGCAGTCTTATATATGTTAGATATGTTGCAGTATATCCTAGATACAATATATGTTTGCAGAACTGAACAGTTCTCTTGTTGCACAGGGAGAATTGGATTCAGAAATAAAAATAACCCGGGAAGAAAAACAAAAATGCAGATAGTTCACATTCGTTTCCCAGTGTTCTTTCTTTGGGTGTAGCTGCTTCTGTCCATCATTTATCAATTGAAACTGAATTAGCTCTCTTTGTCAAAGAAATCCACTTCCATCAGAATACATCCTCGTACAATATCGTTGTCGAAGTGTATAATGATCTCTTGGTTCTGCTCATTTCACTTAGCATCAGTTCATGTAAGTCTCGCCAAGCCTCTCTGTATTCATCCTGCTGGTCATTTCTTACAGAACAATAATATTCCATAACGTTCATATACCACAATTTACCCAGCCATTCTCCAATTGATGGTCATCCATTCATTTTCCAGTTTCTAGCCACTACAAACAGGGCTGCCACAAACATTTTGGCACATACAGGTCCCTTTCCCTTCTTTAGTATTTCTTTGGGATATAAGCCCAATAGAAACACTGCTGGGTCAAAGGGTAGGCACAGTTTGATAACTTTTTGGGCATAATTCCAGATTGCTCTCCAGAATGGTTGGATTCGTTCACCACTCCACCAACAATGCATTAGTGTCCCAGTTTTCCCGCATCCCCTCCAACATTCATCATAATTTTTTCTGTCATCTTAGCCAATCTGACAGGTGTGTAGTGGTATCTCAGAGTTGTCTTAATTTGCATTTCTCTGATCAATAATGATTTGGAACACTCTTTCATATGAGTGGTAATAGTTTCAATTTCATCATCTGAAAATTGTCTGTTCATATCCTTTGACCATTTATCAATTGGAGAATGGCTTGATTTTGTGGATTCTTTTCAATTTCTACTTTCCCCTCTTGTTCCAATACATGAGGACAATTTTCTTTAATTAATTCTTGTATAGTAACCAGATTCTTTTTTTGGTCATAGCTTTCAGGTAGTTCAATTATTCTTATTTTCTCTTCTTGATCTATTCTCTAGATCTGTTGTTTTTCTTATATGAGATATCTCATATTTTCTTCTAATTTTTTATTCTTTGTATTTTGTTTATTATTTCTTATAACTAATAACCCTTAACTTCATTGGCTTTCCCTTGCCCAGTTCTGATTTTCAAAGATTTGTTCCCTCCTCCACTTCCTCTTTCTGTCCCTCCCTTGGCTCCCTCCTTCTGTACCTCCCCTCCATCTCTTCCTCCTTCCTTTCTCTCCTTTCTTCCCCTCCCTCCTTTCTTTCCCTTCCTCTTTCTCCTTTCTCCCTCTTTCTTTCCTTCTTTTCCCTCCCTGTCTCACTTCTTCCTTCTTTCCCCTTCTTCTTTCCTTCCCTTCTTTTGGTAGCGATGGGTTCCTCCTTCAGTTTTCTGGCTTGGAACCCAAAATCAAGAATTTCAACCTCCTACAAATGCCCACTGTCAGCAGCTTCCCTACAACTCCATTGCTTCTGCATTTATAGAGGAAGGGGAGAAATAGCGGGGTTGCTGATTCCTTCTTGGGCAGGGTTGTGTGTCTGCAGCACTGTTGGGTCTGATATTCTTTATCAGCAGAGGTTCCCTCAATCTTCACAGATTCAGACCTCTTGACTCCCCACATTGTCTGGGAAGTGAAAGTCCCTGTGGCTGGGGCTGAACCTACTTCTCAACCCAGCTAAACCCAGGGCCCTCCTCTTGTTGTTTCAGTGGAACTAGCCTGGAGATATTGACACATAACAGGGGCCAAACCTCTGCCTTGATATCTTTTTAGGAGGTCTTCTCATGTTTTCCCAGGATAACCACTGTTCTTCCCCAACTCTATTTGTTTTTATTTGCCCTGTTTGCCTTAAAGTGCAGTTTTATCTTGTATTTGGGGGAGAACTTGGAATTTTCTGACCTACTTCTACCATCTTCCCAGAATTCTCTCCTAGAATGGAATTTTTGTCTTATCTACTTAGCACCAGTAAAAAGAGTTCCTATGCTAGTGACTTCTCAGCTTTCTGAATTAGCACATTGCTATGATTTTCAGCATAAAATATGGATAGTCTGCATCTGAGGAATCTGCAGGATAAAAACTAAGGAAAATATGGCCACAAGTCCTTTACAGCTGCTGAATAGAGTGATATTGGAGTTAATGGCTTTGTAAAAATTATCCCACTAAGATAGCAAGATAAATTTTTGTTTCAAAATACTCTGTTTTTAGAACATGTAAGAAAAAAAAATAGCCTTTGAGAGAACTAACATTGGAATATTTTGATGAAATGTTGTTACATGAATGTGCTGAATATAATCAACAATTTTATAAATTTTTATTTCAGTGACTTTATATTATAATATAATAACCCTTGCAAAGAAATATCTCTGGGTTTCTAATATGTCTTGAAAGTATAATGTGCTCTCATAACAAGATAGTTAGAACTAACAATTACAGTAAAGGTCTTTGGTTTTATTAGCTGAAGAAATCCCAGTGTGGAAACTTCCTGTCCCAATGAAGGTAGACCCTAACTATTCTGCTTTGTAGATCATCCTGCTGAGTTGTCTGAGACACACAAAAAGTAAGTTACTTGTTCACAGGATCACATAAGTATACAAATCGAAGACTGGATTTGGATTCACATCTACCTCTCATCAAATATACAGCAGAATGTTTGGTCTCCAGGAAGCATTAATTATTTTAAATCAGCTATTTGATAGATAAGTCTTCATTTTAGAATCATTTAAATCATAGACTTTTAGAACTAGAAGGGATTTTTAAAATGTGGTCTCATTTCATTAAATGAGTAAGGAGAACTGTTCTCTTATATGTATATATTATGTGTATTATATATATGTATTATATATTATACATATAATATACATTATATGTATAAAATACATAAAATATAGTAAGAAAATTTTATGGAACTAGAAATGAATACAAAAAGCATTATGGTAAGGGTCATAATAATGTATAATCACATAACTGCAACAGTCTAAAAGAAATAAACATTATTTCTAAAGAAGGAATTCAAGAAGACTTACTTAATGGAGAAAAGAAAAGTCTTTGTGGAATTAGAAAGAATAAATAGTGTAAGAAAAGTGACATCATACCCTGTTTGGACATGTATGTACATATCAGGGGTCCTCAAACTATGGCCTGCGGGCCAGATGTGGCAGCTGAGGACGATTATCCCCCTCACCCAAGGTTATGAAGTTTCTTTATTTAAAGGCCCACAAAACAAAGGTTTTGTTTTTACTATAGTCCGGCCCTCCAACAGTCTGAGGGACAGTGAACTGGCCCCCTATTTAAAAAGTTTGAAGACCCCTGATATATATTGTATTTAACTTACACTTTAACATATTTAACATGTATTGGTCAACCTGCCATCTTGGGGAAGGGGTGGGGAAAAGGAGGGAAAAAGTTGGAACAAAAGGATTTGCAATTATCAATGCTGAAAAATTACCCATGCATATATCTTGTAAATAAAAAGCTATAATTTAAAAAAAAAGAAAAAAAAGTGACATCATGGGAGGTAATGCTGAATCTGTTCAGAAAATGACTGACAAGTTGTTTGTCTATAGTGTAGGATAATGTAGGAGCCTGCTGAGAAAGGGAACTTTGGGACAGATTGTCAGGGGTGTTGGGGCTAGCCTAAAGAACGTGAATGTGAATTAGTAGGTCTTGAGACTATGGAATGAAAGTTTAATTTGACCAATGTTCAGGGTGGATTGATGGAAGAGGCCATGGCAAGCAGTTAAAAAGAGTGTAGTTGATAGTGGGAAAGTATTGGATTTGGACTAAGAGAAACTTTCGGTTTGAAACCTACTACTTCACTGCCCAAATGAAATTGGGCAAGACATTTCACTGTTATGGGGCCTTAGTTTCCTCATGTGTGAAATAAGTGGATTGGATTAGATCCCAACTCCTTATTGGGTCTCATAACTGAATGTGGGAGTCACAATATTATGATTCATTTTCATTAAATGTTTGATTTGAATACCTATTTATATACCTATATACCTGGGGTCACATAAAAATTTCTCAGGTGAAAAGAAGTCATGAATGGAAAAAAATTAGAACATCTTGGGTTAGGTAACAAGGAAGTCTTTTCAGCTCTAAATTTCTGATCTTCTGTAGTATGCCAGAGAGTGACTTGCCTTAGGAGATATCCTGGGATTTGGACCTCAGAAAGCTCTCTTCCCCCTCTCCCCCCAACCCTATGCTTTTTCTACTACATCCTGTTTCATTTCATTTTGGAAATGTAAAACATTGATAATATAACTTCATATCTCTTTTCTTGAAAAAATATTAGTAAATTCATTCTCAGTATTTGTGAAATGCTGTTTTCCAAAATAATGTTTTCTGATAACTGGTGTGGGCTGATTTGTTGACTTTCATGTTTTATCATATTTGGGTTTTAATAGTATTTATTTATTCAAGTGCCATAAATGTAAAGCCAGAGTTTCCAAGAGAGAAATAGAACTCAAGGAAATTATATCCAATGAAGTTAATATCCACCTGTTAGGCTGCTCTTTAAATTCAACAGATATTTTTATGAATTGATACCTGTGATTTTATTTCACTTAGTTTCTTTCTTTTGGGGGGTGGCAGAGTCTGAAAAAAAAATTGTCCAATGGTTTTGAGCTCTGATGTTAATTGAAGCTCTGAACATAGATGTCTTCCTTTGACATCTTCAGCAGCACTCTTCTCTCTTCAAAAGGCCAAACAAGAGTAGTTGGAGAGATCCATCCTTATATGTTAGCTTTTGTCATTTACTTGGAGCCAACAGGTTTTAATTAAATAGAATTTGTAGTCTTTCATAAGGACCTTGGGCAAGCCACTACACCTCTTTCAGCCTCCAAATTCACATGGAATAACAGTGATGCTAATTGGATTGAGAAAATCAAATGAGAGTATTTTAAATGTTTTGCAACTCTCAATTATATCAGCTATTTTTTCCCTCACTATGGCCAGTTCTATCACAAAGTATTTGGTAGTGGTAGATTTATTGTCTTTTATTGATAGATAAAATGCAGTTAATAATACTATTTATAATAAATAATTCAGACTCTCCATTCCCTATTTTAGAGAAATATTTTCTAGCCATTAGTAGTTTATATCTGTTTAAACTGTTATTTTTTCTAACTTTTCTGATTTTGGCTAAAATTTGCATGTTGGTATATAATGTTGGATTTATGCCTTTCTAGTTTTTTTCCTCCTTTCCCTTGACATATTTGTTAGGTTTTCTTGTCTTTTTTTTGGGAGGGGGGGTTAATAGGGAAGAGAGGGAATAGTTAACAATCTCTACTATTTTCTATTAGTTTTTAGTTTGGATCACTCCCCAGCATATGTAACAGATAATATAATAGTAAAGTAAGTGTGTGTTTTAATATTATAATATAGGTAATCTGTGGCTAAAACTATATTTTAAAAAATATCAAGTCTGAGGAATATATGTTGATTATTTTTCAAAATGTAACTGTAAATACTAGAAGAAATTAAAAAAATAACCTCCAAAATAAGTCAACTGAAATTCAGAGAATTGTTGTATTTCTGTTAATGTACATGAAAAACATTTTGTTGTTATACAATGATATGATTGCTATTTTTGGTTGAGGTGATGTTTGGGAAAAATTTCCTGTTTCATTAAAAAAAATTATATAACATTTTTATTGATTTATTACATGCCTAGAATATTGCAACAAAAGCAGAAACAGAAAGTGTACTAAATAGCACAAACTTTGATAATTGGCAACTATTTAGCTTAACTCATCTTTTGTGAAATCCAATGTTTCTTAACTATTATACAATTTGAAGTTGGTTATCTAGTCCAATTCATATATGACCAAGAGTCCTTGTCACATACCAGAAAAGTTACTAACCATTGCCTATCCTTTGACCCAGTGCTGCTATTTTGTGGATTAGATGCCAAAGAAACCAAAGAAAGAGGAAAAGGGACCATATGCACCAAAATGTTTACTGCAGTTTTTTCCATACCAGCCCCAAATTAGAAACTGAGACTATTAGTGAATATGTAAATACATTCTGATATCTGTACATAATGAAATATTGTGATTTAAGAAATGACAAAATGAACAGTTTTAGGTGAAAATTGGGAAGGACTGTTATGAATTGACACAGAGCTAATTGAACAGAACAATTTTATACAGTGACAACATAGTGGAGAAAGACAACTTTGAAAGACTGTCAATTTCTGCATATAATGCAATGACATATGTATACCTCTGCATATCTTTCTGTATTTGTACATGTATGTATACATGTATATGTATATTCATTTTTGTAAGACTTTTCTCCCTCCTCCGTTCACCCCAAGACAGCAAGTAATTTGATATAGGTTAACTATGTGCAATCTTGTTAAACATATTTCCATATTTGTCATGTTATGCAAGAAAAATCAGACCAAAAAGGAAAAAAAAACAAGAATAAGGAAAAAAAAAAAAGCAAATATACTTCAACAACAACAACAAAAAGGTGAAAATACTATACTTTGATCCATGGTCTCCATAGTTCTTTCTCTAGATTCACATGGCATTTTCTATCCCAAGTGTATTGGAATTGCCTTGAATCATTCCATAATCTTCTTATTACTGCGTTCAGTGTTGTCTTGGTTCTGCTCACTTCACTCAGCATCAGTTCATGTAAGTCTTTTCAGGATTTTCTGAAATCAGCCTGCTAATCATTTCTTATAGAACAATAATATTTCATTACATTCATATACCACAACTTTTACAGCCATTCCCCAATTGATGGACATTTCTGGTTCCTTGCCACTACAAAGAGGGCTGCTAAAAACATTTTTGCACATATGGGTCTTTTTCCCTTCATTTATGCTTTCTTCAGGATATAGATCCAGTAGTGATTTTGTTGAATCAAAGGGTATGCACAGTTTGGGCATAGTTCCAAATTGTTCTCCAGAATGGTTGGGTCATTTCACAGCTCCATCAACAATGTATTAGTGTCCCAGTTTTTATATTATCTCCTTGAAAATTTTTCATTATCTGTTCCTGTCATCTTAGCCAATTTGAGAGGTATGAGGTAGTACCTCAGAGTTGGACAGACATGTATTTTTGTGCATGGCCAGTGTGGGAATTTGTTTTACTAGACTATGCATGATTATGACTTGGGGTAGGTTAAAGAGGAAGTAGTGGGAGAGAAAGATTATAAAACTAAAAATAGTTTATTCATTTTTTATTTTTGCATTTTATAAAAGGAAAATCACTTTAACAACAGTGTTGAGAAACAGATTGGAGTAGGGAGATATTTGAGTAGAGGAGACAAATCTAGTAGTCTAGATGAAAATATTTGAAAAACTGAAAAATATATGCTGATGCAAATATACATAGTAGTGACTGACCAGCATGATCTCATAAAATCAAAGGATCTATGGGAATAACCTTTATGAAGGATTTATAGGAAAATATAGGTAAGAAAAGTGCTCACTCAAGACAATATCTGATACATAAGAGGTGCTTAGTAAATGTTAGTTGACTGAATGACTCATTACTACCATTAGAATATTAGGAATATCATTGAAATCACAGAGCATTCACAGTATTGAAATATACTAAATGACAATGTAGATTGAGTTTTTTTCCTCAAGGAATGGCATTTAAGATGAATAAAAAACATTTACTTTTAACTTTAACAATTTTTAATTTTTCTATTTAAATTTTGTATAGCTAAAAAAAATAACACTTTTAAAATCTTTTAAATTATAGACAGACTGGGCCTTTGTGGGAATATGCAGTTATTATGTTTTTTATAGGAAAGTAAATTTCTGACTTCTAAACATTTGACTTAAGTGAGAGAGACAAAATTTGATCCATTTTTCCTTGACTTAAAGTCAACATGGTTAGCAATATGGTTCATATTTGAAATTGGTTTTCATTTGACTTCATTTTGGTAAATTAGAGCTGAGGAAAAAGTTAGTAGGCTTAAAAAGGAAAGATGATTTTAGATGTGAAATAATCTGAGTGGAAGGCATGTGTATGCAATATCGCCTATTAGGGTGACTTATTGAGATCTCTTCCTGCCTTAGAATATTTATTACATATAAGACTCACTCTTTAAGTGAGAAGGCAGATAGTAAGTGAAGTGATTAGAACCAAGAAAACATTGTGCATAGTAATAAGATTATGTGATGATCAACTGTGATGCATTTGACAATGAGGTGATTCAAGGAAGTTCCAATAGACTTGTGATGGAAAGAACCATCTGCATCCAGAAAGAGAACTATGGGAATTGAAGGTAGATCAAAGCATGGTATTTTCACTTTTTATTGTTGTTATTGTTTACTTATTTTTTTCTCATTTTTTTTTCACCTTTTGATCTAATTTTTTGTGCACAGCATGAAGAATGTGGAAATATGCTTAGAAGAATTGCACTTACTTAACCTATATTGGATTGCTTGCTGTTGATGGGAGGATAGAGGGGGGAAGGGAGGAAAATAATTTGGAAAACAATTTTTGCAAAGGTGAATGTTGAAAACTATCTTTGCATGTATTTGGAAAGATAAAAAACTATTAAAAAAACCCCTTTACTCCTGTTCATTGGGTGACATGTTCTGATTATATGTTCTGGATCTTAACTGACATGAACTGATGGTTTAAAAATCTGAAAGGTAAAAAAAAAAAAAATCTGCTATCAATTTGTGAGGATAAATAACTTTTAATCCTGAGCTTGACTTCCTTCCTCCCTCTCTCAAATAATGTTGCCTTGAGGAAGAAATATATTTTTAGTCTCCTATTTCTATTCACTTTAGTCAACAAATTTTGAAATTCTTATATTAATAAATAATGTTACCTTGTAGTATATAAAGCCTTTTTTCTATCAAATGCTTCAGGACTTTGCACTTTATTTTGAAACTCTTGTAATATTGTTTTATAGGTTACAAAAAAGTTTTATAATGACAGGGACTATCTTATCCAAACTTAGTATTTTAAGTGTTATGCAGTATTCCCCAAGTTAAATGGTTAACCTTTTGAGAACTGTTAAAACAACTCTAACAGCTCTATTTTTGGGGCAAATTATGTAAATTCTGGCTGGCTCAAACTGTTAATACTTTTTCCTGCTTTAGATTCTTTAGAAGAATTTAGAAGAATCCTTTAGATTCTTTTTCATGTGAAACTCTACTCTCTTAATGAAACATCTGTTTTATCAAGCACAGTGCTATACAATAAACGGTTAATTAATGTTGATTTGATTTGGTTATTGTCTTTGAATGGTATTCACTACAAAATAGAGAAGCCTTTAGCTACTATTACTCAGATCATTTCCCACAACTTAGTTGTCATCCTTTACTTTTTACTTTTTCTTACCCCTAAAATGAGGTGATAGGAATATGCAAGGAGGACTAATTTATTTGGTGTGAGGGCTGCTTTCCACCTTTGGTGTTCACCCTATTCACGCAGCCTTCACCTGTGACTTCAAGAAACTGTGACATGCACAATGACGATACCCTGGCACACCTTTTCAGTAGCCTGGATAAAACAGGTTGAGGGTAACTAAGGGGTCTCAAACTCTTCAATGAGTTGGGGAGGATTCTATCCCAAGCTTTTGAAGGTTTTTGCTAATGGAAGATTGCAATTTGTTCTGATCATCATGAAGATGACTGAAACAGGTGCTGTGGAGCATTTAGAGCTTGATTAGATATCAGAAACACTAAGATCTTTAACTGTATTCTGGGAGTATCAAAGACCTTTGTCTTTCCATTGATCTTTGATAACTGTAGAAAGTGAGGCTGACAACTTTGTGCAGCTCTGCCTCACTTATATCCAGTTTATGCATGAATTACAAGACATCACCTTTAGCATTTTACCATTTTTACCTACCTCGAAATCCTTTGGCTACAGGCAAGTGACAAAACAGCAGGTACAGATGTCCTGTGAGCTGTAGTAACAACCTAAAGTCCAAGGTTGGACACAGGTGACCCAAGCCATAGGGTTGTCTTCTCACTGAAGTGAAGCAGCAATGTGATGTAGCAGCCTCCAGGTGTCTGAGAAGCTTTTTTGAAGGACCACATTGCTCACCACCTGGCATGAATAAGGAGCTAGAAAAGGTGACTTAAAAATTGTCTGCTTGCCCAACTCTGGCTTGCTTACTGCCCCAGACGGGGATTATCTACCCTGTGGTCAAAGCACACAAAAAGATACAAAAACTTTTGCAAAGATGATTTCCTGTAATCATTGGCACATGGAATGTGTACTTGCCTATGGACAACACAAAATCCAATACCTGGAAGATGAGCAGATGTTAATTGCTAGAGTTCTTAACAGGTATCACATTCACATAGCAGCCTTGAGTGAAATAAGCTAGCAAATGAAGGCCTTACTGGAATTGGAACTAGATACCTGTTTTTCTAGAGTGATTGTAATGAAGGGAAGTGCTGTGATATTGGTATAGGTTTTGCAATCAAGACTAGAGGACAAGTTTGCCTACCAAAAGGAGTGAATGGCAGGCTAATGAGGATATGATTGGCCTTGCAGGAAAGTATCACACCACAGAATCATTAGTGCATAGCTTCCCACCATGACAAACCCTGATGAGGTCAAAGAAAAATTTTAATGAGGACCTGGAGACCCTCATCAATGTTTCAAAAAGAGATAAGTTTATAATTCTGGGTGATTTTAATGCAAGAATGGGCACAGACTACCAGATATGTCAGGGAATCCTCAAGAGGAATGGAGTTGGAAACAGCAATGGCACTGGTTATTTACTACCGAAGATTTGTGTATCTCATGATTTATTCATCACCAACACTGTCTTCCATTTACCTTAATACAGTAAAACTGTGGATATACTCTTGCAGCAAACCTTGGCATTATAAAGACTCTGTCTTTAAAAGGAGAAGAGACAGGATATGACAGTGATGAAGCTATGTGTGGTACGGAATGCTGGACTGATCAAAGACTTACCTTCTCCAAGCTAAATTTGTACTTTCAACAAAAGTGATGGCTCCAAGGTAAAGAGACTACCCGAAGACATAATTTCACAGATTTGAATGCTTCTCAAAAGTGAATAAATCATTGCTAACTTGGAGGAAGCCCAAACACAATTGTCAACAATGGAGAAGAAAAGGAGTGGGCAGTATTCAAAGATTTGGTATACAGCATCACATTTACTTATTTAGGCCAGAATACTTGTAAAACTCAAGATCTGTTTGTCAAAAATGATGGGAAATTCAGAAGCTCCTAAACAAAAAATGGGAACTCTACAAATAGATAGTTCATCTGTTTTTAAGAAGGAATTGTTTTTGGAAACTGAGTGGATACCTATTAGTTGGAGAATGGCTAAATAAGTTGTGGTATATGAATTTTATGGAATATTATGTTCTATAACAAATGATCAGTAGGATAATTTCAGAGAGGCCTGGAGAATCTTATATAGACTAATGCTAAGTGAAGTGAGTAGAACCAAGAGAACATTGCACATAGCAACAAGATTATATGATGATTAATTCTAATGGGTGTGGCTCTCTTCCACAGTAAGATAATTCAGGGCAGTTCCAATAGTCTTGTGATGGAGAAAGCCATATGCACCCAGAGAGAGGGCTGTGGGAACTGAGTGTGGATCACAATATAGTATTTTCATTCTTTTTGTTGTTGTTTGCTTACATTTTGTTTTTTTCTCATTTTTTTTCTTTTTGATCTGATTTTTCTTGTGCAACATAATTGTGGAAATAGGTATAGAAAAATTGCACATGTTTAACATATATTGGATTACTTGCTGTCTAGGAGAGGAGATGGGGGAAGGGAGGGAAAAATTGGAATACAAGGTTTTGCAAAGGTGAATGTTGAAAATTATCTGTGCATATGTTTTGAAAATAAAAAGCTTTAGTAATAATGGTAGAAGGCATTGTTTTAACGCTATTCAAAAGTAAGGTACAAGTGAAGCTTAGAGAGTTGCAGGATTCTTGGCTCAGTAAGAAAGCAGATGAAATCAGTTTTATGCTGATAGTATCAATCCAAAGTGCTTTTATCATATTGTGGAGACTGGTTATGGGCCAAAGACCTATGTTACATTCTCAACTACTCAGTGCTTATGGAGTCACATTTATTAGTGATAAGAGCCTGATCCTAGAAAGATAGGCTGAACACTTCTATGGTGTTCTCAACAGAGTATCATCAGTCAATGCTGAAGTCATTGACTGTTCACCTCAGGCTGAAGTCAATCCCTTTCTAGTCAAATTTTTAACTGAAGAAGAAATTTTGAATACTATTGGGCTTCTCTCCTGTGATAAAGCATTTGGCTCTGATTCTATTCCAGCTGAGATTTACAAGATGGAGGGGAAAGGTCTAGTGCTTATACAAAAGCTGATTGAAATTTTCTGCACTATATGACAAAGGAATCTTCCAGGAATTAAGGGGTCCCCTATCATCCATCTCTATAAAGGTAAAAGAAATAGATTGTCCTGTGACAATCCCAGTTGGAGGAGGAGAGGTCCTTCTTTCTCAGTCATGGCTGGCAAGTTTCTTGCTAGTGTCCTTCTTAATAGACTGATCCTTCACTTGGAAGATTGTCATCTACTTGAAAGCCAGTGTGGCTTCAGAAAAGGTCTAGGAATAGTCATTTTGGTATTTGCTGCACAACAACTCCAAGAGAGATTCCAGGAGCAGAACAGATGTTTGTACATAAGGTTTACAGATCTAAGACCTTTGATACTTTCAGTCACAAGGGCTTGTGGAAAATTATGTTAGAATTTGGTTGCCCAGAGAAGTTCTTCAGTATTGTGCAACAGTTTCATTGGCATGCTTGCACCGTTTCAGATAGTATGATGCTCTTGTGCATTCCCATTTACCAGTGAAGTAGAGCAGGGCTGTGTGGTTGTTCCCATGCTTTTTAGCATAATATTTTTAGCAATATTGTCAGATGTTTTCAACAAGAATGAGATTGGCATGAAGGTCAGCTACTGCGCTGACAAATTAGTATTATGTTTTTCTCAGTAATATTTTTCCAAATACATGTAAAGATGGGTTTCAGCATTCAAAGACTATAAGAAGTGACATTCATTTTTATAAAACTTGGTGATCCAAATTTTTCTCCTTCCCTCTCTTATCTCCTCCCTGCCTTACTTCCCCTACCCAAAGACAGCAATCTGATATAGTTAAATATGTGCACTCCTCTTAAATATATTTCCAAATTTGTGATATTGTACAAGAGAAATAAGACCAAAAATAAGAAAAAATCATGAGAAAGAAAAATCAAGCATACAAACAAACAAAAAAATTACAACACATTCTTTGATCCACATTCACTCTTTATAGTTCTCTCTCTGGATGTAGATGGTATTTTCCATCTTAAGTCTATTGGAATTGACAATAAATTATTTAACCTGAAAATGCTACAAGTTAAGCCTAAAATCGAAGAATTGGTGTATACTTTCTTTGTTCTCAGATGGATATCTACTCAGTGCGGCCTCTGAGGCCGAGCTGCAATAAAGCATGCATCAGTTCTCTGTGGCTTGTACTAATTTTGACCAAACAACTAACACCAAGAGAAAAGAACTTGTCCACCAACTAGCACCATAACATCCATGCATGGAACCATTAGTTACATTAAATGAAGAAATATTGATTGCTGTGGATAAGTTTATTTACCTTGGAAGTATACTTTCCGGGATGTCCACATAGATGATTAAATTGACACATGCATTGACAGAGCTAGCTTAGTGTTTAGGATGCTTTGAGGGAGAGGAGAGGTATTAGACTGTGTACTAGACTGAAGGTCCATAGAACTGTTGTTCTGCCTTCTTTGTTTTAAACCTGGATTTATGCTATTGCCATGTCGGGAAATGGAATTGGTTCCATTGGAATTGTTTTAGGAAGATTGTGAACATCACCTGGAAACATGTCACCAGACACTTGAAACTCTTTCTTGAGCTAAACTGCCAAGCATTCAAACTCTGCTGTAGAGAGCAACTCTGATGGGCTGTCCACATAGTTGGAATGCCAAGTGCACGTTTGCCTAAAGGCTGTTTTATTGAGAACTTGGCACAAGTCCTCACCTGGAAGCTATAAGAAGTGACAAAAAGACACTCCCAATGTCTTTCTGGAGATCTTTGAAATCGATTGTAAGGTACAGGGCTGTCCAGCATGGCACACCCACATCAAAGAAAGTGGTGTGCTCTGTGAGCAAACAGAATTGTAGCAGCTCAAAAGAGTTGTGAGATGCTCATATTTAGGTATCTCCATTTCAAATATTCATGTGGACTGGTTGTGCCTGATCTGTGGTGGAGCCTTCTGAACTCATCTGGATCTGATCAGCCTCAGTCAGACACTGTACCTTGACCCTGATGCAGTGATGCAGTGATTTTGGCCTGAAGGACAGAACACCAGCCAATCTTCAGTATCCAATCAGTTGGCACGTGTTGGTGATTCCATCCTGGATTGTTGCAATACATTTTTGACAATGGCCACTTAGCTATTTATTTCATAACACACTACATTTCTTAAATCAACATTTTTACCAGATGTTCCTCATCCCTGTAATTCTCTCCTCATTTTTGTCTCCTATCTTCTCTTCAGGTCTTAGCCAAAAGCCTTTATCAAACCTCATTAATACTAGTGCCTTCCCCCTGATATTAATGCCAAGTTTATTCTGTATCTTGTTTGTATGTAGTTTGCTTGTTGTCTCTTCCTTGAAACAGAGATTGACTTTTTGTATCCCCCAGTGCTTAACATATCAACATAGTAAGTGTTTAATAAATATTTTTTACTTCATTTACTTGACTAAAATTGTAATCTTGGGATTACATACTTTCAAAATAAATGGTTTTAACCAAAGCATATCAAAGTAGTGACATTATATTTAATGTAAAACAACATCAATCAAACTTTATAAAGAAATGTTTGTTATGGAAGAATTTAATTAAAATGTCAAATGAAGCTTGTAAAATCAGTACATTTACTCTTTTTATTATACCTGGCTAGATGTAAAATCAAAATATGTATCTACTAAAGAGAAAGGAAAAGAAAATGCATCAGTATTACAAATAATCTACCAATGGCAGAACTTCAGTCCAACTAATGTGTAACTTTGGGAAATGTTATTAAAATTTTGATTTGCAGATTGATATTTTTAAAGAATTATATAATGTTAAGAGCATGCTAAAACAGCTTAATGTTTTAATAATATGTATTTAGAAACTACTTGATAGCATTTAGTAATGCTGCAATTTCAGCCTGTCATTTTGATTAATCTAGAAATGTGAAAACTAATCAGAATTTGTGCAGGAAAAAAAAAAAGAAAAATTCACAGATTGTCTTGTGCTATACTATAGAGCTAGCTTAAATATTCCCATTTTAAAAGAAGAGAAATGAATAATTTTGATTAGATAATGGTTAGTTTTATGCAAATTTCTGTGCTGCTTTAGATCTCCTGTCACTCACTAACATTTTCATACTTTAAAAATTGAAATCATGATTATGTTTGTTAGTTTGGTAACAGAACACTTGATTGACTGGCTCTTGTTGGATACTATATGTAGGGCACTCTTCCTTTTTTGTTTTTAGTTTTATTGATTCCTTTTAAATTCATTTTCATTTTCTAACTTGAACTTAAACACCAAATAAAAGCATTCCAAATACCAAAATCCAAAAGTAGAAATAGTAACTGTGAATTTCTATTATTTAATTTTTCTTTCTATAGTAAATTGAACCTGTAACTTTCAAAGCTGTCCTGTTTGGATTTCCATATTTCCAATTTCTCTCTCCAGTAAGTCTTCCCTTATAATAAAAAAGTTAAAAAGAAAAAACTTGATAAACTTAACAGATTGACCATGTCTGTAACAGTATATGTAACATTCCTCACCCATTCTGTGTACATACTCTCTCACCTATCAGATGATAGTATGCCATGCCTGCTTCATATCGATTAAGGATTCTCCTTAAAAGATGAATAAATACTTGTTTATGTTAGGGAAGAAATTATTGTTTTGATATGGGGTGGACTCAATGGAAATGCAGGGTTTCTTTCCAGTTCAAAAATTTTGTAAAGATGAAAGCATTGTAAAGTTTACTTCAGTGGACTTAAGGTATTACTCTTTGACTATGAAAATTTGAATAATGAAAATTCCTTTTCCTATCCCCCTTATCTGTTATTCTTGACTCAAGGCTTAGTGCTCTGTCTACTTTACCATCTAGTTAACTGCCCTTCCGAAAAACAGTTTAGTAAACTGTGTAATTGCTTCTACTTAAGACCTCCTATGGGATCATTAAAGTAACAGGGAGAAGCTGGAGTTTTCAAAGGTGGTGCATTGGAGCTCTTAGAGCTCTGGAAGGTCCTACCAAGTGAGAATATTTTTTAATATAGTTCCAATGATGGATGGCTTAATTCCTATCATCTGAGAATTTATTTATCTGAATTAGAAGAGTTTCATTATAATGTTGGTCACAGGATGATATATACACATATAGACATAAAATTATATTTTTAACCAAAGCAACTTATCAAGATCATATACAGCAAGGCATGGAGGAGGTTGCAATTTGTTTTAATGTAAGGAATATTATTAACAAATCATAAATCCTTTTAAAAATGAAGTGCAAATAATAGTTTCAATTGCAAAAGCTACTCAGGAAGAAAAATCTACTTTTTAGTACTTTGACTTTTTTTCTTTTTTAAAGAACACTGCTGTTCCAGGAGACTGTGCTCTAGGGCTCTGCTAATTTAGAAGAGAGAACAGCTTAGAGTAAGGAGACTGGTAGAAAACTTGTTATGCTTATTCAATTCAAAGGATTACAGTCAACCCTCTTGCCTTTAGGAGATAACAGGAATCTATGCTGACATAAATTGTGCCTTTACCTTTTGACATCCAGCAAAACCACAACTAAAACTGTATCCCAAAAAGATCAAAGAAAAAAGAAAAGGATCCATATGTTCAAAAATAAATTTAGTAGCTCTTTTTGTTGTGGCAGAGAATTGGAAATTGAAGACATCCTACAATCTGGGAATGGCTGAATAAGTTGTAGTATGATTGTAATGGAATACTATTGAGTGTAGAAGAAGTGATCCAGGCTGATTTCAGAAAAACTTTCAAAGAGTTATATGACCTCAAGCAAAATGAAATGAGCAGAACCAGGAGAGTATTGTACAAAGGAACAACAATATTGTACAATCATTAACTGTGACTGAGTTAGCTATTATCAGCAATACAGTGATCCAAGACAGTTCTGAAGGTCTTATGATGAAAAATGTTATCTGCCTCCATAGAAAGAATTAATGGTGTCTGATTGCAGATTTAAGCATAATTTTTCACTTTTTTTCTTACCTTTTTTTTTTCAACATGACTAATATGGATTCAATATATTTTGCATATTGAAAATAGCAACAACAATAACAACAAATCCAAAACATGATTCTGAACTACATAAGCTTTTGTATACTGTTAAAGGAATACATGAAACAAAAGGTTAAGAACTTCTGCAGTAAAAGTTTTATAAAAATAATTTAACATTTCTTCATTCTGAAGGTACTTGTAACTCTTAAAGTATTTCAAGTTAACTAATAAATAGCCATTATCATCATACTGTGCATCATAACAGAGCATACGTTTTTGTAAAATATCAGATAATAAGAATTGACAAAAAATTCATCTTGGGAATTGCTTTTACCTGGGGGGATATCATAACTTGTTTTTGGTAGAAAGATTGTTTATTTTGTAGTGGAAAAAAAAGTGCTTAAGTCTGAAATTCCTTGGTGGCCATCATTCTAAAAGAAGAATATTTAAAGGACCTTTATTGACACTAGCATTGTCATTGGGTGTTCTTAAGTAGTACAGGAATGGTGGGTGTGGTTATAATTATAGATAACCAAAGTGTTCTTTTTAGGGCTATAAGACTTTATTTTAACCATTTTGATAAGTTTTCTAAACTGTGTACTTTCTAGCCTTTTAAAATTTAATTGTTTTCAAATTAATGATTATTCGTAGTTATCATGACTACTCATTATTTTACTATGTTCTAAGAGAAAATTTTC
Organism: Antechinus flavipes; assembly: GCF_016432865.1. Classification (NCBI taxonomy): domain Eukaryota; kingdom Metazoa; phylum Chordata; class Mammalia; order Dasyuromorphia; family Dasyuridae; genus Antechinus; species Antechinus flavipes. Next base: position 227,627,756 of record NC_067403.1, read on the forward strand.
CTTTTTTCATCAATTTTCAATTATCATTTATTTTTCTAACTACTTAGTTACTGATCCTAAAGGTTTCATTTCCCTCTCCTCCAGTTTTTCTATTTATATAATTTGTTTTTTTGACAAAGCAGGATTTTTTTAGATTTATTTTTCTCTTGTAATAGTATTTTATTTTCCCAAATACATACAAAGATAGTTTTCAACATTCACTTTTGCAAAATCCTGTGTTCCAAATTTTTCTCCTTCCTTCCCCCTCCCCTCAAGACAGCAGGCAGTCTGATATAGGTTAAACATGTACAAGTCTTCTAAACATATTTCCATATTTGTCATACTGTGCAAGAAAAATCAGATCAAAAAGGAAAAAAGGACGAGAAAGGGGGGAAAAAAAAGCAAAAAGCAATCACCACCACCAAAAAAAAAAAAAAAAAAAAAAAAAAAAGGTAAAAATACTATGCTTTGATCCATATTCACAGTCTCCATAGTTCTCTCTCTTGATGCATATGGTACTTTTCCATCACAAATCTATTGTCAGAAAGAGCTAAGTCCATCACAGTTGATCATCACAGAATCTTGTTGTTATTGTGGACAATATTCTATTAGCTCTGCTTATTTCATTAGTTCATGTAAATCTTTTCAGGCTTTTCTGAATTTAGAATTCTTTTTTTGAATTGAAAAGAAAAAAAAAAGCTTGCTCATCATTTCTTATAGAACAATAATATTTCATTACATTTAATTTCCATAACTTATTCATTCATTCCCCAAATGATGGGTATTCATTCAATTTCTAGTTCCTTGCTACTATGAAAAGGGCTGTTATAAACATTTTTGTCCATGTGGGTCCTTTTCCTTCATTTATGATCTTTTTGGGATACAGACTCAGTAGAAACACTGCTGGATCAAAACTGCAGTTATATAGCCCTTTGCATATAGTTCCAAATTGGGCTCTCCAGAATAGTTGGATCAGTTCACAACTCAACCAACAATGCACTAGTATCCCAGTTTTCCCACACTTAAAATTATCTTTTCCTGTCATCTTAGCCAATCTGAGAGGCATGAACTGGTACCCCAGAGTTGTCTTAATTTTCATTTCTCTAATCAATAGTGATTAAGAGCATTTTTTTTTTCATATGACTAGAAATACCTTTAATTTCTTCTGAAAATTGCTTGTTTTTATTCTTTGACCATTTATCAATTCGGGAATGACTTGTATTCTTATAAATTTAAGTCATTTATATATTTTAGAAATGAGGCCTTTATCATAAATACTGACTACAAATTTTTTTTCCGTTTTCTGCTTTCCTTCTAATACTTGGCTGCATTGGTTTTGTTTGTGCAAAATTTTTAAATTTGTTTTAATCAAAATTTTCCATTTTGCATTTCATATTCTCTGATTCTTCTTGGGACATAAATTTTTCCCTTCTTCATAGGCCTAAGAGGTAGACTATCATTCTCCTTATCTTCTTATAGTATCACCCTTTATGTCTAAATCATGAACTCATTTCAACCTTATCTTGATATAGAGTATAAGATGTTGGTCAATTCTTTTTAAAATCTGCTATGATTTGGGAAGCTAAGTAAATTTTTAAAATTAAATATGAAGATTAGAATTGCAGGGTCTTTGACAAATATTTTGGAGTATCAAAATCCCTTTTATTTGGTCTTAGGAGTATCTACGGGAATTTTGGCACAAATGGCATATTAATGCAAAGAGAGTCTATGATTTGACATTTAGATATACAAAAGCTTTTATTAGAGTGTAAGAGAATCTCAGACTATAAAGGTGAAAGACCATATTTATCATTTATTATTTTTGTTGATGCAGTTGGGGTTAAGTGAATTGCCCAGGGTCACACATCCAGGAAGTATTAAGTGTCTGAGACCATATATCACTTTTTAAATAGAAAGAGATAAAACATTTTTTCATCTCAGAGTATATTTTACTTAAAACAATATTAAAGAAATAAAACTTTATCATTATGGTTTTAATTTAGTATGTTCATCATTGTACATTGTATTTCTTTCAGAGCTCCAGAGATCATATTGGGGTTGCCGTTTTGTGAAGCCATAGACATGTGGTCGCTGGGTTGTGTGATTGCTGAATTATTCCTTGGATGGCCATTATACCCAGGAGCACTGGAGTATGACCAGGTAGTAGAACTGTTATGATATTTGCTAACAAAGTTGAATATAAAATTTAAAATGCTATATATAAATGCCTACTCCTTATTGTCATACATGGTTGATGTACTGGTGGGTTTTGCCAAATAGCTTTTTTTCTTCTTTTTAAACCATATCTATTATGGTGTAGTTCACAGAATAAGGAAAAAATATATTTTCCATTTGAATATATTTCTTCCACATTAAGGAGATAAAGCAGGATTCCAAAAATTTTTCCAGAAAAAAAAAAGCCTAATCCTTCATGTACATTTTAACTATGGGAGTCTTTTAAAAATAAATCAGTAAAATCTAAGAATTAGAAAACTAAGATATAAAATTTATGTGCTAATGTTTTGGAAATTCATATTGATAATGCTGAAATATCTTCATGGACAAAGTTGTTAAAGTTTAAGCCCTGAAGTCAACATTAAGACTTTTTTTTTTTTAAACCTCAGCTGAAGCATAATATGTTCTTCTTTAGTCCCTTACCTTTATTCTGTGTGTTTCTCTGCTTCAGGTATGTTTTTAGTAAACAATATATTGTGATATTCTGGTTTTTAATCCATTCTGCTATCCTCTTCCATTTTATGGGTGAATTTATCCCATTTACACTCACAATTATTATTACTAACTTTATTTTCTTCCTTCTTATTTCCCCTCCTCTATTTCTCTTTCCTTCTCTCTCTCATTTTGCTTTTGACCACTTTCTTCCTCAATCTGACCTTCTGTCAGCTCCTCCCTGTCCCTGTCCTTTTAATCTTCTCCTCTTCTATTTCCTTGTAGAGCAAGATAGGTTTTTATACCAAACTGACTCTGTATTTTAGTCCATCTTTGAACCACCCCTGATGAGAGTAAGGTTCAGGTATTGCTCACTTCTCCTTTTCCCTCCACTATAAAAACTCCTCCTTTTTGCCTCTTTTATGTGATATAATTTACCTCATTCTATCTTTTTCTTCCCCCTTTTCTCAATACATTTCTCTTTCATATCCCTTAATATTTCTTTTTTTATTAAACTTTTTTATTTTCAAAACGTGCATAGATAATTTTCAACATTCACCCTTGCAAAACCTTGTATTCCAAATTTTTTTTCTCCCTCCCCTCTCTCTCCCAGATGGCCCATAATCCAATACATGTTAAGCATGTACAGTTCTTCCATGCATATTCCCACAGTTTTATCATGCTGCACAGGAAAAATCAAAAAGGGAAAAAATGAGAAGGAAAACAAAATGTAAACAACAATAACAAAAAGAGTGAAAATACTATGTTGTGATCCACACTTAGTTCCCCATAGTCCTCTTTTTGAGTGCAGGTGGCTCTCTTCATCCAAGACCATTGGAATTGACCTGAAACATCTCGCTGTTGAAAAGAGCCATGTCCATTAGAATTGATCATCGTATAATTTTGCTGTTGCCATGTACAATGGTCTCTTGGTTCTGCTCACTTCACTCACCATCAGTTCATGTAAATCTCTCCAGGTCTTTCTGAAATCATCCTGCTGGTCGTTTCGTATAGAACAATAATATTCCATAACATTCATATATCGTAACTTAGTCAACCATTCTCCATCTGGTGGGCATCCACTCAGTTTCCAGTTTCTTGCCACTACAAAAAGGGTTTGAGCCTATTTCTTGATGTTTCTTTAACTTGGTGTTAAAATTGGGCTCTACTCCTGGGGGGGATGAAGGGGATACTGTCCCAGTCTTCAGATTTTTTGTACAGCTTTTTTATTGTGAACAGGACTCTGCTCCCCTGTGGTTACAAGAGATTTTGCTTCTTAGGACTCTGGAATGGTGCCTTGCTCTCCTGTAGTCATGAGAGTCAGTGTTTCTTTCTGCCTTGGACCTGAGACTAGGGCCCATGCTCCCTTGTTAAGTAACCACAAGTACTTTGTGGCTGCAAGCATGAGTATGCTGGTACATCTCCTCATCCATCCTTGGCTTGGAACTGAATATGGACAATGCAACAGAATTTTGTACCCCGTGCCAACAAAGGGTCATCTGTTATCTCTTTCTAATTCAGTTTAACTCCATTATTATCTATGGACTGAGAACTTTAGAAACCACCACTGTCTCCATGCAGCTAGGGTCATAGGCCTTTCCTGTTGCTATTCCAGGTTGTCTTGGGCTGGAAAATTGCTTAACCCAAATCTGTCAAAAGTTGTCTGGAGGGAAGTTTGGGAGAGCTCAAGTGAATTTCGGCCTTTATTCCATCATCTTGCCTTTACCTTCTATGGAACTCTTTAAAGAATATTTGCTATTAAATATTGACCACCTTCCCTCCCCCTTTTTTTGTTATTGTGGCATCTGAAGTCACTTCTGAGCACATTGGTGTATTCCTGAACCAGTTTAATTTAACTGGTGTGTCCATTGCTTTCTGACTTCTGCCCCTCTGTTTCTTTGTAAGGCATTTCCATCCTCCCAGCCTTCACATGTAAAGCTTTACATTATTGATGACTCTTGATTCTCCCTTACATTTCATGGCCAGTCAGTTGACCAATCTGAGCATTTCTACTAATATAACATCTCTTGTTTTAGACCTTTTCTCTCCATTCACAAATCTATGACCTTAGCTTAGACCTTCCTCACTTTTTTCCTATACTGTTGCAATGGCCTCCTGATTGGGCTCTCTTTCTCAAGTCTCTCATCACTCTAATCCATTCTACAGACAGTTGTCAAAATGATTTTTTCCCAAATGCACCTCTGACCATGTGACTTCCCTACTTAATCCACTCCAGTAGCTTTCTGTTGCCTCTAGTAACAGGAATAACAGGAATAAAATATAAGCTATTTCTTTTAGCTTTTAAATCTCATATGAAACCTGGTCCAATTGATCTTTCCAGCCTCATTTGAGATTACTTCTTCTGTACTTTCTGATCTAGCCAAAATGGCTTTCTCTTTGTTCCACATTCATGAAACCTCCATTTCCTTTCTCTTTGCCTTCGCACTGACTATTTCACATGCTTTTTTTTTTTTTTTTTAAAGACATCCAATTGATGATTCTCTTATTTCTGTTTAGATCCAAGCAAAACAGGTCTAATCCTTTTTATGTGATAGCCTTTAAGATACTTGAAGCTACATCTATTGTGTGTCTTGCCAAAGTCTGTTCATTTCTAGGCTAAACACATCAAGTCCCTTCATTTGATGTATATATGGTATGATATTGAGACCCTTTGCCATCTTTATTCATCATTGTTTTATCATCATTCTTTTTAAAAGATGATACTCCTTCTCAGCCCCTACTTCCTGATATAGTCTGACATGGGCTGAAGCAGGACTATGACATCTTTTGCCATGCATGCTAAGAGCTTCTCTTAATATAGTCTTAAGATTGCATTTAATTTTTTTTATCTACCATATCATACTGTTGACTCATTGAGTTTGCTGTTCACTAACTCATCCTTTTCTGGATTTTTTTCTGAAAACTTATAACTGTGGTCCTTTGCCCCTACTATATATGACTATATTAGGTAATAGTCTATCATTCTAACCTGATGAGATATTTTTGGATCCTTAATGTTTTATCTAGCATATTAGTTAAGAGTACTTGAACTAGCTTTGTGGCTTATGCAATTTGGATAAGCAAGAACATGCAAAAGACATGCAAAGGTAGTTTTCAACATTCACCCTTGCAAAACCTCATGGTCTAAATTTTTCTCCCTCTTTCCTCCTCCTCTAGATAGTAAGCAATCCAATATAGGTTAAACATGACAGCTAGATTCTTGAAGCTAGTGGAAAAAGTTTAAATAACAATGTAATGAGATTTGTTTCACTAATGAAATTCTCTTCAACTTTTGATTGGATCAGACAGGCAGTCACACAGGTGGTGGTGGTGATGTCTAAACTCAGTGCTTCTATTTATGGTACTTGGCTTTAAGATTACAAATAACATAAGAAAATTTTTCTTGCACTTAAAAGTAACTGATGAGTGACTGCTTCCAGGTAAAATGAGCAGAACCAAGAGAACAATTGGTGTAGGAGCAATGTTATTAAAAAAAAAAAGACTTAAGAACTCTTATTAATGCATTGACCAACCTCTATTCCAAAGGGCTGCTGATGAAGAAGCATGGCCTCCTTCTGACAAGTGATGGACTTACGATGCTCAATAAGACATGTTTTCAGATACTTCCTTTGTGGATTGCTTAGTTATGTATATTTGTTACAAGGACTTTCTTGTTCTTTTTTTCCTTTTTAATTGGGGTAACTGGGTGTCAGACTTGAGCTAGGGAAGAGCATCTAAAAAGGAAGAAAAGAACTCGTTGGAACTTAAAAAAACACTAAACAGTATAAAATGAGAATTGTTGGGATGCTGGAAAGAATTCCAGGCAATATGAATGCTTTTGAGAGTTACTTATAGAATTTATTTAAAAATAAAAACAAACTATAGGTAGTAGTAGCCATTACATGTTAATGAACAGTTCTGTTTTTCTTTTTGTATGTGGAAATACTTATTTTATTTGACTTTAAGTACAGAATTTAAAAAATTTAAACAATAAAAGCAAGTAGTATTTTCTTTAGAAACATACACTTAAGTAAATATTGGTATTTTGCCCCATTCAATTTCTGGTCAGTTTAAAATGTTGTCTTACACCAGGGCTTCTTAAACTTTTTCTACTTGCAATACCTTTTGGTTTATAGTTATGTAAAATAGGTATACAAATGAAACATTTACTGAAAATAGGTCATAATTTTGTGACCCTCACATTAAGTTACAAACCCTCATATGGGGTTGTGATCCACAGTTTAAGAAACTGAGGGCTAGACTGGTCTAAACTTGAATTGAAAAGAAAGATCCTTTCCAATAATTTTTGGCTTGTCTTTAATCTTTTTAAACAAAAAAGTTTATATTTTTTCAGTATCAGGAAATAATTCCTGATATTCAACTCAGTAAACATTTAGGTGTGTGTGACTTTTGTCTAGGCTCAAATGTACAAAGGCAGAAAGGAAAATAGTCTTTGACCCCAAGGTCCTTTTATTTCCCTAGGTGAACACACATCATGTAAATGTGTGAGAGAAGAAGGAAAGATAATAACTAAAGGATTTAGGAAAGGCTTTCTGTTTTGGTTATAAAGGAACTATTGATAATAGCTCACTTTAACGGCAGGAAGTAATTTGGCATCTAATCTGACCTCATATAGCAGGGAGGTTTTTCAGCTGTTTGGTATTTTAAGAGGGTAAATATAATTATGGTAAAGATCATTTCAGAGAATTGCATGATACAAAAAGAAATTAGCCAAAAAGTTGTGATGTCTTAGCCAGTCTATCCATATGACTACAGTGAATTCTCTTCAACAGAGTCATGTGTACAATAGATGTATTTGTTTTCTCTTCTTCTGGTAGTGAATTTCTAGAGAATGAGACTTAAGAGTTTCTTCTAAATTGTTTGGCTCAGTTTTCTCATTTTATAAATGAAAAAACTGAAACCTAGACAGCAGGTTGGTAGAACAAAGAAGACTAGATTCTCATCTAGTTCTCATGATCTCTAATCTTCTGCTTTTCTTACTATACTTGGGTTATTCAACAGTATTTATTCAATCCTTTCTGTGTTCATGGTAGTCACGTAGTACTCTCAATTTACCTGTTACTTCATTAAAGAGCCAAATTACAGTTGAACTGGGTTTCATATATTTGGTTTTTTTTCTGCCTTTAAATAGTAATTTTCAAATCTTCATGATGTTTAACCTCTCCATTTTCCTCCTTCTTTTGAATATTTCACCTTTATAGGCACTGAAGTTTGGAGTCTTGTAGGTCATCTTTAGCTTTTCTTTCCTAACCCTACTTCTTCTGATCCTAATGCAGTCCTTTCCAAGTCTTAACCAGCTTCCACACATTTTTACTTCCGCAGCACTTGAACATTTGATAAGTTGTGCAGCGATTGTGATTTGTTGGTAGAAGGGAGAGTACCCACACTGATTAGATCACAGGTTATGAAGCAAGATTCAAAATTGAACCAAAATTAAATTTTTGTTTGTTTTTCAGATTCGTTACATTTCACAGACTCAAGGTTTACCAGGAGAACAGTTATTAAATGTGGGGACAAAATCTACAAGATTCTTTTGTAGAGAAACAGATATTTCACATTCTGGTTGGAGATTAAAGGTAATGAATAAAAATCTTAAGAAAATTCTTTGTTTAAACAACTCTTTACTCCTTCTGTATTTTTACTTTCTGTACTGCATCTATGTTCCAGTTTAATTCAGCCTATTCTCTCTTCATCTTCTTTTCCTTCTATCCTCACTCCCTTTCCCTTTTTCTAATTTCAGTCTTTCTTTAATTTATAAAGGGTATTTTATAGTTGTGGTCATATATATCCAGACTGAACATTGGTAAAATGACTCGAATATTTTATACTATTTTGAGTTAACTTGAATGGAAATTTTTTTTCTCCTATTGGTTTTTTTTTTTTTTTTTTTTAAATTTTGGTTTTCTTTTCAGTCCTAACTTATCTTCCTACCCTCTTTCCTTTCTTTACCCACTAGGAATCTCTACTCTCTAGTAATAAAGTCATTGATCCTTTCCCCCTTGATGCAGTTTTATAATTTTGGATTTGCAATTACTTTTGATATGTTTTTCTATAAAATTATATGTTGGTGGGGGACAGAGACTGGATCTACTGTGTAACTCATGTACCTTACCTTGTTCTTGTGAAGTCAGTTGGTGTTTCATAACTAATCACTGACTTAAGAATTACTCATTCTTAATATTAATTCTTAATTAATTCTTAATTCTGTAGCATTTGACAGTTTTCTCCACATCCATTCTACCTTTAATCTTCATGTTATACTTTATTGCTAATAACTATATGTTAGTTTAAATTTCTACATGTTTAAGTATACTTAAAATATTTTAATGTATATGCTTTAAAAAAAAGAAATAAAACTGTTATTTTTATTTATTGAATAAGACTCTTGAAGAGCATGAGGCAGAAACAGGAATGAAGTCTAAAGAAGCCAGAAAGTATATTTTCAACAGTTTGGATGACATAGTGCATGTGAGTACAATAACAGCTATTAGTTTTATGTATTTAAAAATGATGATTTTGCATGCCCACTAGAAAAATACATTAATCATTCTTTTATTTTGAATTTGAATTCCTTGGTAGCTTTGAAAAATTGACCATCCTAATTGATCAAAATCTCATTGGGTTTACTCATCTTCAAAAATTAAGTTACATCTTTGCTTGTGAAATTTAAAAGTCAGATATTCTTTCAGTAAAAGTTACTTTCTGTCATTCTTACTCTACATTGATGTATGAAAAAAAATACTAATTTAGCATTTCATTTTTTATTATCTATTGTTCTTTCTGGGTCTGACTCAGGTCAGTCCTCTGATAGAGTTTAGATTCACTATTGGAACAAAATGAGACATTGATAGTTCATTCAAGAGTTAACAAAGTGAGATTTACTTAAGTCATAGCAGGAGAAGGATGTTCAACAAGGAGAGGTATTGAGAACTCCTTGAGTTGATTTAGCTGAACAAAGTTACTGTCACAATCCTCAAGTCAAGCATCTGAGAGCCCTTCAGGCAGCTTTGTATTCAGAAAATGAGGACATGATAAGAAAGGATCCGCCTAAACCCTTGGTTTCTTGAATTACCCAATCCTTGAGAAAAGTCTCAATACTTTAATTTTCTTCTTTGCATATGAGATAATTGGATTCTTTCATAATTTACTATAACTTATAAATGAAACAAAGTTGATTTTTCCATAGAGCTGATATTTCTGATTTTTTACATATTTTTTTTTTAATTGTTTAGAATTATTTGGCTGGATCATTTAGATTCTATTTTCACTTCTAAACATTATTTAATTATGTTCCCCATAACTCAAAAGCTTTTGGTAATTTGTATTGTGCTTTTATTTCTTTTTCTTTTTTTTTAATAGCTTTTTATTGACAAAACATATGCATGGGTAATTTTTCAACATTGACCCTTGCAAAAACTTCTGTTCCAACTTTTCCTCTCCTTCCCTCCACTCTCTCCCCTAGATGGCAGTTAGTCCCATACATGTTAAATATGTTAAAATATATGTTAAATACAATATATGTATACATATTTATACAGTTATCTTGCTACACAAGAAAAATCGGATTTAGAAAGAAGGTAAAAAATAACCTGGGAAGAAAAACAAAAATGCAAGCAAATAATAACAGCCAGAGTGTAAATGCTATGTTGTGGTCCATACTCATTTCCCAGTGTTCTTTCACTGGGTGTAGCTGGTTCTGTTCATTACTGGTCAATTGGAACTGATTTGAATCCTCTCATTTTTGAAGATAGCACTTCCATCAGAATTGATGATAATATAATATTGTTGTTGAAGTGTATAATGATCTCTTGATTCTGCTCATTTCACTTAGCATCAGTTCATGAAAGTTTCTCCAAGCCTTTCTGAAATCATCCTGCTGGTTGTTTTTTACGGAACAATAATATTCCATAACATTCATAAACCACAATTTACTCAGCCATTCTCCAGTCTATGGGCATCCACTCAGTTTCCAATTTCTGGCCACTACAAAGAGAGTTGCCACAAACATTTTGGCACATGAAGGTCCCTTTCCCTTCTTTAATATCTCTTTGGGATATAAGCCCAGTAGTTACACTGCTGGATCTAAGGTAATGCACAATTTGATAACTTTTTGATTATAGTTCCAAATTGCTCTCCAGAATGGTTGGATTCATTCACAACACCACCAACAATGTATCAGTGTCCCAGTTTTCCCATATCCCCTTCAACATTGGTCATTATCTTTTCCTGTCATCTTTGCCAATCTGACAGGTGTATAGTGATAGCTCAGTTGTCTTAATTTGCATTTCTCTGATCAATAATGATTTAGAACACCTTTTCATGTGAGTAGAAATAATTTCATCATTTGAAAATTGTCTGTTCATGTCCTTTGACCATTTATCAATTGGAGAATGGCTTGATTTCTTATAAATTAGAGTCAGTTCTCTATATATTTAAGTCTCAGTACTTTTAAAGGAAAAACTAGCTTGACCTGCCTAGGGGTGGAGGGTGAGAAGCATGGGGATGTGGAGAGGGATACTCTGAAGCATCTGCTAAATATCTTTTGTGGTGCTGGAATAGCCTCCTACTATGCCTCTTAATCTCAAACTGCCATTTTGCCTTGTGTTCTGTGCCATTTTTAACCTTCACAGTATTTGTGGGTTCCCTTTTTTCCTCTCTGGTGCAGAATATACCTATATTTTAATTGTAAAAATGTTCAATATATGACTTTCTTCAATTTTTTTATATTGTATTTTTTCTCTTTTTAATTTGGAATTCTGGTTTTTCAGGTGAACACAGTGATGGATTTAGAAGGAATTGATCTTTTGGCAGAGAAAGCTGATAGAAGAGAATTTGTTAGTCTGTTGAAGAAAATGTTGCTGATTGATGCTGATTTAAGAATCACTCCAATTGAAACTTTGAACCATCCTTTTGTTAACATGAAACATCTTCTAGATTTTCCTCACAGTAACCAGTATGTTCTATGCAATATATTTTTCATAGTTTTCTAGGAAAAAACAATGGTATTTTCCTAGAAAATAATGGCATCCATCTATTTTAAACTTCAGATTTGTTGAATAAAATCTCTAAATCTCATATGTAAGGACTTATAGTTGAATAGAGCTCAGAGTTTTGTGACCTAAAAAAATCTGGTTTTTGATTCTGGCTCTTGTCACTAATTTAGTTGTGTGATATTTGGTGAATCACTTATCTCATGTTCCTCAATTGTTCATTAAAAGGATAGGGCTAGGTTAGAAGTCAGAAATTTTGTATTTAAAAATTTAAAAGCCATTCTTGGTACTCACACTGTGCAAAACAGATGGTAGTCTAGATTTGGTTCTTGGGCTGGGATTAGATGATGGCTAAGGTTCCTTCTAGTTCTATGATCCTATCATTTGCCTGAGATTATACATATAATTAGAGTGATTAATTACATGTTTTCATATATACATATGTTTTCATTTGTATCACATAACAAGAATGACAATTGTGTGACCAGGCATGCTGTTGATGGTTTTAACTATGGACTTTTCTGACACCAGTTAGTGTCAGGTTCTCCTGGTCTCTTTCTTTTTGCCCTATCTTGGCCTTTCCTAAAGAGGGAGCTGGAAGCATAGGAAGTTTTGAGATATATAGAAAATAGGACTCTGTGGAATAAGAGTACACTAAAAATACTATGACTATAATGCTCAGTCTGCTATTAAAAAAAAAAAAAAGAAAGAAATGGGAAATGGACCAAGGACAGGCAGCCCAGATGAAAAACCCCAATGTCATATAGTCTTTTGCATTTTCGTGCTTTGGGGTGGCTGAGGAAGTGGGAGGAGAGGGTCCATTTAAGGTTAGTGATTTCATTGATGCAGATGTTTCCTTATGAGGAAATTATCCTCTACAAATGGGTATCTTCAATTTAGTTTTGCTTGAAGCACTGAGAGTTTAAACGATTTGCCAGGATAATGCCAACCTGTATGTTTCAGAATGGGCCTGGAAGCCAGGTTTTCCTGAGTCTTAAGTCCTGACTTTATCCTCTACCAGATTTTGCCTTTCTTTATCGAAAAGCCTTAATAATATTAAGATACTCACAAGCATCAGACAGTTGTTTCAAACAGATGTCTAGAAATTTAGAAGCAATTCTTTTACTAGGGAAACTGAATATTTTATTAGTACCATTTTTTTTAAATCTTCAAAGGGATTACAGTAATTGCTTTTATTGGCTTTTAAATTCTATTGTATTTTCTAATGAATGTTTTTTGCTTTTGTTTTGGAAATTAACAATTTTCCTTGTATATTCTTCTCAGGCCTCATGTTGCATATGAACTTTCTATTTTTTTTCCTTATGTTTTGAGAACTAATGTATTATTGTTTGTTTATTTGTAAATACTATGCACCAATTGTACTAATAGTTACTTTTGTATTTTGCAGTGTAAAATCTTGTTTTCATATTATGGATGTTTGCAAATCTCATCCAAACTCATATGACACAAATAATCGCAATAAAACTTCACTTATGAGACCAGTTGCCTCAGGCAATGCTGCTAATCTGACTGCAAATTTCACCAAAATAGGCACATTAAGAAGTCAGGTAAGAGTGAGTATTAAGAATTTGTATTTTTGTGGTCTTTTTAAAGTTATTAACATTTACATTTAGGAATATAAAGAAATTTCATACCTTTTATTCTTTCATACCTTAGTGCATTTCCCACTGTTTCTCCTCCCAATTTTTTTTTTATTTAGTTTATTTAGAATCTAACCTCTATTATGCTCACTGTATTGGGCACATTTGAATCCTCCATAGGAAATGCAGTATTTGGGAAATAGTATGATTTTTGAAAAATTATATGTTTATGATTATAGAACATTGATCTGAATAAAGCCATTTCACTCTGAATCTTTCAGGCATTAAGCACATCTACCCATTCAGTTATGCACCATGGAGTACCTGTGCAGACCGGGACTGCCCAGCAGACATTGATTATCTGTCCCCCAGCAATTCAAGGTATTATTCCCTTAAATTGTATTTCTGATTTTGGCATATGCCTATATTTCATAATTTCTATGTGTAGTTTTCTCTGTGAATTTTGTTTTGTGTTTTTAATAGCTTCTGGGATCTAGTGCTCACTTATTTGACCCTGAAGCTATATTTATAGTTGCCATTGATCAGAATGGCACATCTCTTCACTCTGCTCTGTATAGCCTAATACAAGTAGTATGCCTGTATAGAAATTAGTGGTCTGGAAGAACTTGCAAGTAATGTAACAGAGTTATATGCTACTTGAAAACCATGTATGTTCTGAGAATTATGGCTTTAATTTTTCAATTTTGTATGTGATATCATTCATTGATACTACCCAGCAGAAGCCTACCTCATGTCTACCTTTTTATAATGTGGAGATTATCAAAGGTCCAGAAACTGACTGTTTTTGTTTTCCAAGGACTTTGGACTGTCTAATTTTATAGAAGATTATTTCCAATTCGATTGTAAGATAATCAGTTTTCATCCAGAGCAACTTTAGAAAACTACCTATTAATTTTTAAGGAGCCTTAACTTTTGCATTAAGTGTCTACACTTATGAAGTGGATCTTTAATGTTTTGATGGATGACCTGTGCTCTGGAATTTTAGTGAAAAGGTTTAGCCATGTAATTACTTAGTAATGGAAAAATATAATTTTTCCCTTTGGTTCTTCTTTACATTTACATGAATCTAATTGATTGGCTTTTCATATTTAAAGGCAAAGAAGAAGTAATTTTAATTGAAGATTATTTTTCTAACTGGTACTTCTTCTATACATATTAATGTGTGATGAATTACATTATTTGAGATTACAAGCATTTCAGTGTAAGGATTTGAATAGATTTATCTTACGCTCAGAACTTTCTAGATTACTTTATTTTAACTGACTTTATCCAGAAAACAGTTCTAAAGTGTTCAACTTTAAACACCAAGTGTCCTAGTACTTGAGAAATGAGAAATTGGCAAAAGTTAGAGACATCTCCACTCTATATGTTCATATGAACTATTTGTGCCCAACTTGTGGTAGAGAGGAGAATTTTATGAAGCCTTTGAGCTTGTATTGGTCTGATCAGCCACAGTCAGACATATTGCACCTTTCCTCTAACAGTGTGGTTGATCCTCTTCAAGAATGAAGAACAATGACCACCCAACCAATCCTAATGCTTGCATAAGTCAGTTTTCTTTGGCTTTTCAGCTTTAACTATATTAAATAGAAGTATATGTTCAAAGGTCTAGTAAAGGCGCCCTTCCACTAGTAAAATTATAGAACATATTTGTTCAGATTAGACATAATTGTATTTCCATATAACTCTGAAGAAGTATACTAAATTTTCATGTGCTGCACTGCAATTTGTAAAATGTTTTATGATGTCATCTTAAGATATGAAATGTCTGCCTAAAAATCCAAGTTAAAACATTAGTTTTGTGATCCATAATGTGCATCATTATATACTCTTGAATTTATCCCAAGTGGCAAAAAGATTATTTATGGCAATGCGTGGTATGAGACATAATCTTAAATCTGATTTTTCTTCGTCATTTCCAGCTGAGCATAAGAGTTCAACCATAATTTCTCAACTTCAAGCAGTTAAGCTTATTGGATGTCTAGATAAATACTGACTTTATAAAGAAAAATTTATTCTTCATTAGTTAAAATTGGAAGTTTTGAGTCCACTTTTTAAGTTATTACTCTAAGCAAATGCAGTTGAAGTTCCAGGAAAAACCTGACATATTTTCATGCTTTCAACATAAATTTTATCTCGAAGTTTAAAGTTTTTTCATTTTCTCTATGTATTATTAGAAGTTAGGCTATATAATGTGGTACAATATTTGTGATTCCAGAGTTTTGGGGAGTCTTGAAGAAGTACCTTAAAATGCTGTTGGGAACCTCTTAACTCACTGACACAAGATTTACTTCTCTTTTGATGGTCTTTTGGGCTAGATTGTTTCTTAGACTTAATGTTGTGTCTTACAGTCCCTTGGAATATAATAGAATTCTGAGTGGGTTCTAGACTACCTCCCAACCCCCCAAGCTACTGGATCTCTTTAAATTGTTTGGACAACTTATGACAGCAGAAAACTTGAAGACTATATATCGTGTATAGGGGAATCCAGGAAAAGTTTCTACTGTTGTTAGGTTCTACTTTTTTGATAGTATTCTTACAGATTATTTTATTATATTTTAGAATAATATGGAGTGCCTTGTAAGTATTTAGTACATAGTTCTAATATGATATTCTGTAGAGAAAAAAAAAAAAGCACTGAACCAAGAATCAGGAGGCTTAGATTTTGGTCTTAGTTTTCCTCCAGAATTCCTTTCTAAAATTAGCAAGTTAGACTGACTTGGTAATTTCAAAGATCCTTAATTATAGAGAAAGGCATAAGGATGGGAAGTTTGATTTCATTGATATGGAAATCAGAATTCCAAGTGAGAGAACTTCTAGAATTTCTCTTCATCTGCACCTTGTAATGTTAGAGAATTAAATAGCTCACTGAGAAGCCAAGTGGTTTATTTGGGGTCAGTCATGATAGCCATTATGTATCCAAAGTGGGACTTCAAGATGGATCTTTTTTTGGCTTTGTGTTTAGCTTGCTATACCTATGAGCCCTGCTGCCTCTTGACTATGAAACACTTGTATAAAATCTGTCTTAAAACATCTTTGAATGGTGTGACCCATAGCATATCTTGATTATTTTCAAAAGACACAAAACTCATGTATTGACATACATGGTTTGTGTGAAAAAGCATTTTCTGTTTTTTATTATTTTCAATCAAGAAATAGATTACTTTTTTGTTGCAAAGGTGTTTTATTATAATATTACAGTTTCTGTGTCCTTGGTATTTTGTGTTTTTAATATATGTTTTTAATAATTAAGATATTAATTAAACCAGAGCAGAAAATCATGTGCATCTTTTCCCTTAAAAACTTGAGAAATTTAGAGAGAATACTGTCTTATCCTAATTCAAGAGATTATGTGTAATAGAACTTTTTTGGAATATGTCTGGCAAAGTACTCTTTAACTTTTAGGGTGGTTTGTAAGTGATTAAATGTAGGTCATTGTTGCTTAATGTGGGTGGCAGAGGAAGGAGAAGGGATTTTATTAGATATTAATGAGATTGTTCATAAGTTGAATGGTGCACAGCTACTCTTTTGAATTAGAATGGATGACAAAACTTAACCCCTGGGTTTACTTAAAGGACAGACAGAGGTTGTAGGGGGAAAAGGCTTGTAAGGACGTCTGGATTAATAAATAGGCTCTTTCCCAACACGAGGGCTTCTACATTTTAGGACTAGATAATAATAGCCAGCATTATTATCTAGAACTTTATAATAAATGTATAGTTTTGCTAACTTTAAAGTGCTGTGCAAATTTAAAAAAAAATAATGATAACTTCTTATTGACAGTATGCAAATGTTAAATGTGATTACCATTAGCTAGAAATGGCTTTCTCTTTTTGGGGTTAAGTGGTGAAAACATTTGAAGTTGACCATTGAAAAAAGTAGGAATAGTTGGGTTACAATTACACTCCTTCAACAGCCCTTACTAGCTGCCAGCCTCTGCTAAGTGCTGAGGATGCAAAAAAAGGCAAAGAAAAAAAAAAGTCCCTTCTGAATATGTCTTGTTGAGGACCACGCCTAAGTGTAAAACCCAGAAAGCTTGCAAAGGGTTAAAGAGGACTGTACCATTAAGGGGCCAGTTGGTTCTCCGAAAGCCCCTATAGCTGTGAGTCACAGCACACTTGAAGGAAATGCAAATCAGCCTTTTCTGACACTGATGTTGCTTGTGAATTGGGAATGAAATAAATTGGAAATGAAATGAATTGGAAGCAAGAGGGAAGAGAAGGGAGGTCAGAGAATGCACCTGCCTCTCAGTCTTCTTGTATCGTTATCATCCTCTCACAGAAGGGATCTATTCTTCTGGTCAGAATTAAATCCCCAGCAGCCACTAACAGGTGGCTGCTATTACAGTGTCCTTTGGACAATTTTTTGAACTTTTTTTTCCCCATTGAACCTGAATTATTCTTTTACTCTATAGCATAGTTAGGGCAATTCATTTCAACAAATATTTAACAAATATATACTATGTGCTAGACTGTCAGAAACAAAGTAGCTCTGAACATCAGAGCTACTGTTTTTCTAGGAAGAAGTAGCTGGAATGCAGATACTAAGTATAGGGTGATTTTTGAGACTGGGGGAGTTGTAATAATGAAGAGAACCAGGAAAGATGTCTCTGAGGTAGGAGTTCAGATGAGAAATCTGGATAAAGAAGTAGAGGGAGGTGAGAGATAATGTCAGGTCCAGATTGCAGTCAGGAGGCCAGTTTAACTCCAACTTAAGGAGTAAGGGCAAAAAGCCAAGATAAGTCTGCAAAGATTGACTAGAATCAGGTACTAAAATGTGTTAAGTGACAAGCAGACAACCATGTGTTTGTTGTGTCTTAGAGACCATAAGGAGTCCAAGCAGAGCTGACAAGGCCAGGCCTAAGTTTTCAGAATAGCAGTTTAGTTTCTGGAATGGAGGATGGAATGGAAAAGGAAAGGAACAACACGTACCTAATGTTATCAAATGGAAAGAGCATTGACTCTCATGCCAGAAGACTAGAGTTCAGCTAAAATCTCTGACAATACCTGGTTGGCTCTGGGTAGGACATGCAACCTTTCTTCCTTAGTTTTCTTATCCATTAAAAGGATAGGGTTGGATTTGGTGGCTTCTGAGATTGTTTCTCACTCTAGATGTAGAGTATTATGGCCTTAATCAACTCACTTAACCTCTCCTCGGCCTTGTTTGTATCATCTTGAAGCTGTCAACAATTACGTGAAAAGAAATTCTAAATCTAAATAAATGCAAATTAAAGCAAGTTTAATGTACCTCATACCCATTGGGTTGCTGAAGCTGATAAAAAAGGAAAATGACAGATAATGAAGAGGCAATTGGAAAATGTACTTATTGATGCACTGTTGGAAGGCATATGAATTGTCCAACTGTACTGGACAGCAGTATGGAATAATGATCAGAGTTACTCAAGTGTGCATACTTTTTTGCCCAGCAATATTGTTATTAGTCCTATAAACCAAAGAAATCAAAGAAAGAGGGAAAAGAGCCATATGCACTACCTTCCCCTCAAAAAAGCTGCCTCTTATTGTATTGGCAAAGAAATGGAAACTAAAGCAGGGAGAGGGGTGCCCATCTGATTTGAGAAATGGCTAAACAAATCATGATGTATGAATGGCGTGGGAAAAAAATAGTGAAAAAAACTGAGGAGACCTGTATCAATTAATATGGAGTAAAATAAGCAAACCCAGGAAAACAGTTTATACAGTGACAACACAAACATCCTAACAACAACGTGGAAAGACTTGAGAACCTTATCAATGCAATGACCAATACTGATCCTATAAGTTTGTATCTAGTTGCCTTTTAATAATGGAGATTAAGGTTTCTCAAAGCAGAATGAGATTTTTGACACAATCAAATTTGGGGATTTTTTTTTTTATCAACTCTGCATATGTGTTACAAAAGACTTTTTTCTTTAAAAGAGATAAGGTGGAAAGGAGGAAAAAAATTGCAAATGAAAAAAAATAAGTTAAGGAACTAAAAGGAGTTATTGGCCTAAAAAGAGTCTGAGGTTCTTTCCAGTTCACAATCTATGAGTAGAACTTAGTAGGAAGTTCATTTACAAGTCTGGCAGTACCATACACTAGAGATGTGATGGGCTTCAAATGTGAAGGGGAAGGTGACTGGAGGGGAGGGATGGGGTGGAGGAGAGAGAAAGAGACACCTTCAACAGATGTTATAGAAGTAGAATTGAGAAGACATGACAACTGACAAGACATGGGGTAAGTGAAATGTTAGGGATAACTCCAAGGTTAAGAATTTAGATTACTAGAAGACTGGGAGTCCCTCAGCAGAAATAGGAAAGTGTGGAAATTAGTTAGGTTTTGATGAACAGATGATGAGATCTTTAATTAATGACACAGTTGGTTATTTAATATTGAATATTGTTAGACATCAGACTGAGGAATATTTTACTGCTTAGTGACAAGTAACTTTTAGTATCTTAACAATCTACCTGAATTCAGAGCATGTTCCTTATATAAATGTTTGTAGTTGTTTGTGAAAAGTAACTTATTATGAATCATCATTTGTGAGATATTTAAATACATTATAGCAGAACTCTTAATACCATAGCACTGATTATGCTTTCTAAGTATTTATTAAGGAAAATCTAATTAACCAGTAGAAAGGATTTGTAGTAAATTGAATTTTTGCCCATTGTTAGAAAGTCAGACTTTATAGTGACCTTGATAAAAGAAGACTTTTGTGGGTAATAAATTTTGGAAAGAAGTTTAGGATTTGGTGATTTTGATATGGTGGGTTTGAGAATAATTGGCTCTGCCCTATTACTCTTATCAAAGTGAATTCTGCTTTTTTCTCTGAAGAGATTATTCATTGCTGCAATGTACCTACTGTGCCTGGGTGTGCTTATATTCCATTTCTTGGAGAATTTGCTGATCAAGACATGCTTTTTGGAAGGGGTAAGAAGATCAGTAAAAATCTATAGATTTTTCTTGAAATAATTCACACCTACTTATGAGATACTTACAGAGTCCTTAGTAGTTGTACAGAGGCAAAATATTCTCAAGCCATAGTTCAGAGGACTGGGAAGAAAATACACAAGGGAACACATAATGTTAATGTGCTTCTTAGATCACCATTTGTGATTTCTTTGTGCAATAATATTATCAAGATTACACTTTAACAGCAAAGGGAAAAAAATTTTTTTTGGCTATCTAGACTGTCCAGAAAATCACATGATAAGTTGCTTCCAGGAATTGGTTGTATTTGAAATGTGCTTGTTCCTAGTCCATATGGAAAGTAACTTATGTAGTGGACTGGAGGTCTAGAGAAGTGTTTATTCTCTTGTGCAATCTTTGGAAATGTAACTAAAGGTCTCTTATAGCTGTAAATTGGAGATTTTGTTACTCGTTTGTCACATAGAGTTGTTTTGAGGTTTAATATTTACAAAATGATTTGCTGTGTTTAAAATATTAACAATAATTATTGTTTGGTGGATTAATTTTAGTGTCTTTATTTAGATCTTTGATTCTTGTTGGTTGTCATGCATGTACCTGTTTGCTAAAGAAATTTGTTTTTGTTTTTTAAGAGAAAATTCCTTCTCATTACTGATTTGTGATCTGTTGATTTCTTAGATACTTTAATGCTTTAAACTAGCTTTACTTTCTAGTCTAGCTTACTAGTAACCTAGCCACCTCATTTTCATTTTGATTAGAGAAGAGGTGACACTTTTCATCATTGACCTTTCAGTGTTTCTTCTTTTCTTAGTAGATTAGGATATATTGGCTACAAACCCAATTTTATGTGAAAAGCAGTAGAAAAAGTCATTTCTTGTTTTCCTGTCATTTTTCAAATGTCTTAAAGGAAACTTTTGTTAGAGATCTTTTTCAAGAGGAAAAAGAAAATAAGGGAGGCATATAATCAGACAGGATCTTTTGAGTATTCTGGTAAAACATATTTCTCACTTTACTCACATGCTTTTCTGTTGACCTTACATTAAATTAAAAAACAAACAAACCAGAATGCTACATAAGACATTACCAAGAAGATCCTGATGTCACAATTTTAAAGATAAAATAGTAAGAAAGTACAACTAAATATATGTTTTTGTTTGTTTGTTTGTTTTGAAAAAAGGGCATTTGGTGTTTTATTGAGACAGAAAAATCTTCCACTCACGTGATTATCACGTGAATGGGGAAAGGAAAATTAAGTTGCAATGCTTCAGTATTTCAGTAATTCTATGATCTTAGCTGGTATGGATACTTCCTCTGCTATTGGAAATCATAACCATTATTCTCGTCCTTTTTGATTTTTGCCCATATTTTCCCCAGTTGAACCAGAGAAGATCTATCCAGTGTGTCAGATCCTTCTTAAGACTCTTTATTGGGGGGAAAGGAGGAGAAAGGCAGCAATCTTAATAGCTAATTTTTAGTGGAAATGATAAACTTTTGAGCATTGAAAATGAAATTTTTTTTTGTAATATATATTTTTAACTACAGAGATAGTTTGAAACAGAAATTGGTAATCATGTGCTTGAATAAGTGGACACCTCTTTTCTAACAAATTGCATTTGTGTATGGTATGAAAAGCTTGTGTGCAGAGAACTTACCATGATGGTTATTAATCCCATCCAATTGAATTTATTTGTTATTTTAAAAATGCTTTCACTTTTCTTCATGAATTCTTATAAGCATAAGTTCTTATGAAAACTTTCTCTTTCACAGGTATTTCTGCAAACCCTACTAAAGCTGGCAGTTATTCAGTAAGGGTAGATAATGCCGTTCCACTGGTGACTCAGGCCCCAGCCATTCAACCAATACAGATTCGACCCGGTGTACTTTCTCAGGTTGGTCAGTTTTGCATTTTAAATGTATTTGCTTTTCCTTTCCTACTAGCCCTATAATTGTGAAAACTGTGGAAACTAGTGTTTATGGTGATTGAATACTTCTGTAAATGATTGGATTTTGACATTTGTATGTTATTAGTTTTTTCTTAAGGTTTTAAGTTTCTGGAAAGGATTATTTATTGCTTCATGAATGGTTATTTATTCAGCAGACTTGGTCTAATCGAACTCAGCAGATCCTGGTACCCCCCTGGCAGCAAGTAACACCTGTAGGCCCTTCTACTGTGGCACTGACTTCTGAAACTGTGGCAGGTCCACAAAGACTTGGAGACTGGGGGTAAGTTAAAAGAGATAGATTTTTGCAAAACTTTCAAAATTGATTTTTCTTCAGAAATTATTTAATATTTCTAAATTTTTTCCCTAGGAAAATGATTTCACACAGCAATCATTATAATTCAGTGATCCCTCAACCCATTTTAGCCAATCAGATAACTCTTTCGGCACCACAGCCAATCAGTGTGGGCATCGCACATGTTGTCTGGCCTCAGCCTGCTTCGACAAAGAAAAATAAACTCTGTCAGAACAGGTTGGTATTTAGTATTGGTGGGTTGGTGGTTAATCGTTTTGGGAATAAATTTTGCATGTGCACAAAGGGCCACTTGTGTTGTATTAGAAATAATCTTGTTTGTTTAAAAACAAACACTAAGCCAGCTCCCTTCTTAATTTCTCAGAGGTATTTTGGTAAAACTAATGGAATGGGAGCCAGGAAGAGAGGAAATAAATGCTTTCACTTGGTAAGATTGTTTTTATTGCACTTTTGATCTATTATTTGCCTATGACATTAGTAACTTAGAGTATCTACAAATATATCTACAAAAATGGCCTTTTGATTTGAGCATGAGTATATTTTATCTTGTTATTTGTAGCTAATGATTATGTTTTATATTTGTGTGGAGACTTAAACTCTGTATGTGAATGTGTATCATATGCATGATTCTGTATTTTGTTTATTATTTTTAAAATGTCTCTTAAATGAGTCTCTATAGAAATGAATAACAATTAATTTTTTTACAGGAGTAATTCTTTGCAGAATACCAATATTCCCAATTCAGCATTTAGTTCTCCAAAGATAATAAATATGAAAGCAGTTGAGCGAGTAAGTTGCACAGAAACACAGGACAATCATAATTCAGAAGAAGAAAGAAATTGTTGCAAAGCATCAGTCAGGGAGGAACCTGATTCATCAACTTCAGACAAGCAGCGGGAAGCTATCCTCATTACAGATACCCCAAGTCCTGTAGTGAGTGTGATCACTATTAGTAGTGACACAGATGAGGAAGACACCGCACAAAGTCATTCAGTCAGAAAGTAAGTGTTCCAAAAGAATATTATTTTTATTGTTCTGTAGGATATTTCTTTTTTTTTGTTTTGTTTTTGTTTTTTTAATATTTTATTTTATTTTATAATAACTTTATATTGACAGAATCCATGCCAGGGTAATTTTTTTAACAACATTATCCCTTGCACTCACTTCTGTTCCGATTTTTCCCCTCCCTCCACCCTCTCCCCTAGATGGCAAACAGTCCTATACATGTTAAATATGTTGCAGTATATCTGTAGGATATTTCTTTAAATAGAATGGTGCCCTTTAGTGTAGGGGGGCAAGTTAATTATTTTGTTTCAGTGTTAGTCCTTGTCTGACAGGATCTTTGGGTTAGATACATATCACTTGTGGGACTCTGACTTTGCTCCTTCTCTCTAGATCCGGATTTCATTATTTTAGAACTAATGAAAAAACTTAATTGTAAAGTTAGTCTTTTGAAATTCTTTGCTTCTTTATTAAAGATTTAAGTCTGAGATTTTGTTGATGAGGGAACTCCTAATGAGGAAACTACTTCTATCAATACCTCTCAATACCTTTGCTGCAGTTTATAGTTAAGAAGTTTTCTGAGGAATCTGATGATAATTGATTTGATCAGAGTCACACAGCCAACATGTGTTACCAGCAGGCTTGAACCCAAGTCTTCATGATTGAGGCTAATTCTCTGTTCACTCTTCCATAATGCCTCTTTGCTGTTTATTAATGTTAAAAATTCTTCATATGGAAGGACTGGGGTCTTCAAAAGTGGAAAGATAGTAGAAAGCTTTAAGAGGACACAACAAGAGAACTGTTTGGTTCTGCAAACATATATTGTATCTAGGATATACTGCAACATATCCAACATATAAAAGACTGCTTGCCATCTAGGGGAGGGGGTGGAGGGAAGGAGGGGAAAAAAAAATCGGAACAGAAACGAGTGTCAATATAATGTAATTATTAAATAAAAAAATTTAAAAAAAAAAAAAGAAAGCTTTAAGAGGAAGAGTGTAGCATTTCAGGATTCTTCAAAGATCACTGTGCTTGAGTAGCTGCCTGTATTTCCAGCTGTGTAATTTTAATAAACAGCCTTTATTTTCAGTCTTTTTGACCTATGTTCTTTCTGTTTCAGCTGTAAAGGTAGTCTAGATTGCGAAGCTTGTCAGAGCACTTTGAATATTGATCGCATGTGTTCGTTAAGCAGCCCTGATAGCACCTTAAGCACCAGTTCCTCTGAACAGTCCAGCCCATCTCCTGGCAAGAGACCGAACAGGTAAAGGAAGCTCAGCAGAAGGACCATACCTTGGTCATGCCCCTTAAAAATAAATTTTAGTAAATCTTGAGACTTGGGAAGTGCAAGGGATGCTTTTTGTTGAAATGAGCCCAAATGGTGGATCGTGAATGGGGGGGATTCTGCAGCAAGTTGGCTTTTTATTATTGTACTGACAACTTCTTTCCAGTAAAGTTATAGCACTTTCCCTAGCTTTCACTTTAAAACTAAATTATACAGGGACACTATGTATGATATACTCTAGTAATTGGAAAATGGTTATGGCCGATTCTAAAAAAAATGCCATTCTAATTTTAACTCATTAGTTATTCATTGTCCCATGATTTCTATTGGTGTCATTGAAGGCATAGCTCACATAGCCAATGAAATCTTCTAGATTTTATGGAAAGGCAAAGAATTGTGAATGGTAATCTTTTTTAAGGGAGGAAAACTGTGGGAAAACTAGACATTTAATCGATTCAGCTGTTTGATAAGGATCTACAATAGAAATACTGTAAAGAAATTTAGCATATGATAAATATGAAAATCTATCTCATATCCTGACTTAAATTGTTTGGGATTCAGTGTGCAAATTGGTGCCTAGGTTTCATGTTGGCTATACTTATTGCTTAATATTACAGAAAATATTGTCATAAAAAATGCCTTTTGTTTTAGTATGTCAGATGATGAACAGGAGAGTGGCTGTGATACAGTGGATGGATCCCCAACCTCAGACTCTTCAGGACATGATAGCCCATTTGTAAGCAGCAGCTTTGTAGAAGACTCCCCTCAAATTTCAGAGTCATTAGCTGCTGTTGACACAGAAACCAAACCAACAGTCTGCACTGTGGTGGTACCTCCAGTGAGACTAGAAAATAGACTTGACTCAGATGAGCATATGGCTAATACAGGTAAATAAGGCTCTTCTCTCTTCCTGACCTTTCTCATTTGTCCTTTTTAAAAGGACTTAAAAAAATTCTTTCTAGAAGTGTCTTATTAGTAATGCATATTTCTTTCCACTAGTTTCCTAAAGTGTTGTTGGGTCTTTAAAATTATGCCCATAAACTCCCTTTTCTTTCTTATTTTTAAGATTTTGGGTAACTATGCAGAATATCAAGAAATCTAAAGGCCATTGAGGAAATGCAACAACTGTACATTGTTTTCTCTATTGCCAGATTCCATATGTCAGCCATTAGGAAAAGGTCGATCTGCCCCTGGAAGATTAAACCAGCCTTCTACTATAAATAACCGTCAGCAAAAATTGACAACAGCATCCCAGCAGCAACATTTGAATTTTAGTCAGGTTTGTTTATTTATGAACTCTTTTGTTACTGTGTTTGTAATTTATAAGCTATGTCTTACTTTGTACAGAGGCCCTAGAAATGTTTAGTGTATTGATAGTTTTCCCTCACCCTTTTCCTTAAGTATGATAGACACAATCATTTGAATATTAAATTAAAGATTGTTAGAGATGAATACTTCTGTAAAAAGTTCTGGTTTTTAGATCATCAGATTATTTTATTTTCTTGTTCCGATTCACTTATTATAGGTTCTTCCAGTGCTTAATTACAGTGTTTAATTTGTTCTTCTGTTTAAGCATTTAAAAAAAAATATTTTTAATGTATGTATAAATCAGGATTTTTTTTTTTGTGGTTTGATGGAAGGTATTTCTGGTCACACTTAGGTGACAGTCATTCCATTTATTAAGCACTTTTATACTAGGAATTTTGCTGGACAATAGGGATATAAGATAAAAAATGAAATCAGTTCTACTTTTGGAAAGATGAGAAGTATACATAAAAACCACATTTCTATAGCCAAAATATAAAGTGAATAAAGACAAATATATTCAAAGCAATTAAAGACAAGACAGTTTGGGAGGAAGAGGACTAGCATTTGGGAAGGTCAGAAAGGCTTCATTCAGAAGATGGTGCCTGAGCAGGCAGGGAGGAAGAGAAGAACTTGTAAGAGGGCCCTTCCAGGCATGAAGACAAAGCCTTGAGCATCATGGATGAGACAGAGATGAGCAGAGAATCAGGGGATGGGGAAGTAATGTTTAGCAAGTTGAGAGAGTTTGGATCCATATTGTGTTGGACGAAATAGAAAAAATTGTCTAAGTGCAGTAGGATACCATTTGTAGAGTGAGAACATGGTTGTATCTATGCTTTGGTGGCAGTGTGGAGAAAAGACAAGAGGAAAGATTTGAGGTAAGGGTGTCAAGTAAGAGATTGTTGCAATAATTTAGGCAACAGGTAGTGAGCATCTAAAGCAAAGTGGTATCTGTGTGAATAGGGGGAAAGGAAGTGGATGTGAGAGATGCAAATAAGTAGATATATGGGGTGAATGAGAATGAGAGGTCCAGAATAATTACCAACTTTATGGATCTGAGGATTTGGGACAGAAACTTAGGGAATACCTGTAGTTATGGGTGATAAGCTGGCCATGGTGGAGAAGGGTTGGTCAACAGAGGAGAACTGCTGTACCCAAAGATCCGGATGGAGAATGCTCAGGAGAAATCAGTGGTCCACAGTTTCAAATGTAGCAAATGTACTCACAGTAGAACTAGCACTAAGAAAAGACCATTAAGACCATGAGTCACTTTGGAGAGAACTGTTTTGCTTGAGAGATGAGGCCAGAAGCCAGTTTACAGAGTTTTGAGGAGGGAAAGGAGAAATGGAGAAGATAGGAATTTGGCTTAGAAAGGGAGGAAATTTTTAGGATGGTGGTTTGAGAAGATGGTAGGATAGATACAGATTTTTTTGTGGATTGAGGAGGATAGAACATGTCTGAGGGAGCAGGACTGGAAACAGTTGTAAGGAAGAGACTGAAGATTTGAGGAAATGCACATGATTGAAGATGCAATCTTTTGGAGAAGACAGGAGAGGACAAGAGCTGTGTGCAAATGAGGAGTTGGCTTGACAGGAAAAAGCAAAACCTCTGTCACAGTCTGGGAAAAAGAGAGAATGGGAGGAGGAAAGTGGGAAAAGAATGAATTCAAAATGAATGGTCTGTTTCACTCCCCCCTCTCCCCTGCTTCAGTAAAGTAAGGTGCAAGGCCCTCAGATGAAAGGGGTGAGGCTAAAGAGAATTAAAATAGTTTTTGTGGGGAGTAAAATTCAGATTTTTTTGATAGAATGATATTCAGTTTTAGTTTTGTGTGGTATAGTTTTTGGTAGTGGGTGTTTTTTCCTTATCATTTAGGGCAAAGGGGAGGACTACCTTGATGCAGTGGAGAGCTGAGATTGGATATTGTGAATTGGTAGTGCCCCTAACCATTACAACTAGGAGACTTCTGGGCCTCAGAGTCCTTAGTTTCTTCATAATGTGGGGAAGTGAACTAGATCATTTCCCAAGGAGCCCTTAGATCTCTAAATCCTATGTCCTGTGCTTAATCAGTGTTTCACACATGGGCAGTGTGTCATTGTGGCTGGGCCAGTAGAGCCCAGGCTCTTCCATGAGGCTCTAAAGCCTTCCTGTAGAGACCTAGTAATGGATGTGTATTTTACATGCAAGGGCTCACCTAATTAACTTGGGAGACAATTAGTTGACCAGGTGAACCACCAGGGAATGATTTTTTTCCCTCTTGATTGGCAACTTTGGCTGATAAGTACTGTCTCATTTAGGTATAGAGGGGTTGTAATGTGTTAGCTATCCACAGAGATCTACCTTAATTTTGCCACCTTCCTAAAATTTAATTTTACTTTTATAACATTTTTTTCCCTTGGTGGACAGGTTCAGCACTTTGGATCTGGGCATCAGGAGTGGAATGGAAACTACGGACATCGGAGACAGCAAGCTTATGTCCCCGCTACTGTCAGCAGCCACCCTTTTGCCCTGTCCCAGGGGAGTCCGAATCACTCGGTAGTTCGTGCTCCTCTGGCTGGAACTACGCCTCGCACAGGGCAGCCGGCTCTTCTTCCGTACCCACCGACTGCACCCCTTGCTACTGCTGCGCCAGTGACCCACCTCTTAGCCTCTCCATGTACCTCAAGACCCATATTACAGCATCCCACCTACAGTATTTCTCATCCCAATGGCCTAGTTCACCAAGTCCCAGTGGGAATAAATCCCCGTCTGCTACCTTCCCCAACTATTCATCAGACTCAATACAAACCAATATTTCCACCACATTCTTACATTGCAGCATCACCTACTTACACTGGATTTCCATTGAGTCCAACAAAACTTAGCCAATATCCATATATGTGAGAACTCAAATACAGTATATTGAAGTTCAGTGATGCAAATGTTTGATTAAAAACAAAAACATGGTATTTAATAAATATTAGCCATGGCACAAGAAAATTATTTTTTGAATCATGTAGACTTGGGTGCAATTTAAACAACTTTGAGCTTTAAAAAAAAAAAAAACTCACTTTTAATGTGTTTTGCACATTTGGTATAACTTGTCTTTGGTCATGTTCTCTTATATAGTTACTTAGACAGGTGACTTTTGGGAGCTGAAGTCTGGTTTTGCTCCTATTATTTTTTATAAAATTGCCTTCTAATTAGTGCAAGACACGTCTACATTTGGGAAGCCATTCAGTGTACAGATTTAGAGCAACAGATGCACATGTGTCAGACGTACAGTGTACAAGTAAACTGTTTGTGTTATTATCTATGTCTTGGTATTTAAATGTTGGGTCACTTATCTTAAAAAGGCGAGCTATTGTTCTCACATTTGCATGTGTCTTGCATGGGCAAAATGTTGCCTAGACATTGCTCTTAAATGTTGTCCTAATAATCTCAGCTGCATTGTAAACCGTTCCCACACATAGTGCCTTAAATATTTGAGGTTGTTAATGTTACTGCATATATATAAATGTTGAGGACTGCAGCACTTAAAATTCAGATCTGCTGATTTTTTTGATAGAGTGATGTTCATTTTTGGTTTTGTGTGGTATAGTTTTTGGTAGTGGGTATTTTTTCCTTATCAAGAGGGCAGCATGTTTTGCTATGGCCAAATTCTGCTGTCTAATTTTTTTTTTTTTTAATGATCTAGCTTCAAGAAAAGCAAGCAGTTAGTAATGCTTATGAAAAGTTGATTCAGTATCTTATGAATAGGTGATAAGTAAACTCTCACAACTCAGCATTTTATACCGCTTAGTGGAACTGCAGTACAATCCAGGAGTTTATTTTGAAGGGTTCAGTCTAAGTGGATTTCCTAAAATGTTTAGAGGTGCAGTAGGTGTGATGTGGACTAGGTAAGGAAAGAAAGTACAAAATGCTCGTTGATTCATGATGTGGTTTCATCTTTGCTTGAGCAAACCATGCAGTATTTAATAAATAGTAGCAGAATATTTACTATTGAAGCTTGAAAAGATGTGAGTCCTTTGTGTGAAATCTTTCATTTATGCATGTGAGAGCTTTTAACCGTTTTACACGATGGTGTTTGTTTTTCGCCTGTTGGTGGTGTGTGCTTATTTAATACATTCCGTCAGGGACAAGAAATTTTATGTGCTTTTTTTTTTTTCCCACAAAGTGTGTCTTGGGTTTCTTTTTCTTCTTATGTGTGTTGTGTGATTGTGTGTGTGTGTGTGTGTGATTATGTATGGTTCTGTTGAAATGAAGTTGCTTTTGCAGCACCAAAGACTTAATCATCCATTTCCTATAAAAAGGTAGCTACTTTTTGCATAGACCTCAAGTATATCATAGTTTAGAGATGGGATTTAGGGAAAGATATTAAAATGAGGCTGTGTTTTAGCTTATGGGCAAGTAATAAATTGTATCATTTATCTTGAATGTATCATAGATAAGCTGCTATATAATGATTGCCACTTCAGATAGCTGTGAAATTAGATGATTAACTAGTTCTTGTTTAGCTTTCTAATTTCTGTATAAGTCTGATTGAATGAAATAGAAGTGGGGATTTTGATTTATACTTTGCTTTCTTGTTTGGCGTGTCATTGTAACTACTGTATTGTAAATGATGGAAGATGATTGCCTATGTTATTTTGGGGTGTGTTACTTGCATCAGTATTTTATCAACATTAACTTTGGAGCTCATCGCTGCATATAAATGGAATATATCAATGTAACTTAATTATTTTTACGTTTTCATACTGGCATTGCGTAGACACTTGAGAAGCTGTATCTTGCAGGCTTGACTTAACTTTCTTTTTAAGAAACAAAATCTGGAACACAGTCTTTAGAGCATTTACTGGAATAAACAGTGCAAACAAAGCATTTGAGTTTAAACTCCCCAAATGTTTTGAAATTAGAGCATTTCTTTAAATGAATGAATTTCATACCACTAGTACAGCTGTCTTACCGAATTGTCAGTAAGCTAATAAGGGATATATTTTTCTTTACTCCATTAACACAAGCAGTGTTTTATTTAATAAATATTTAGGTGAAATAAATGTGCCTAAAATTGATTTTTAAACAAAAACAAACAACAGTATTAGATCACAAAATAATACCAGCAGTACATTTTTAGATACACTGAAAATGAAGGAGCCTAATTTTTCCCACAAATTTCAGTGTTTTTAGTAATCAACTAACTCTATGCATTTTATACAAAGATAATTGTATATAAAACAAACATTGGAAAATGAGTAGCCTGAGATGAATTTAAATATAATTTACACTTGTAAACAAGCATAAATTTATGGAGTCAAGAAAATATTTAAATGAACTTGTCATATACCTTCACAGTCTTATTTTATTTATATGATTCAGCAGATTGTTGATTTCAGCTGCTTGGTCCTGGGAATCAGATTTCTCAATGCAAAATCCATTGCTGGCAATGGTTGTGTTGGGACACCAACAGTAACTGTTTTCTTTTTGTTTGGGGCCATGCAACTTTCATTGCTCTGATGTATTTTGTTTTTTCTGTGTTTTTAAGTAGTAAGGCTGTGATGGCGTTACATTGACAAGTAAACTCAAAACCTTAATGTTGTCTTATAATACAATAACATTTGTTATAGATTTCCCCCAGTTAAATATGCTACTCTTTATGGAATGTAATCATGGAAATCTTTTGCATTTTAAAGAAATGCAAAAATCTTTGGAAATTCTTTCATCTAAATTAAACAAATGGATTTTTTTAAAAAAAAAACTTCTGAAAAAATATTACCCTTCTTTAAAACCATTTATAAACATTTTCTTTGTTGGTTTTAATGCCTTTTTAAATAAAACACTGCATGACTACAGAGTTGCATATTTGCATACTATTTTTAATTTGCAAATTATTTTTATAAAAATGCCTGATCAATTTTTATCTTTCAGGGTGTTTAATCAAATATGCTACTGTATCAGCTAAATCTTTTGATTTTAATGTTTTAAATTTCTACTGCTAATTTTAACTTGATTTTTGTTATGTAAAAGTTAAATCACACTGCAAGGTGTAGGAAGATATTATTTGAATAAGCCCAATGATGTAGACTTGATTACTGAATTTTAACTGTTACCTGTGTAACAATTTATTTCTATGCTACACTAGTTTGTCATGTAGCAGTTGCACTGTGCAATATTACAATAAGGACTGGGAAAAAAATTTTTATGGCTGTAATGTGTCTTAGAGTTTGCGATAGTATTTCTCTCTAGTTCTCAGTGATTTCAGTGTGACCAAGCCTTCTGTACTTTGTCACAAAAAGCGGGTTTTCCAAGTGACTATTTTGGTGAGTGTCAAAAATAAGAATTTCTGGTGTATCACTGTCAAGACTCACTTTGAATTAAAACATACATCGCAGCAAACATGGGGCCGACTTTTATTTCCGCCAACAAAAATAATGCTTAGATACTTAAATGAGGGATTATTCCCTTTAAGGCAATCACAGATTTGTTTGGTAATTTGGTACCAATCCTATAGGGAGAATCAGGTTTGTGAAGTTTTCTTGGTGCCAAGGCATTGCTAAAAACTGCTATGGAATTGAGGTCCAGGAATATTTCAACTTGTTCTTTTTTTTTTTTTTTTTAAATTTTTCTGGGATTGTAGAAGAAATCACTTGTCTGATCCATATAATCAGTGAATAGTTTTCAATTTATTGTAATGAAATTTTCTTTTAAAAAGATGAGATAAAATTATTAACCAATTTTAATCTAAAAGAGAAATTTGACTTAAAAGATGAAGCTAAGAATCCAAATTATTTTCAAAAATTACAGCAAAAAAAAAAATCTCAGTACCTTATAGTCCTTCTAAATGTGACTTTATTTTATTTTATTAGGAGAAATTGTTTTTTTTTTTTTTATTTTTTGCTACTGTCCATAATTTATAATTGTCTTCGTCAGTACATCATACTTCTTTTCATTCCATTACAAATTTTAGTTTGATTATCCTATCCATTTTCAGAAGATTGCTTCAGTGATCTTAATTTAGACCATTAGATCTTTTACATATCTTAAGTCAAAATGCAGTTATACAGTACATTTAAAATGCATTTTTCTTGAAAGTGAGGTTAAAAAATACATCCTACTCACCAGCAGTACCCAGAATAATTTTTAGAAAAAAATAGCATAAATAATAGCACGGTTACCTGCCATATGTAATCATTTGTTGATTTCCATTTTTAATAGCTTTTTATTTTTCCAATTTTTCAAAAACATGCAAAGATAGTTTTCAACATTTACCTTTGCAAAAACCCTGTGTTCCAAATTTTTTTCCCTCCCTTTCCCCTCTCTCCCATAGACAACAAGCAATCCGAGATAGGTTAAACATGTGTAATTCTTCTAAACATATTTCTATATTCATCAGGCTGCACGAGAAAAAAAATCACTGTAAATGCTTTACAAAGATCTCATTTGATCCTCCCAACAATCCTGTGAGGTAGGTGCTGCTGTTATTTGTAATGACCACATATTTAAAATCAGCCGGAGTCAGGAACTCAGGTTAAGGGAAAAATCTTCAGTCTTTATTGAAGTGAAGAGGTGAAAAAAGATTGCGATAGCAATATGGGCAAGAAGGATTGCGATAGCAATATGGGCAGCTGCGACAGGAAGCCAGCTAGCAGAGCGAGAGACGTCTGAGCTCTCCTCCTCTTCCTTTTTCATTCCCCTGCCTCCACCCACCAGAATCGTCATTTCCTATACAACACATCAGGACTTGCACAAAGAGTGGGCGGGGCCATTCTTTCTCCAAGCTTATATAGTAATAGAGTATGGTCCAATTACTATTTAGCCTCATGTGCTTGGGACCTCAGTGTATCAACTCAAGCCTCAGCCCATTACAGTTATTCCCATTTTTCAGTTGAGGAAACAGGCAGACTCGTCTCATTTTTGAGCCAGGATTTGAACTCCGGTCTTTCGGACTGTGGTGATGCACTTGGTACATTATGCAGCCTTGACCAGATCTCTCTACCTTAATTGTATCATCTGTCAAGGGAGGGCACTGGACTTAATGATCTCTGAGATCACTTCTGTGAGCTAATGGTCTATGATTCCAACTTAAGAGATCTTAATTAATCTAGTCGTGTGTCCCTAGGGAAGTCATTTAACCTGTGTTTCACTCTGTTCATCTATAAATAAGGAATAAATAATGATACCTGCTCCATCTGCTTCATATAATTGTTGTGAGAATAAAATGAGATGAGTGCTCAAAGTATCTTTAAAAAGCATTACTCCTGCCAAGCTCTCGGAGCCAAAGTGATTACTGAGCTTTGAAATGAGGACTAATTCATCATGAATTCACTCAATTTAGACAAATGTCTCTTCTGTCTATGCTGTGGCTCTTCAAGCATAAAACAGATCCTCTCATTGGTTATCTTCATGATATAACATAAGGGGACCTTGGTGGTGTTTCTCTAGCTAAAGAACTCATTGTGCTGGGAACCACAATAAGTTGTTTGTCCTTCATCAAGGACCAATGACATGAAGGATGTCAGAAATTGGATTTAAGTGAGCCAGAGTAGTGTAAAATCATCACCTCATTCTCTCTTCCAGAGTCATGCATGGATGGTGGCAAACCAAAAATCAGGATGACTCTGGTTTCTTCGATGTCTGTCTAATTCGGGGGGAAAAAGATTTTATGTGCGAGGGGTGGGAGATGGAGAGAGAGAGAGAAAGAGACAATGAGAGTGAGGGGAGAGGGAGAGAGAGAAAAATGAAGGACAGTAAAGTGTAAAACTAGTTGTGAAGGACTTTGAAAGTTGTGCAGAAAGTGTTCTGTTTGATTCTGGAGAGTCACCAGTCTGCAGGGAGAATGTGTGTTAAAAACATGCTCAGAACTGTGCTTTAGGAAGTTTTTTTGGCAGGTGAGTGGAGAACAAATTGGAGGGAAGTGTCCATTGCAGTAGTCTAGACGTGAGGTAATGAGGGCCTAGAACGATATGGTGGCTGTACAAATGGTGATGTAAAATTTGCCAACCATTCGGGTATATGGAGTGAGTGAAACTCCGCATTTGGGGATGACACTGAAGTTGGAAGTCTGGATGACGGAGAGGGTGCTGGTATCCTCAGTAAGTTGAGTTCAGAGGAGGAGAAGGTTTAGAAGGAAGGTTAATGAGTTCTGATTGGGACATTTTGAATTTGAATGTCCAGGAGGCAGCTGGAGATGCGAGGCTGGAGCTCAAGAGCCGGGCAGTGAGGTGGCACAGGATAGCGTACCAGTCCAAATTTTACCTCCGATATCTACTAGCCATGTGACCGTGGACAAGTCACTTAATTTTTGTTTGTTTGCTTCCATTTCCTCATCTGTAAAGTGAGGATGGTGCCTGCCTCCCAGGGTAGTTGTGAGGATCAGATGAGATCGTTATAAAGCCCTTAGCACAGTGCCTGGTATGTAATAAGTGCTGTGTAAGTATTAGCTGTTGTTGTGATAGCTTCTGCATAGAGATCATGATTGAACCCCTGGGAGCCGATGTGATCACCAAGTGAAATAATGTAAGAGAACAGGGCCTAGGACAAAGCCTTGGGTAGGGGGACTCCCATGGTTGGTAGGCAAGACTTATATGAACAAGCAAAAGAGATTGAAAAAAGTGGTTAGAAAGGAGGTTAGAAAGAGTGTTGAGAGACTGATCAAATTTTGTAAAAAGCTGGAGGACTTGAGGAGGATGAAGATAAGGGAAAGGCAATTAAATTTAGCAATTAAGAGATCAATGAAGAGATTTGGAGGGAGCAGTTAGGAGAATAATGAGTTTATAAGTCAGGTTGCAGAGGGTTTAGATTCTAAACCGTCAATCAACTATCAATCAGTTGCTTATTATGTGGCAGGCACTGTGCTAATCACTGATAAACAGATATGCAAAAAAGAATCCCTGGAGTTCAAGGAATTTACAGTCTGAAATTCCTTTATCTCGTCACAATCTTTTATCATTGACTCCTAATCCTATTCTTCATCCTTATCATGCCCTTAGGTTTTTTCCTTGTTTATCACCCTTGTACCTTTTTTCCTCCTCTTGATCCTTTGGTGAATCAGTTCATCTCTACTCTGTCCTCTTTTTTCAAGTTCCTTGTTACCTTATCGTGTTGCAAATCACACCCTGATGGGACTCAGTCTTGGATTACTCCCGCTCATCCACTGCCTTTGCTCCTATTCTCTTCTTGTTAAACAGCTGGAGAAAATCCTGAAATCTCAGTAAGACTAGACCCACTACCAAGTTACATTCCATTAATGTAAACTGGTACCGTGTCAAGATACTCCTTTTATACTTTCATAATTCACTATGCTGACCACCACAGCAACTATTCCAAACTTAAATCTTCATGACAACCTCTCCTTCACCCTCTTTACTGAGCATCTAGTCTCATACTTTATTGAAAGTCAAGAGCTCCTTTCCTCTTGCTCATTTTGCCTCATTCAGACTCCTCCCTTGTTACATCCCGCTTCAGCCCAGTCTCATGAAGAAATGTCCCTTATCTTTTCTAGACATCCTCCACATACACCCTAGATCCCATGTTTCCCAATAGATTGTACCTACTATTCTTTCCAGTATTGCTTTTTATCTTAGATTTCTCCCTGTCAACTGGTTGCTTCCCTGCTGTCTACAAACCTGCTTGTGTCTTTATCTTAAAACAACCAAAAACCCCTCACCATCCTTTGATCCATTCCAGCTATCATCTCTCCTTTTGTGGCTGTCTCCACTTCCTTTCCTCTCAATTTCTTAACTACAATCTGGCTTTCAACTTCATTATTCATCTGCAATTGCTTTCTCTAAAGTTGGATCTTTTAATTGCCAAACAATGACCTTTTTAAAATCCATTTTTTTTCCTTCACCTCTGCTATTTCTGATGCTGTTGATCACTATTTTCTACTGCATACTCTTCTCTTTAGGCTTTTGTAACACTATTCTTTCCTGGCTCTCCTTCCTTTCTTTGAATCTTTATCCAGCTCATCCTCACTAACCAGGGATATTCTCCAAAGCTCTTACTTTGTGCTCTTCTCTTCTCCCCCATATTATTTTTAGGGATCTCATCAGTTCCCATGGATTCAAATATTCTCTCTATGCAGATGATTCTCATCTCTGTCTTGTATCTCCAACTGCCTACTGCATGTTCCATATCCATGTTAAATTCCCCAAACTGAACTCATCTTTCCTCCAAAATCCTCCCCCTTTTATATCTCCTTATTTCTCTGATGATACCACCATCCTCCAAACACCCATGCTTACCACCAAGGTACCAGCCTTATCTGCCATATCCAGTGAGTTGCCAAGTCCCGGTGATTGCATTTCTTCTATATTGCCCCTCTCTCCCTTTACCACCAGCCTGCTGCAAGCTCTCATGATCTCATGCTTAAGACTATTTTATTTAATAGCTGATGATTGGTCTCCCTATCTCGTCTCTCATCATTCCAGTCTATTCTATACTAGAATATAAGATTTGATTATGTCCTTCCTTCTATCCCATCCCATTCAATAAACTCCAGTAAGTTCAATAAACTTTAACTGCCTCCAAGATGAAATGTAAAATCTTCTGGTTGGCTTTTAAAGCCTTTCATAATTTGACCCCTTCCTATCTTTCCAGTTTTCTCATCATTTTACTGCCTTCTCTCTTCTAGATTTCAGTGATGCCGGCTTCTTTGTTCTTTGTGGAAGATACTCTAATTTCC
This sequence comes from Antechinus flavipes, assembly GCF_016432865.1. Classification (NCBI taxonomy): domain Eukaryota; kingdom Metazoa; phylum Chordata; class Mammalia; order Dasyuromorphia; family Dasyuridae; genus Antechinus; species Antechinus flavipes. The sequence goes on from NC_067403.1 coordinate 227,665,444, forward strand.
AATTCTCTGTGTTTTCACCAGCTGGCTCCCATGCTTAGAATACTCTTCCACCTCCCCTCCACTTCCCCTTCACCCCCTGGTTTCCTTGACTTTTTCTAAATCTCAGCTAAAATCTTACTTTCTGGACAAATCCTTAGTACAAATCCTCAATGCTAGTTCTAACCTTCCCTATAACATTATCTGCCATCTACACATACACAGGACCAGCTGGATGATTCAGAAAAAAATCATAATCATCATTATACAGGAATCCAGAAGATCTGAGTTCAAATCCAGCTTCAGACATTTATTAGCTACGTGACCCTGAACGAGTCATTTAACCTCTGCCTTAATTCACTGGAGAAGGAAATGGCCAACTTTGCCAAGTAAAACCCATGGCCAGCATCGAGGCCCTATGGTCTATGGGTTCATGAAGAATCAGACACTACTAGATGACAGAAGAACGTCCTTGTTTACATCCTGTATAGAGCTATTTACTCCTGATTCTGTACTCTGGGGTTAAATAAAAGAATCTCCTGTTTTGCTAAAAACACATCTACTGTCTATGGCTATAAGAAGTAAACATTCTATTTTCAAATTTTTAAAAATAAAAAATATTTTTGAAAAATATTTTCAAATTTTGAACTATGATCTCTATTAATAGAATGTATTGTGAAGTGTGCTATGTGAGGTCTAATTAATGGTAACCTGCTTTTTAGTTTCCCCAGCAGCCTTTAATCAAATGAGTTTTTTTCCTAGGTATTTTATATGCCAGACCTTTATATATTTGAAAACAGCTACTGTGTGCTCCTTTGTGCTTTTCTTCTTTAGGATAAGCATCTTCAACCCCTCCAACCCTAATCATTTTTGCTTTCCAATTTTTGCAACAGATTCCTGTTCTCATTCCTGGTTCCTAAACTTGTGCATGGCTTATAACAGTCTATCAGTCAAATACAAAGCACTTCTAAAAATTGATTTTATGTGTTATAATTGGAAGCCAGAGATAAACATAACATATGATTTAAAGATAAATTTTTATAAAATAACTTTAAAATAAAATACCATTTTTATTTTCTTAATAGTAATAAAACCTTTTGTTTTTTTACATCATCGTAGTTTTTCCCCAATAGAGAGCTGTCTCCTAATTTTATACAATAGTATTTTTTAAAAACTTGGAAAAGAAAAAGGAGAAAAGACAGCATAATCAACCGATATATGCATCAAAAAGTCTGCAAAACATGTGCAATATACAATATCCATGGATCTTCCACATTCACAAAGAAGAGACATGATATGACACACCCTAATCTGTAGATTAGGGTATATCATATGTTTCTTTTTTTGAGACTTGATCTGAAAAATTTTGCTCTATTGACTTTTAATTTTTGTGTGCCGTTTTTCTACTTACATTATTTTAGTTATTATGGTCCTGCTTACCTGGCTCTGTATCAGTTCATGTAGACTTTACATATTTTTCCATATTCATCACATTTATCATTTCATACAGCACCTGTAGCACATGTATTCATGTTTCATAATTATTTAGCCTTTCCCTAATCATTAGATATCTATTTTGTTTCCAATTCTTTGCTATCACAGAGACTGCTGCTGTAAATATTTTTTTCTTATCAGTGTTTCCATAGGGTATAAGCCCAATAATGGAGTTTCTGGTTCAAAGGGTATAGGCATTTTAGTCAACTTTATGTAATTTTAAAATGTTTTCCCAAAAGGTCATACCATTCCTCAGATCCACTAGTAATGTATTAATGCTCCAAACATCCTACAGCTCCTCCAACATTGGCTGTTGCCATTTTTGGGTTATAAATGTCCATTTGCAGTGTGTGAGGCAAACCCTCAAGATTACTATGAGGTTGCATTCCTCTTATCAGTTATTTGGCATATTCTGTCATATGGGTGTGAATTCTTTGCACTTTTTCACTAATTCATAATTTAAGAATTATTCTTAAATATTCTTTGACAGCTTATCTACTGAGGAATGACTATTAGTCACATATTTATTAATTTTTTATGTCTTTGCCTAACTCTTGTCAAGAGAGCCATTTCCTTTCTTACCATAGACACATTAATTCTATTTGTGCAGAAGTTTTTCAGTTTCGAGTAATCAAAGTTATTCATATAATCTTTTGTAATTGCTTCTATCTCCTGTTTTGCTAAAAACACATCTACTGTCTATGGCTATAAGAAGTAAACATTCTATTTTCAAATTTTTAAAAATAATATTTTTGAAAAATATTTTCAAATTTTGAACCATGACCTCTATTAATAAGAATGTATTGTGGAGTGTGCTATGTGAGGTCTAATTAGTGGTAACCTGTTTTTTAGTTTTCCCAGCAGGCTTTAATCAAATGAGTTTTTTCCTAGGTATTTTATATATATATATTTTCACTTTATCAAACACTGGTTATTGAGTTTTGTTGTTTCTTATTGCCCCTTGTTTAGTCTGTACCATTGATCTAGCTTCCTATTTTTTAATCAGTACCAGATGGTTTTGCTTTCTGCTACTTTATAATACAGCATGGCGTCTGGAAGTGTTATTTTACATTTGTCCTTTGCATTTTTTCCTCTATTTTTCAAGATATGTTAGATTATAGGAAGCTTCAAATTTTCATGCTACCTTCAAAATTCCCCAGTGAAACCCTATTGGGTTAAAATGGAATTGAGAAATCTTTAACAAAATAATAAAAAAGTACAACATAACACAGATAGTGTTAATTTGTAGTTTTCTAAGTCAACATGCATGAATAGCAAGATATTTCTATTCAAGTTTGACTACTGATATTTTGTTTTTTTCAAAATGAGTTTTGTTATTTTATCAAGTTCTATAAAGTATCGATTGGGATAGCATTCATTGGAAATGTAAATCAACTTTGATTTTCATTTTTTGAGTAATTTTTAATTGTCATTTTTTATTATATTCACATGACCTAGTCATTCCTCAATCTATTTAAGTTATTCTTTATTTCTTTAAGGAACACTTTTATACAAAATAAATCGAGGCAGCTATCATTCCAAAGTCTTAGTTAATTTATTCAGTTTTGGAGCTTTCTTTGGGGCTACATTGTTCTTATTGGCGAATGACTGCCTTCAAACTTCCCTGATTCTCTTTAGCCAGCTACACCCAACCTGGACATCTCATCACCTTTCTTCCTAGCCCTCATCCTCCTTGATACTCTTTCTCTTTACATTTTTGTTCTGAGGAAAGCAATCAAATCAGTTCAACAACATTTATGTATATCTACCATGTGCCACGCACTGTACTAAATATTTATAATTTATTTGACCCTCGTAATAGCCTTGTGAAGTAGGGAGGTTGTTAAAATCATAGTGTTATGATCCCCATTTTTACAAAGGAGGAAACTGGGACAAGCAAAAGTAAAGTGACTTACCATAACTATATCTGGGACAGAATCTGAACTCAAATCTTCTTGGCTCTGAGCTTAGCATTCTATCCACTATGCTATTTAATTGCCTTTCCCATCAAAGAAGGTAAGCTCCCCAGAAAACGATTTCATTACTTTTGTATTTGTGGCTCCATCTCTTAACACAGAGTCTGGCACTATCATGAATGTACTTCATACTTTCTTTTTTGTTCATTCATTCATTGGGGGAGGAAGGGAAGGAGACAATTCTTTCCTAGGGAAATCAAAATTTTAGAGGGGTTTTTCCTAAGCCTTCCAATTTTGTTTGACTGAAAGGATCCAGTGGGCAACAATAATTTCTCCTTAGATTAAAAGAGAAGTGGGTGAGGCAATATGGAGGCCCATAGGCATTAGGTGCTGAATTGCTATAGTCACTCTGACTTGCTGAACTCCATTAAATATCTTTTTTTAAATGCTAAAAAGCATTTTATAAATAAAATATTTGTTGCTTTCATAACTATTTTATTTGATTGGCCTTTCAAGTTGCTATAAACCTAAATTGATGTATAAGAATTTTTTTAATTAAAAAAATTTTTTTGATTTATAAGAATTTCAAATAAAATAAGCAACTTGTTTTAAATACTTTCAAAAGAGAGAGAGAGAATAAAAAGATTGATGTTATAATGTGTGCTCTGTTGTTTTTGTCATTCAGTTATTCTTGTGACTCCATTTGGAATTTTCTTGGAGAAATAATAGAATAGTTTGCCACTTCCTTTTCCAGTTCATTTTACAGATGAGGAAACTGAGGCAGGCAATTAAATGGCTTGCCCAAGTTCATATAGCTAGTACATGTCTGAGGCCAAATTTCAATTCATGAAGAGGTTTCTTCGTGACTATTAGGCCTATCTACTTGCTCCACAATATGTTCCCTACTCCATCCATTTTTTCTTTAAGAATTTTTCTTCTCATTTGGAGACAGCAAAAAGTGCATATTATTATAATGATAATATTTCATCTTTTGGGCATAAGACTTAACTTTACTGACTGAACACCAGTCAACTTTATACCAAGTCATTTATCTGGCAGTAATAATGGTTTTGCATTTGATCAAGCCATAATATTTTGTTTAGTAACTTTTATAATCAACTCCATTTTCTTTTTTTTTTGACAGTAGCCTTTATTTTCAAAATAAATGCGAAGATAGTTTTCAACATTCACCTTTGCAAAACCTTGTGTTCCAGATTTTTTCCCTCCCTTCCTCTCATCCTTCCCCTAGATGGCAAATAATCCAATATAAAGTTAAACACATGCAATTCTTCTATACATACTTCCACACTTATGCTGCACAAGAAAGATCAGATCAAAAAAAAATGGAAAAAAAATCAAGCAAACAATAACAAAAAAAGTGAAAATATTATGTTGTGATTCATGTTCAGTCCCCATAGGACTCTTTCTAGATGCAGATGACTCTGTCCATCACAAATATTGGAATTGGCCTGAATCACCTCATTGATTAACTCCATTTTCAAAAAAAGCTCCAAGCTGGTTGTGGTGATGTGTCTTGTAATCCCAGATACTGGGAGCTGAGGCTGGTGGGCCTTGAGCTCAGGAGTTCTGAGTCTGCACTTAGGCATTAATAGAGTGAGCCTCTGAGAATGGTGGAGGGGATAAACTGGCTTAGAAATAGAGTAGATCAAGGCTTCTGCGCTCATTAGAGTGAAATTAGCCCGTGAGCATCCTTTGGATATCCAGCATGAGTGAAATAGAGAAACCAAGTTATTTGGTTAGGGGTGTAGGGGTGCAATCTGTGATCATGGAAATTAATTGTTCCTATTTGCAATTTCATGACAACATAGACTAATATGGCAGAAAAAATGAGCCAAATACAAAACTGCTTTGCCCTAGGTATTTCATTTTCACTTTTTCATCTGGGACATAGCATTTTGCTACGACCTTAAAACCAAAGCCTAAATTTGAGATAGTGAATATTTCTATTTTTTTTTTTGAGTACGATGAAAGAATTTTTAGAGGGGGAAAGGAATTTAAATACTCATCAGTGCAAAATCAGTTTTTGTAATCACATCCAAATTAATGTGCTAGGTAATTCCTTACTGATTCTTAAAATAAATGTGAAATATCCACAAGGAAAGAAAGTTGCTAGTTATAGAATTTGTTTTCAATCAATAATTGTGCAGTGTAGAGCTTTGGCTTCTGAGTTGGAGACCTACTTAGTTCCAACTCTCCTCTCTATAATTAGCAGTATAATCTTGCACATTTGCTTTACACCCTTTTGGATGTTCAGTCCAATGAAGGTATTAGACTAAATCAATGGTTCCCAACCTTTTTAGTAATTAAAAAAAAAAAAAGTTTTAACTTTGTGAGAGTGATTACACTGCTACTGAGTAAAGAATATAAGATGATACAACACACTCCTTTATGTGAATGTGGGTCACTGGCTGACAAATTATTAACTACCCAATACATAATCACTTAAATTCTTTTCCGTTCTCTATTCGATTAAATACAGTAGTGCTGCACTGTGACCAGCAGAGGGCAAAAATGCTTTCAAATGGTTTTGAATTCTATGGAGTTTCTACAATCATAACTGAAGTAATCAGAAAATTATCTGAATAAAGGTCAAAGTCACTATTTTCCACGAAAAATGGATAATGATATATTTTTTTTACTACATGGAAAGTCATCCTTGACTCTTTATTCTCCCTTGCCCCCAAAATACAGTCAGGTGCCAAATTTTGTCAATTCTATTTCTGCACCATCGGGCTTCCTCTCTTTCTCTACTCAGTCACCACCTTTTGCCTGGATTATTGAAACAGCCTCTTAGCTAAATTTCCCCACTCCACAGAGTGGCCAATTTTATCTTAATTATGGGCAGTCCATGAAGTCCTCTTGCTGTAATTGTTCCCTATTAGCTTTGGGAAGCCCTCTGCCTGGCATTTAAAACTCTTTACAGATTTACGAGATTAATATAGTATTAGATTCCTACTTCAATGCCTTAATGACATGGAGATGACCATCAGATCTTGAATCCCCTACATCAGTGGACCACAGGTTCTTACAGGTTTCTCCATGTTGGAAGGTCTTCAAATTTGGTCAGAAAAATGCTTGTAAAATTTAATGACCAACCCTTTGGAACAGGGAAGAAGAAGAGAGAGAAATGTACATACAGCACCCCTTTAAGTTTAATTTGCAATATTAACACGTATGTGCTGGCAATCTTCCAAAAGAACAATAATAGCACTATCCCATATTAAATTCTGCAAACTTCAAATTTATAAATTTTAAAAAAGCCAATTCTAAGGTCAAAATTAGTTTAAAGTAGATATTTAAGAACTCAGTAAAAAGCCATTTCTATATCTGAACTTGGCTGTTTATTCTTACGGGCTAGGATACTTTGGCATTTGATATTCAAAGAGTACTTATATTGGGATATAATGGGACGTACTATATAGTAAATCACAATAAATGCCTTTTGATAAATGGTAATATTTTAACAATGGAATTATAAGTAGGTCATTTATATTATGGAAAAATAAAGAATATAAACTGGAAATAATTTTTTTTTTTACAAAAATAAATGTCTAAGAATTGGAGAATGACAATAAGTATGTAGTGTATACTGAGAGGCAACTAGAAAGTGTAGTAGAAAAAAAAAATGCAGGAAAATCCTGACTCAAAGAGTAACTTTGTGACTCTGGACTAGTCACCTAAGTACTTTAGTTTCATCATCTATAAAATGGGATAATAATAGCATTTATCTTCCAGGTTAGCTTACTCAATGTTTTGTGCACCTAATGACCGTGATTCCTTGACTCTGTGCATTTCTATTGATTGTCCCATATTCCTAAAATGTGTAATTTTCCTACTTTTGCCTCTTAGAATCTTGGCTTTTCCATTTTCTTAGAGATTCCTATGGATGATGCCTTTGCCTATAGTACTCTGAGAAAAATGATTATTTTTATAGTAATACTCAATTTTACATTTGGGACTCAAAGGTCCTCTCTTTTTTTGCTCAAATATTCAAAGGCTTGGTCAAAGGCTTGACCTTAATCAAGGAACTCACCCCAGTAGACCATCTTATCTTTGTCCATTGTCCAAGTCAAGTAGAACTTGATGGAGATGGATTCCTATGTATAGATTTCTGGCAGTGGAATACTAGGAGAGTGCTGGATCAAAGTAAAGTCTCTCAGCCCCTCATTAGAATAAGCCTACTTTGGAGCAGCTAAATGTCGCAATAGTTAGAGCACCAGCCCTGAAGTCAGGTGGACCTGAATTCAAATGTGCCCTCAACACTTAACACTTCCTAGCTATGTGACTCTGGGCAATTGTTTCAGGGGAAAAAAAATAGAATAAGCCCACCTCTCATCATAATGTTCATTATCTTATTAGTAGTTAACCAATCAGAATTTATTTCTACCCTTCAGGGATAACCCCTTATCCAAAAGTATTTATTTACTTTCAAGAGGCCCTATGAAGGGTCTTTAGTTTCTGAGAGAAGTTGACCTCAATTTATTATCTGCTAGCTTAATTAATAAATTGATTTGCTCCAAAACTGTGCCTCTCGGATTTTTCATTTGTCTCATCTTTCTTTTAATTATTGGATCCTTGACTCAGACCACCATTTTAGGAAGTGCCCAAGTCCTGCTCATTTCACTCATTTCCTCCCTTGATCATTTTGGACGTTTCTATTTCCTCCTCAGCAGACTTCCTCCAGCTCCCTGTTTTCCAGCTCTTCCCATAAAACTCTCTGATAACAAGGACTGTCTTTTTTGCTTTTATTTGTATCCCCCATGTTTAGCACAGTGTCTGATATGTAGTAAATGCTTAATAAAAACTCTATCTATTTATAATCATCATCATCTATCCATTCTTTCCCTGTATCTATCCATCTGTCTATCCATTCCTCTGTGGAAGGGAAATATCTATCCATTCATACATCTATCTTTCTATCTATCTTATCTATCTCTATCTATCTATCTATCTATCTATCTATCTATCTATCTATCTATCTATCTGTTGTTAAAGACCATGCCTGGGTGAAGGGGCAGGTCAATTCACTGACAGCCTCCACAGCTGTGAATCATAAACTTGAAAAGTTGCAAAGCAGCCTTTGCTGCCACAGGTGTTGCTTGTGGATTGGGAATGAAATAAATTAGAGGCAGAGGGAAGAGGAGAGGGGTCGGAGAACAGCAACTGCTTCTCAGTCTCCTTGTGTCATCATCATCCTTTCACAAGAAGAGATAACAATTCCAGGTACTGGTGTCTGGATTCTGGAAACCACAAGAGCAGCAGATAAATCTGTCTCTTAGAATCACTGGTTTCCTTCTTTATAAAGGCTTTCTTGTATCCCTTTTCTTCATGGCATCTTCTCCACAAAACTATCTTGTATTCATTTAGCATATATTATCTATATACTTATATATTCATATTTATGATCTCATTCCCTGGCTTCTTTCCCCCTCCTTTCTCCTCTCCATACTTCCCCACCCCCCTAATCCTAAGAATGTGAATTTTTTGAGACCAGGGACCATTTAACTTTTGTCCTTAGATTTTTCTGTTCTTGGCATAGTGCTTTCACTTAATCAATGCTTATTGATTGATTGTTGGAAACACCACACAACTCTTTACTTCACTCAACCCTTTGTGATACATGTCCTCATAGAGCTGAGTATGTGGCCTTGGTGGTACTTTTGCTGCTGTTGGGTCCGTTCTTCCTGATTCGAGGTGAAGGAGTTTGAATATAGATATTAGGATGAGCTACTAGGAGGCCCAGGGACACAATTCATTTTAGGTTTTGTGGTTGACTAGTCCAGCAACAATATGGAGAATATCCACATATGGATAATTAAGTTAACTCTTTTTTTTTTTTTTTTTGTCTTTACATCTCCGGTCCCCAGCACAGTGAGTGTTACAGAGGTGGCACATAAAAATGCTTGTGGATTCATTCATCTCAGAAATAGTTCAAATCATTGATTTTCCCTGGCAAGTATTACTTTCTAGTTTTCTTTTTATACAGTAGTACAGAATAAATAATAAATGATGAATCCATTTGACATGATTTTAGCACTGCCAAGCACTGTGTTAATTGCTGAGAATACAAAAAGAACAAAAACACAGTTTCTAACCTTCAAGGAGCTCCCATTGTTTCAATTTTTTCTGTTATCAAGCATTTTTTTAAACATTGTTTTCCACATATTATTGTTCTGTAAGAAACGGCCAGCAGGATGATGTCAGAGAGGCTTGGAGAGACTTACATGAACTGCTAAGTGAAATGCGCAGGACCAGGAGATCATTATACATGGCAACAAGACTATATAACGATCAATTCTGATGAATGTGGCTCTTCAACAATGAGGTGATTCAAACCAGTTCCACTTATGCAGTGACGAAGAGAGCCATCTACACTCAGAGAGAATTTGGGAAATGAGTGTGGACCCCAACATGGCATTCTCACTCTGTTGTTATTTGCTTGCATTTTGTTTTCTTTCTCACTTTTTCTTTTTCTTCCTTCTTGATCTGATTTTTCTTGTGCAGCAAGATAACTGTATAAATAGGTATACATATATTGGATTTAACATGTATTTTAACATATTTAACATGTATGGGACTACCTGTCAGCCAGGGGAGGGAGTGGGGGAAGGAGGGGAAAATTTGGAACAAAAGGTTTAGCAAGGGTCAATGTTGAAAAAATTACCCCTGCATATGTTTTGTAAATAAAAAAGCTTTAATAAAAATAATTCTGAAAAATTATTTTCCACCTCTGCCATTCACTGAGGGGGGAAAAAAGAAATAAAGGCAGGAGAAAAGAAAGACAGACAGACAGAGGGAAAGAAGGAGATAGGGGATGGGGGGGGGGAAGAAAAAAGGAAAGGAAGGAAGAGAGAGAATGCATAATGTATTATGAAAGCACAGCCAAACAAAACAAATTCTCACACTGGTCACATCCAAAATGCATTTCTTATTCTATATCTATAAACTAAGATAAACTTAGTTTATCATCACTCTTATGAGGTGGACAGTGTTCTTCTTTATCAGTTCTCTGGAGCCATGATTGATTCTTTAGTTTAAAACAGTTCCCAAGTCTCAGAATTGTTCATTTTTGTCATGTTGGTGTATATAAATTATTCTGGTGCTGCTCACTTCACTCTGCCTCAATTCCTAGAAGACTTCCCATGACTCTTTGAAACCATCTCTTCTTTCCTTATAGCATATTAATATATCACATAGCATTAATTTGCCAGAAATTATTCAACCATTTCTCAATTAATGGGCATGCCCTTGATTTCTAATTTTTTGCAATGTTTCTTTGATCTCCTAGAGTCCAAGCAGTAGTTTAGGTGGCTCTAATGGCTTGTATTGTTTAGTCATTTTTGGAGTAGAGTTCCTACTTTCCTTCCAGAATGTTTGTTCCCTTCCAGATTCAATTCAGACATCCAACACTACTTTTCCTGTTTAGCAAATTGCCACCAACAAATTGCCATATCAATGTACATGTTTTTCTAAAATCCTTCCAACATTTTTCATTTTCTTTTTTGTCAGCTTTGCCAAACTGTAAAGTCACCTGAATTTGTATTTCTCTAATGATTTGTGATTTGGAGCATTTTTTAAATAGGGCTATAAATAGGCTATGAGATCAAATTCTAAAAACATGAAAACGACAGTGTGTATGTAAGAGAGATATAGTGTAAGAGAGAGGTAATCTCAGAAGGAAAAAACATTATTTATCTTTTGTTTTCATTCAGATCCTCACTCAATCTATCATCAGGTGTGAGGTTTCTTAAAATGATATATAGAATTACCTCCCCATGGCAGCAGTGAATCATTAATACAGCAATGTATATAAAGAAAGGAGGTAGGTCAGACTGAAGCAACCCTTCCCATCAGTCTAAAAAATGAGGCTCTCTTGGGTATGAAGATATGGGCATGAAAGTTTGAATCAAATAGGCCAGCTGGGTAACTTTTAAATTACTTTTTGAATCAGGTTTTCACAGTGTGGATTCATCATTTTTTTTGAAGTGTTATTTCACACCCAAATTAAGAGACATTCCATAATTTTATATAAATAGTGGTTGTGGAATCTATTTATTTTCTCTATGGCACTGTGACAGCTAGATGGGTCAATGGATAGAGCATCAGGCTTGCAGTCAGGAAAACTCATCTTCCTGAGTTCAAATTTGCTGTCAGACACTAGTGTCACCCTGCGTAGGCACTTAACATTGTTTGTCTCAGTTTCCTCTTCTATAAAATGAACTAGAGGTCAAAATGGAAAACCATTCAATAGCTTAGCTAAGAAAACTCTAAATAGGGTCACAAAGAGCCAGATATGAACAATTATCCTGGAATATAGGTTAATAATAATAGCAGTTATTAAAATATATTGATTTAAGATTTACAAAGTGCTTTATAAATATTATGTCCATTTGAGCCTTACAATAATTCTGGAAAGTAAGATGAGATATCCTTTCTTTGAAGTTGAGGAAACTGAAGCAGATAAAAGTTAGGTGATTTGCCTAACCTCACACAGTCTGGAAGTATCTGGGGATAGATTTGAACTCAGATCTTCTTGCCCAGTATGTTATCTACTATGATGTGTAGCTACCTTGTCAATTAATGGCTTTTATCTAGATTATCTCTGAGGTAACTGTTAGCTCTGTAGTTTAGAACTAAAAAAAAGGAAATTTAATCTTAAGAGGTTAAATAACTTCCCCAAAGTGATGTAGGTAATCAACCACAGAGCAGAAATTGTAATCTAGAACCTCTGACTCTAAACCCATTATTCTTTTAGCCACATAATTCTGCCTCCTAGATTCTGGTCAGCAATCTAACCAACTTGCTCTGAGCAAATCCTTTCACCTTTCCTGGATTCCCTTTCTTCATCTGACAAATAAGAGGAACTTTAAAGGCCTATTCCATCTCTGAATTTCTGAGCTTTTCTGACAGTGACTGTAGCTCTGCTTCTTTAGCACCTTATTATTCTCTCCAGTATCCCAAGGCTCTGGATGATTCTCAGAGGGAAGCAGATTCTGGGATTTTTCCACCATAAAGCTCTGGGTAATCCTGTTAATTTCTTCAGCACAGAGGACATTATAAAAGAAAGATGACTATAATTTATGACTTTATTTGAGGAATTTCTGGGTAGATTGGTTATGCCACGATTGGTGCAAGTTGGATGCTATGCTTAACTGTCACTGGGAACTTGCCACAGATCTGGAGATTCAATGAATACCGAGTCCAAGAGTCTCTGTTCACTTTCCTAGGTCCCCTGAATAATACTGCAGGAGCCCTCCCTTCTTCCTCCTCTTCAGTATTTTATAAACCAAATTTTCTAGCATAGAAGAATGGACAAGGAAAAGAGAAGGAAGAAAGAAACCTAATGATGCTTATTTGAATATTTACTTTAATTATTCATATATTGAAGCTACAATGGTCCATATGTTGCCTGTCTGTATTCATTGGGTACAAAAGAGAAATAAACCTGAGAAAAGAAGTCACTTCAAGGGGTGGGGGCAGAGCCAAGATGATTGTAGCAATTAATATATCCTAATATTTTTATTAATCTATCCTATACTGTGAACTCAACAGGTAGGTACAGGTAGATCTGGGAAGGCTGTTTTCCTTCTGATAAGGAAAAGCAAAATCAATTGATTAATTAATGAAAGCTCGGGCTTTGAGAGCCCTCTACTGGCCAGAGGTGATGTTAAAACCTCCTGAAAGGTAGAGAGTTTTTCTTCATCCTGAGTTGCTTAAATTGAACTTAGTGGCTCCCCCTGCTAGCTGATGCAGATATTGTACTCTGATTTACTTTATAACCTTTAACTGGATTTTAATGTACATGCTCGCTGTTTCTTTTTATGTTCCAAGAGGACAGCTCTGAGCAAGTCAAGCAAATGTCACATAATCTTTAGAAAGGAACTTGTGTGTTGACAGCTGTCTGCTTGGGGAATTTAAATTCATTCTTCCAAATTTTAGTCCACTAATCTTCATTAAAAACTAAACAACTCTATGATGTGTTTATGAAATTTATCCTAAATTACTTATAAAAAATAACTGCTTGATGTGAATTTCCCATAAGCATAGATCTTCTTTACTTTGATGTGCTTGAAGGCAAATTGTGTGTCTCTGAAAGTGAACTTTTATTTGGCTTGGTAGGTGGCTCCTGCTTCTCTGTGCTATAAAAATAGCAAATAATTACAAAATGTTTGAAGGTTTACAGAATGTTTTCCTTACAACTCTTGTACAGCCCGTACAAGATTAAATGGGTGAGACGGACTTTCCTTGGTCATGTAGCTAGCAAATGGCAAAATTGGGTCCTGTCACTCTAAATCCATAGCTAAGTGACCTTAGACAAGTATGTTAACTTCCTTCTGTCTCAGCTTTCTCATCTGTAAAATGGGGATAATAGCACCTACCTTATAGAGTTGTGAGGATCAAATGAGATAATATATGTATAGTATGTAGCATGGTGCTTGGTACATAATTGACACAATAATTGCTTGCTCCCTTTCCTTTTTCTTATCCCATAGTTGACTAGGACAATTACAAAATTACATAGGTATCAGGATATGCTATACCATGTCATCAAATACATGTCACTTTCCCATTCAGTAAGGTCTCTCTAGGATTAAGTACAAACACATCTGTCTTACATTTAAAGCCCTTTACAGCTTGATTTTAGCCTATCTTTCCAGGATTGTTAGAAAGTATTCCCTTTTGGGCCAAGCAGACTGGCTTAAAATTTTTTTTGACTGTTTTTCACACATGGCATTCTGTCTCTCATCTCTGTGCCTTGTCTTCCCATGCTTTGAATGTATTCCCTCCTCATATATCTGTCCTTCCTTCCGGAAGAGGACTATGACATAAGGGAATGATGTTTCCCTTAGAATTAATTCCTTCAAAGCTCAGCTCAAGTACCATCTCTCATCCCCCCTCCCAGAAATTGCCTTGTATTTAATATGTGTACACACACACACACACACACACACACACACACCCCTTATGTATTAGGGGACCCAGCACATAGTAGGTGCTTAATAAATGTTTATTGAAAAATAAATTGAAGGTGGTTCTCAGAAAGGGATGAAGGCATATACCTAGCTCCATGTGCTGGGTCCTTTGATAAAGTCTGAGGAAGGAATTGCCTTTCTAAAAAAGAAAGGCAATTAAGAGAGAGGCTGAAGAACAATGGGCTCCTGCTGAGGAAAGTTCTGAAAGAAAAAAGTGATTATACAATACCAGAGTCCATTGTCACTCTTTCCATACTGATGATCGTATTCTGTTAAGAAATCTTGGTGTGTCAAAGACACCTGGAATAGCAGACCGATAAAGACACATTCTCCGATGTCATGGAAAGACAGAACCATTTGCCTATTTACAGAGTAATCCCAGAAAAAGGTCAAGCCTCTACAATTGTTTTTTAGGGAATCAACTGTACTTTCTTGATGAGCCAATAGAAAGTAATGCTGTACAATCAGTTATATAGACGCTGTACAATCAGTTATGTAGAAGAATCTACCATACACCTGTTGCAGAGATATTAACAGAGTAAATAGCTCTACAGATGATTATTTTTATGAGGATGAAATTGGATTTGCATTTCCACCAGACAAAGGGAACTCAATGGAATATTACTCAGCTATATAGAAAAAATTTCTCTTCAGATGATAAGGAAGACTAAACTTTGAGAAAACCCTAAATCAACACGATATCCCGGTTGTAGAGGCTCCTAGGGACCTCAGTATAACCCTGGGAGATTGTGAGCCTAAATAAAATCAGAAGTGAGAAGGATGATTGCCAATGATCTACAAGCTGAGGGTGATGTGGTAGAAGTGGCAAGACTGCTTTGCTGGTACCAGAACTAGTTCTGATGCATCATGACAAATTTCAGGCTATTCTTACAGCCAGATGGAATACGTGAAGTATGGATAATATGTATTTTGTGTGTGAATACAAAATATTTTGTTATTTCTTTCACTGTATTATGCATTATAACTAATGAATTATGTTTCTTTATTGTAAATGAAGGGTTGATATGGATGCTGGTATGCAATATTTGATATACATTGTGTCTATATGCTTCTTTGATATATATTACTACATAATAATAATAAACATTATAGAAATGTTATAAAAATTGCAAAATGTTTTACCCATTATTTTGATCCTTGTAACCTTGTGAAGAAAATGTTTTTGTTATTTTTTCTCACTTTTTTTGGCAAGACAATTGACTTGCCTGGGATCACACAGCTATAATTGCCTGAGATAGGATTTGAATTTGGGTTTTTCTGTCTCTTAATAAATGTGTCACCTACCTGCTTTTCTCATGTACATATGGCCTATATATTTATTTCATACAACTGTGTTATGTGACTGCATATGATGAATGCCATATTTAAAATTATATTGTACTTTGTACCCAAGTAGTGTGACACAGTAGGAGATGCTCTCTGGAATACTCCTACATATACTGGTTTCTTCCAAGTGATTTACAGGGCCTTCAAATTGTAAACTATGGAACAGATATAGTAATGCTCTCAGTGATCCTTCAGCATAGCTAAAAGGTCAGGAAGTGTGAAAGGATAGATACATTGAACTGTAGAACTGTAAAAAGAAGAGCTTCATATGCAAAAAATAATAATAATTCCATACCTTAGAACGGGTCTGAAACTCAAATAACTCAATTCTGTGTCAAGAGACAGCAGAAAAATGAACTTCTTTTAGGGCAAAAGGCATATACCTTACTTTGTCCCAAGCGATTGGAACAGAAAACCTCAATAGGAATCCGACTAAATCGGGACTAATATTCCATAAGCCAAGGAAGTGGGATTGTGGGAACTGGCCCAGAACCAGGTAGGGATGCAAATCAGAAAGAATAGACTTCTTCCTCTTGGAGGGGACAACTTCCTGCCTGAAGATGACAAATATCTGAGCTGAGGCTCTTGATGGAGTCAGAAAAGAGAGACTCCTGCCAATTCTAGGTTAAAGATCACAGTAGAATGAAAGATGGAAAAGGTTATACAGCATTTAAACTAAAAAGGATATAGATCCAGCCAAGTGAATGGCTGTAGGTGGTGAAAGACTGATGCTGCCCAATGAAAAGTGGTTCCAGGGAGATCAGCAGATTAATCCAGCTAGTGGAGACACTGCTGCACCTGAGAAGAGCAAGTGGTCACATGACCTGCTTGATCATCTCCATGGTGGGTTGACTTGTCTACCTGAGACCAGCCGTTCTCTGCAAGAAGCAGGTTCGGCTGTACAATGGCTACATTTGACTGTCCTTGATACCATTGCCACAATGACCAGAAAGAGAATCCTCCAGACAAAGAAAGTATATTGGGTCCCTGGCATTCCAAAGTCCTGACTTGTTTTGGCAATGTGTATTCCATACATGTAGATCTCACCATCCTTATTCTTTAAACCTGTGACCACACTGCCCCTCATGGATGCTGTGTGCATTTGTGGGAGAGTGTCCCCCAGGTTTTGAGGGAAGTGCTTTATAATTACTGTTCTTGCTATGCCTTTTGAATAAATGTATTTGCTGAGTCTATCTGCCATTTATCAAAGAGGAATGCACATCTAGGGATTTATGAGCTATAAAGTAGGAAAACAGCCATCCACAGCTTTATCTCCTTGAACCTTGGGAAGGAAGGGAGGAACAAGCATGTATTAAGTGCCTACTGTGTGCTAAGGGGCTTTAGAAATATCTTATTTGATTCTTACAACAATCCTGAGAAACAGGTGCAATTATTATTCCCTGCTTTCCAATTGAAGAAACAGAGGCAGACAACAGCAGCTTTCCCAGGATCATACAGCTAGTAAACTTCTAAAGCCAGATTCAAATTCCTTTTTTTTTTTTTTTGTTCAGTTGTTTTAATTCTGTCTGACTCTGTTACTCTTTTTTTTTTTTTTTTTTTTTTGCAAATAAAATGGAATGGTTTGCCATTTCCTTCTCTAGTTCATTACACAGATGAGAAAATGGAGGTAAACAGACTAAAGTGATTTGCCCATGGTCAGCTAGGGAATACCTGAAGCCACATTTGAACTCCAAACTTCCTGACTCCAGATGGAACTCTATCCACTGGACTATCTCAATAGCCTATTTATGTTAGATTCAAACACCGGTGATCTTGTTTTCAGACCCAATTTTTTTTTGTTGTTGTTGTGCCAATTGGTTGCTCTCTTCCTCTGAGGGCTTAATCTGCCAGTGCTAATGTGGATTGGGGAGGGCACCCAGATAAGGTTTTATACTTCCATTTCACTACAGCTATCTATCTTTTCGTTATCCCTGTCTCAATCTTTCTAACTTATTCATCTTCACTATGACTTCCCATTACAAAATCATGCTGGGTTCTCCTTTCTTCAAACACCTTACATCAGTCCCTTTCCCCCATGCCTTCCTATCTTTCTACTTTATTGAAAAAGCAGATTCTCTAATTCATGAGTATCCATTTTTCTCTATCCTATATTTGAAAACCCTTGAGCATCTTCCCCCATTCTTTCTTCTTTTGCTCCAGTCTCTGACAAAGAGGGATACTTCCCTCTTTCTGGACACCTCACCCCTCCCACCCTTCTATATTTTCCTACAGTGTATGCCTTTGATCTTCCCCATTTTCAATATTTCTTGATTTATTGGTTTTTTGACTTCTGCTCACAAATATGCCTTTTATTAAAAACCCTTTTCTTGATTCTATCATCCCCTCAAGATATCAACATCCTAGCTCTCTCCTCCCTTTTATAGCCAAGCTCCTAGGAAGAAAAGCTGATCATACTCATTATCTCCACTTTCTCTTTTCCCACTTACTTTTTAATTCTTTGAAAGCCAGCCTCACCACTAATTTAGCAGTGATTTTTAATAGCTAAATTCGATGATTTATCCTTTTCTTATTCCTCATCTTTCTTTACCTTTCTGTTGTTTTTGATCCTATTAACCATTCTATTATGATGAATGGGCAGTTAAGTGGCAAAGTGGATAGGATCTGGAATCAGGAAGATGCATCTTCATGAGTTCAAATCCAGCCTCAGACACTTACTAGCTGTGTAACTCTGGGCTTATTAGGTGTGTGACTCTGCACAAGTCACTTAACCCTGTTTGCCTCAGTTTCCTCTTCTGGCAATGAACTGGAGAAAGAAATGGCAAACTATTTCAATATATTTTCCATGAAAACCCCAATTGGGTTATGAAAACTCATGAACAATTATGCTAAATAAGCTCTCCCGTTCTCCTCCAACTGTATCTTCTCAATCTTTTTTTCTGGATCAATTATGTCCATCTTCCTATCAGATATATCCCAGGGCTCTATCTAAGATCTAAGATAAGAGCTATCTAAGACTATTTTTTTTTCCTTGGTGAATTCTTCAGTTCTCATGGATTTGTCATTTCTATGTAAATGAACACCAGATCTAAACATCTAGCCATAATCACCTTCCTGAGTTCTAGTCAGCATCACCAATTACCTATTGGAGATTTCCAATTGGATATCTTTTACATACCTCCAAACTGTCACATCCAAAATAGATCTCATGATCTTTACCTTCCCCCAATCCAAACTACACCTTCTCCTCCTACATTCCCTATTTCTGTTGAGGGCATTTAACATCCTTCTAGCTATCCAACTTCCTAATCTTAGCATCATCTTCCTTCTCCCTTACCTCCCACAATCCTCACTTGCCAAGTGTAGGATAAAATTCAAAATTCTCTGTTTGGCATTTAAAGGCCTTTATGAGCTGATTCTAGGTTATATCTTTCTAGGTTTACTACTTCATCCCTCTTCATGCCCAGTGTTCCAGCCAAATTGACCTATTTGCTCTTCCAGCATCCCCTCTCACCTCCATTCTTACAGAACCTACTATATTGTTCATGCTCAGGCTAGGGGCTCCCATGCCCAGAATGCCTTGCCTCCCATCTCCTTATCTATCCACATTCAGAATTTCTGGCTTTCACTGAAATCAATTCATGTGTTCACTCCTAGGAGAAGCTTTTCTTGATTCTTCTAGTCTTCAAGGATCTTTCTGTCCTCATATTGTCGTGTATATTTACCTGTGTCCAGAATGTGCCTCCTCTGAGGGACAGTTTGGTCTAGTGGAGAGAGAGCTTGCTCGCTGATGGCTGTGGGACCCTGAGCTAGTAACTAGCCTGTCAGGATGACAGGCGTTTCCCTTGTCCACAAAATCTGCGGTCTGATCCGGATCCCGTCAGTGGAATGGGTATCCCTTGGCTTTTAGTCTTGTATCCCCAAGCCTGGTGTCTGGCACATAGGAGGCACTGGAAAAAGACTTATTGGACTGGATTATTTTCTGTTTTCTCCCATCGTGCTTACTTAGCACGGTGCTTTGTATAAAGCGGTCGCTAAATAAATATTTGTCTGTTCGACTTAGAGATTCCTCGGGCTTCTTCATGTGTAAAATGAGAGGAGAAAGCCAAGCTGGCTTCTTCCCTGGGAGACGTGACAGCTCGGGGAATATGTCTGCAAAGCATTTGTCCCATCAGGGCTGACCGGCTCTGGGGCTGCTCCGTTCGTCCCGCAGAACGGCCCTTGGCTACCTCTTACCTGGAACGGGAGGCCTCCTCTTGGGCTAGTCCCAATCAAGAATTATGAGGGAAAGAAATAGAAGCAAGACACCTTGCAGCCAAAAAAGGAGAGCCCAGAAGGGGGCCTCCTTGCCTCGGCTGTTTGGAAGAGCTGGGAGGGATGCGTGCCTGTGGGAGTGTGTGTGTGCGTGCGTGTGTCTCTCTGTGTGTGTTATACAGAGAGAGAGAGGAAGAGAGAGGGAGAGAGAGAGAGAGAGAGAGGGAAAGAGAGAGAGAGAGAGAGAGAGAGAGAGGAGAGAGAGAGAGAGAGAGAGAGAGAGCGAGCGTGGGAAGGGGAGGGGGGGGGTGGCGCGCGCCTCTCTTTCCTCCCTTTCCTCGCTGGCTCTGGTCGCTACGTGATTTCTTTGTCAATGAAGAGCCGCTTCTCAGCTGCAATAGCATTCACAGCCCCAGAGCGTGAGCCCGAGAACGAGCGGGAGCGGGAGCCCGAGCCTGAGCCCGAGTGACAGGCCGGAGGGCCGGAGAGACAGCCTCGCCAGCCCGCGCTCCCAGCCCCAGCCCCAGCCCGCATTGGCCGCCGAGGCGCCAGGCAGGAGCCCCGGCGGAGCCCCAGCCTGCCTTCCTCGCCTACGTCCCCGAGTGGCGCCCGCTCCCTGGACAGAGCCCCGGGGCCGCCACCCTCGCGCTGCCCACGGTGCGCCGGATCGCGGGGGCCCGCCGGGTGCGGAAGGAGGATCCGGAGCCCGCGGCGGCGGCGGCGGCAGCGTGGGAACCCCGGCTTGCGGCCGGGGAGGACGCGGTGGTGCTCGGGCGCCTGGCTGCTGCCCGCGCCCCCGGGCGCGCTGAAGCTTTGGGCGGCTCGAGCTCGGCGCAGCGCCCTCCTGCAGCGGCCACTCCAGCCTCGGGGCCATGGCCCGAGATGCCCCGTGAGCTGGCCGGTCCGGGGCGCGGACGTCGGGCGAAAAGACGAGGCTCTGCGGGTCCGGGAGGTCGAGGACCGGGAGGCGGCTGAGGCTGCGGCGGCTGGCATTGATGTGGGAGCTGCCCCAATGGCTCCTCAGGGCCAAAGGGGCGCGGGGCCCGGGGCGCACGGGGCCAGGCGGGCCGCGAGCGGCCCCAAGAGAGCTCGGGGCAGCCCGAGGCCGGCGGCCAGGGCTGCACCTCCCACGCCTCGGCTGCCGCCGCCGTCGCCGCCGCTGCTGCCACCCCTGCTGCTGCTGTTGCTGCTGCTGCTGGCGCTGGCCGAGCGCGGCCGCGCAGCCGACTCCGGTAAGCATCTCCCGGAGCTGGTCCCGGCTTGCCCGGGGGCCGGCCGGGGCTAGAGGGAAGGAGAGGGGGGAAATCTGGGCAGCCTCGGAGCCGCGGGCTTGCTCCCCTCTGCTTTTGCCCGCAAATCTGCTGCAGGGACCCAACTGCCTGCGGGAGAAAAAGAATGCCACACGCGTGTGTGTGTGTGTGTGTGTGTGTGTGTGTGTGTGCACTCGCGAGTGTATTGCAATATTTTTGCTTTCTATGCAAGTTACTGTTTCCAGATGGTCGCCCAGTAGCTACCCTTCACCCCCATGGAATAGAGTGTATTCCCTGCACAAAGGGTGCAGGGAATCCCATTTCAGTGTAGGGACAGTCCTTGCTAGGGTGCCCCAAGCCACTTTCCCCCCTCACTCTGGCTTCTTTCAGTCTGATTAACGAAAGGAGCACCGATTGCAGGTGAATTCCATGTGGATGTCTAAAGTAGGATTTCTGGCTTTGACTTTCCCAGGAGAGAAAGCCTCTTTTTCCTTAGGGAGGATAATACCTGAAAAGTCATTTATGATCTCTTTCAAAGACCCCAGAGACTGACCGCTTCTCTTCTGTTTCAGGGCTTACAGTATTTTTTTTTCTCATTGAAAGAGAAAAAAGGTTCTACCTGATTTAGCCTCCCAGATTGTATGATAGTTAATTCTTTAGGATAGTTTTTAAAAAGTCTTCTCTAACCGCTGGGAATGCCATTCAGTTGTCCTGTTTTGAAACTTATCATTATTAGTGAAATGAGAATGATTTTCTCCACCCTGAAAAAGAACAGGCTTTCATTGTCTGCTCTTGGAATATAGCTAGTTATGGAAAGCTAGGGACTGCTAGTACAAGTTGGTTAGGGAGCAGCACGAGAACACACTAATCTATGCTGAAATGATCACTCACTCTGGGGATGTGGAACAAAGATTTCCTTAATCATGAAATAGCTCAAACCTGAACTTCAGGTCCTTTATACAAGTAGGATTTCCTGACTTTAGACTATGGCACCCTTTACAAAACCTAAAAGGTATGGAAGGGCTTTCTTTGACACACAGATGAATATTTCACCTATCTGTATAGGTCCTGTCTTGAAAATTGGGCTTCTCATTGTAGTTAAGAGGATATGAATGGAGATCTGTTCGTGCACTGAAATTTGGGGATAGGTGAGATGTGGAAAAGGAATCTGTTTCTTGACTGGATTTTATGCAGGCAAATAGTTTGCAGGATATTTGTTTGGCATGGGCTATGATAAATAATAGAAGACAAATAGCATCGAGTTCATTAGATCAGACTGGAATAAGTTGTTTTTTTTTTTTTTTAAACTGCTAATATCATTAGTTTTATAAATTGGTACCGAAGGCTTTTTGTTTTGTATTTGGGTTGGGACCAAGACTGCTAAGTAGTGAAAGTTGTTTGGCCACCGAATGTCCTTTGATGTTTCCAGTTCTCTGTGAGCTTGTTAATGTGGGCTTAATCCAACTGTGCAGCTTAGGGCCTATATGGTCTTCATGTGGTCCCAGAATTTCATCACGGGGTCCATCCACTGTGCTAAGGGACCATCCCCAAGTTCTGACATTGTAGTCATACCAACAGAGCATGGAGCCCATCCCCATTCTCACTGTGGGACTAGCCTACTTTTTTTTCCCCTTCAGGTGATACATTTCTCCAATGACATCCTTCATGCCATTTCTGCCTACTAACTGATTTGTAGTGTCTTGTACCCTATTTATATTCACGGCGTTTCTCTATTGTCATTTGGGTGATTCTCAACCTCAGTTTTCTGGACACTGCCCAACAGCCATTCAAGATCAAAGGAAGAATATTACTGTTAACAACATGGGCCTTTGTTTCTGCAGCCGTCAAAACGGTATCATGTATATCAAGCAGTAACCCATAACCTCACCCATTACCAGCCCATTGCCTTCTGGACCTTCTTGCCTTCTTCATCCACTGACCATCCTGAATCTCTGTGATTCTTTTCTGAATTAAGCATTCTCAATCAGTCACCTGGCTATTGTTTAAAGGTTTCTGATCTGTACCTCCTGTTTTGGCTGTCTGTCTTGCCTTCTCACCTTTTTTTTTTATTTGTGTGTGGATATAGAGCAAAGATAGCGGGAGAGATTCATTGTTTAGCAGAGTGGAGGAGAGAGAGAGGAGTAAATAACAACAGCATTAATAATGGCATTTATATAGCTCTGTAAGGCATGTGAAGCACTTTCCATATATTATCTTGGTTGTTCCTCATGACAATCCTGTAGGGCAGTGGTTCTCAAAGTGTGACCCAGAGAATCCTGGAAGGTTCTGAAACCCTTTCAAAGAGTCTACAAATTCAAAATTAGCTTTTATTTTCATTACCTATAAACATAAAGAAGACTACATATGTACACATATGAACAAAAACTCTTTGGATAGATCCTCAATGATTTTTAATAATATAAAGATATTAAGAACAAAAGTTTAGGAACCACTTATTATAGGGCAGGTGCTATTATTATCCTTATTTTATAATTAAAAAAAACCCTGAGGCTGAAAGGGTTAAGTGACTTGCTTAGGATTACATAGGTAATAAAAATCTGGGGCAAGTTTTGAACTCAGGCCTTTCTGACTCCAAGTGGATGGAATTTACCCTTTTTGCCATTTAGTAGAATTGACCGATGACAACAAAATCTCTAAAGCCCCATGTTGGTTTTGTTTTTGTTTTTGTTTTTGTTTTTGTTTTTTGGCCATAACATCTGAGATTTAGAACTCCCTTCTCCAAAAACTTTTCTTCCTTTTCTTTATAGTCCTCTCTGGGTTCCTTGCTGTTTTGGTCATTTCACCAGGACTCCCAGGTCCATTGTAGCTGGATCAGCATAATTGCCACTAGACTTATTCCCAGCCATATTGTTCACTTTCTCTTTACACATGACTAGCTTTTGTCTCGATCTTAGTTTACTCTTTCTCTTATGATCTTTCTTCTTAAACTCTGCCTTCTCATCTCTTATTCCTATTCAAAACAGTTCTTGGCACTAGGGCCCTGGGGATGCTCTGGTCCCCCGACCTCCTGCTGTTTTTGCACTTCTGATCCTCATTCCTGGGTAGCCCTTACCATCCAAATTCCTCTTCTTTAGCTTCTGGACCACTCAGCTCCTCTGGAGAATGGCATGTAATTGGGCTGATTTCACCCCCCATAAATTTCTGATGCACAGACTTAGCTGGGCTGACAGTGTGGCACAGAGGGCCTTTGAATGGGGTCTCTGATTTTCTAGCTCATTCTCCCAGCAACTGTTTCATACCTATTTCTCTCTCCCCAGGCCCCCATTTTCACCCCATTTCCCATGGGTTCCTAGGATTCAACATCTCATCTCAGAGAAGATCAAAAATACCATCTTAAGCTCCTTTAGTTCCCTTCTACCAAATCTTAATCTTCTCAAACATTTTTGCTAGCCTTTATATAGGACTTTAATGTTTATAGAGTGCTTTACAAATATTATCTCATTTGATCCTTAAAAAATCCTGTGAGGTAGATTTTACAGATGAGAAA
The DNA here is from genome assembly GCF_016432865.1 of Antechinus flavipes. Taxonomy (NCBI): domain Eukaryota; kingdom Metazoa; phylum Chordata; class Mammalia; order Dasyuromorphia; family Dasyuridae; genus Antechinus; species Antechinus flavipes. The sequence continues at coordinate 227,690,141 of NC_067403.1, forward strand.
ACAGGGGCAGCTGGTGGTTCAGTGGATGGAGCACTGAGCTTGACTCAGGAAGTTCTTAATTCAAACCTGACCTCAAAACTAGCTGTGTGACCCTGGGCAAGTCATTTTGCCTCTGCATGCTTCAGTTTCCTCAAATGTAAATTGAGATAGTACAAACCTCGAATTGTGAAACTCAAATGAGATAATATTTGTTTTTTTAATTGAAGCTTTTTATTTTTAAAACATATGCAAAGATAATTTTCAACATTGACCCTTGTAAAACCTTGTGTTCCAATTTCCTCTCTCTTTCCCCGCATGTCTTCCCCTAGATGGCAAGTAATCCAATATATGTTAAATATGGTTAAAAATATATGTAAATCCAATATAGGCGTACATATTCATACAGTTATCTTGCTGCACAAGAAGAATCTGATCAAAAAGGCAGAAAAATGAGAAAGAAAATACAATTTGGGCAAACAACAACAAAAAAAGTGAAAATGCTATGTTGTGATCCCCACTCGGTTCCCACAGTTTTCTCTCTGGGTATAATTGGCTCTCTTCATCACAAGATCATTGGGACTGGCCTGAATCAATGAGATAATATTTGTAAAAAAAAAAAAAAAAGCATTCAGCACAATGGCAGGCACTATCTAAATGCCTATTTCTTTATCTGAGAGAGCCTAAGTGACTTTCTCTAGAGCATACAACTAATATGCCTTTGAGGTGCATTTGAACTAAGGTCTTCCTGACTTCAAGCTGTCCAGAGCTCTGTCCACTTTGCCACCCAGTTATCTCAAACTTCTCTAACAGTCTCTTCTTTCTTGCCAAGGCTAATCCCTGTGCTATTTATTATCAATCTATTAATAAGCATTTATTAATCACCTCTATGTGTCACATAAGGAAATGCTAATATGAAATCAACAGTCCCTGCCCTCAAGGAGCTTACATATTCCTAGAGGGTTACAACACATTCTGAGGCTGAGACAAGAATGGTCTAGAGGTGGTGAATGGAGATATAAGAGAAAATATAAAAGTCTCTGCCCTCAAATAGTTTACATTTCCCACTGGCTCCTTGTCATCTGTTTCCAAACATGCTATAGTTTCTGTGCTTCTAAAAAGTGCATCCCCCTTACCCATTTTTATCGCATCCCTGACCTCTGTTTCACAACCAGACGTCTTGGAAAAGTAGTCTATTATCTTTCCTTTGTGGTCTGGCTCTTGTGCCTCTCTGGAAAGCATTCTCTCCAAAGTTACCAGTGAAATTTTCTGTGACCTTTAACATCATCAGTGGCTTCCTTTTAAGCTCCTTTAGCTGCATCCTGGGCCATTGCCAGTCATTTTGACTTTTGCCTTGCCACTAGAATGCAATGGCCCTGGAGGATAGTCTGACAATTTTGCTCAGCTCTGCCTCACTTGAATCCAATTCGTGCTCAAATCAAGATGTCACCCTGTGATATCATTGATTCTTTTTGAGAATGAAAGATGGACAATAACAGTGGATAGAGCACTGGTGTTGGAGTCAGAAAAACCTTGGTAAGTTGCTTAATTTCTGTCTACCTCAGTTTCCTTAAATGGAAAATGGGGATAATAATAGCTCCTATCTCCCAGGGTAGTTTTGGGGAAATCAAATAAGATCATATTTGTAAAAATATTTTGTAAATCTTAACTGTGCTACATAAATATTCAATATTGTTATTATTTACTTGAGAAGTTGATTTTTTTTACTTGACATTTAATCTTATTGAATTTCATTTGATTAGGTTTGAGATCCTAACTCTTATCATCTTGAAAGCAAGCTATCCTTCCCAGCTTTATATCTTCTACAAATTAGATGAGTTTCCTTCTTTTTTTTTGGGAGAAAATTAGGTAAACATATAGTAACCTACATGTATAGCAAAGGTTTCAATAAAGTGTCTTCTCTGCTTGTGAAGAAGATGGAGAAATGTGGATTAGATGATAATTGAATCAGATGAATTAAAAATGTGTTGGATGACCAAATTCAAAGAATAGTTGTTAATGGTCCAAGGTGAACATGGGTGGAGGTCTCCATTGGAGTCCCCTGGGTATCTGTGCTTGTCTCTGTGCTGCTGTTTAACCCTTCATTTAATGAGTACCAGTACAAGGCATAGATGACAGGTTCATCACATTTTCAGATGAAACAAATTGAGAGGGAGATATCATCACTGGATGAGAGAGTCAAGATTGAAGAAGCTCTTGAGGCCCTCACTGATGACTTCTGAGGCATCCTCTAGCCCTATGATGTGATAACTTAACTATCTATAGTGAGATCATGCTTCATATTATCTCCAGCCACCAACTGGGTTCATCTTGGTATCTGCCCTGCTCCTGGCTGGGTGCCCATTATTCCTTTGCTTTTTACTCTGAGTATAACAATCAAGTCAATGTTACCTTTCCTATTGAAAAGGGCATGATACTGGGTTGCCCCAGGTCTTCACTCATAAACCTTGTAAAGCCCCAAATTAGCCATTCTCTCCCTCTTGTTGCCTTCTCTTATTAAAATGAAAATTCCCTGAAGTCCGGGACTGTCTCAGTTTATTCATCTTGATCTCTAGTGCTTAGCTCCCTTTAAGTATGAGAAATACTTTTTCATTGATTCATTAATCTTTGCATCTGTTTTGATGTAATTAAGTTGGATTCAGCAAATACTTATTGAGCATCCCTTTATTCAGCTCAATTGAAAGGCTACATAGGAAAACAAAAGAAACAGCTGTTGCCCTCAAAGGACTTATATTTTATCATGGATATCATGCTGATAAGTATAATATAGGGTAGGGAGTAAAGCTGGCAAAAGAAAGAAGAAAAAAAGAACTATAGAATAATTTAAGGAAGAAAAAAAGCTGAGGATAGTCAAGGAAGATGGATATCTTTTGAGCTGAGTCTTTAAGAGAGACACTCCGAGAGGGCGAAGAGTAGGGGAAAGAGGAGCAGGAGAATATAACAGCCTTGGAGAAAGGCTTCTGTGACTGCCTATAGATGGGAGATGGCATGTGGAGTTTAGGGAAACACAAGTAAGGGATATTAGACTGAATGAGCCTCCGGGGTCATCTGTACTCTGTGAAGGTAAGGATCTTGCATTGCTTGATCTCAGTAGCTTTGAAATGTAGCACTATGGCTTGTAGTTAGTAGGTTTTTAATAGGTGTTGGTTGGAACTGAGGAGCTCAGTGTTTTGAGGTTGCCTCTGTGGCTAAGTCCCAACATTCTCGGCATGGGAGATTGTGTGGTAGAAAGATCACTGGCTTTAGGACCTGAGGACCCAGCTTTGAATCCCATCTTGTTACTTGTGTGACATTGGACAAGTCATGAAACCTGCTTGGATTTCATTCAATTTTGCATCTGCCCAGTAGGAGGGTCGGGCTAGATGCCCTCTGAGGTCCCTGTGATGCTGAAAAAGCCATATTCCAAGGAAACAAGCTTAGATTTTTCAAGGCTTCTTGTTGCCTGGCTCTGAGAATCAACCTGTTTCTTCCCAAGGACAATGGCTATCAAGCTTCTCAGTTATTTTTCCCAGGTGCATATTAAAATCAGAGTCAGAGTGTTTGGAATTAAACTGCATTCATTCATTACTTACGGTTAACTTCAGCCTTGGCAACTCTTTTATGGCATTTGGCTTTGCAACAGCCTCTAGAGAGGTTGTCTGTTTGTTCCTTGGGCTTGGGGACTCAAAGGAAACTTTCAGCAATGAGTCAGATAGGCTGGTAATGCTTTTAAAGCAATGGGCTTTTATTATAGGTTTTAAGCCCCCCAAGGGAAGGCTTTATTCCTCAAAGGAGACCAGCAGGGGTGAAAGCACAGTGGGAACCAGGCAACAAGGCAAGGAGAAGAGCCCAGAGCTGATACAGTACTCTGAAAACATACAGAGTTTCGTGAATGTCTTTTTTTGCCATTGAAAGGATCCATGCTTTGGGGAGTTCTATGCTGGAGATACACACACACATGCATGAGCACACACACACACACACACACACACACACAAACACAGATACAAATGGATAGACAGACACACATACACACAAAGAGGAACAAAGAGAGACAGAGACAGGGCCAAGACTTCTGATAGGATGGTCTTTGGGCCAAGGCAGATGGCAGAATATGTTAGTGATGGTCCTGAAGACAGACTGGACTCAGTATGCTCCTTTCTTTCCCTTTCCATCAGCCCTCCTTATGCTTCTGGGGAATGCCTGGGGTTTTATTTCCTCCACACCATGGTGGCTAGTGGATGGCTCAGGTGAGGACAGTGGGTTTCATAGGAGGAGATTCTTGATCATGCAGTTGGATTGGTTTCCCCATCCCTCCAAAGGCATGGAGATGCTAGAAGTTACCTGAGTGATACAGGGTGAAACATTTTTTCAGCAAAGCCCAGAAGGAAGGTAAAGTGATAACAGGCAGGAGGAGGAAGTGGATCTAGAGTAGAGGGAGCCCAAATCATTAGACCCTAAGCCCTAGGGAGATTTGCAGACTCATCTCCAAGATTGTCCATACAGAACCCTTAAAAATACTCCAAAGCATTTGTCTCCTCCTCAGTTCAGACAGATCCACGCTGCAAGATCAGTCTGAGCAACTCTGACCTGGATAATCCTATCTCAACCCAGAAGTCTAGTTAACATGCCAGAAGCCTTCATGGTCTTCTCCTGACATCCAATAGTCTAGATGTTTATCTGACATCCCTCATTCTCATCCAGTGACCAGCCCATTTTCTCTCCAATACCAAAACAAGAATGTAGAAATCATCTTAAAATGAATGACAACAGAAATCAGGAATATGGAAAGGAAGGGTTTTGTTTATTTGCTATATACAAATACCATTAGCATGATCAATAAGCATTTTTTAAATTAAAGATTTAATTAATAATCATATGCATGGGTAATTTTGCATAATCTTTTGTTGCAAATTTCCCCCTTCTTCCCCACATTCCCTCCCCTATCTGGCAGGTAATCAATAAGCATTTTTTTAAATACCTGCCATATACCAGGCACTTTACTAAGTGCTCAGTATACAAAAATAAAGGTGAAATAGTTCCTGACCTCAAGGAGGTTAATAAGGGAATTTATAATGTCTTTGTAACAAGAAAAAGCAACTTTAGCAATCAAAAATAAATGCTTTTATTTAGTTTCTAAAGGTCTTCACAACCTTCCTACCTTTCCCACTCTCTTGCTGGTTATTCCTCTCCATGCATTCTGGGCACTCTGTGGTACAGTTGGACAGGTCAGCTTGGTATTATTAAGCAATACATACATACATAAATCAACACACATATACATACAAACACCTATATGAATCTTATACACACAAGATCCAATTGATCCATCTAAATCTGTATATTTTTATGTATTAATCGCCTATCAATCCATCTATTTATCTGGGAGGTATTTTTCAGAGGGAAGCCCCCCGCAGTTGGGAGAACTGAGGAAGGTCTTCTACAGAAGATGGCATTTGAATTGAGTGCTACAGGAACCTAAGGGGTGGTGGTGACAAGCGATAGCCTTCTGGGTGTGGGAGGCAACTAAGGCAGAGGTGTGGAGCTAGAAGATGTACAGCAAGCTGACCTGTCCAGCTGTTCCCCACAGTGCCCACAATGCATGGAGAGGAATAACTAATAAGAGGATGAAAAGGGTAGGAAGGTTATGAAGAACTTTAGACACTAAGCAGAAGAGTTTATTTTTGATTGCTAACGTTGCTTTTCCTTGTTACAAAGACATTATAAAGCAGACATTTGGCTTTCATTGAAAAATGGTGGTAAAAATAGATTCATTTCTGAGAAACAACGTAGCATTTGTGTACAAGCTTTTATGAATACAGTCCTCCACTATTTGGGGGCATATAATTACATTTTGGAGGCTTTTGATCTTTTATAGCTTGCTGTGTTTCCTCTTCCTTCTTCAACCCTCCCCTTTCCTTCAATTTCCCTTAATTCCCTCTAATGAGTGTTTCTTTACCTTCTTAGAATCTTCGATGACTGGATATTTTCTCTTTCATAGATACCAGATGTTCCCCCTTTTTTTCTTCTGCAAGTGGTCCCTATAGTTTCCTCTCCTTACCTTATCTCTGAGTCTCTGATTTGCAGGTAAAAACTAGTGCTAGAGCCTCTTTAGTTGGAGGCTAATTAGATAATCCTGCCCCTTATTCATCTGACTTGCTTCCAGATCAGCTAAATTGTTGAGATAAGAGAAGGCTGAGGGGCTAAAAGACAGCTCCCCCTGTTTCCCTTACCTCAAAACTCCACCATTTCCTAAGCCCTTTTCTCCCCATCATGCCTTGCCCTTTGATTGGGCAAAGCCCATAAAGAATTCACACTGTGGCTCTTCTTGCTATGGTTGTGACCTCAGTTAAATTGCCTAAAGCCTCAGTTTCTTCCGTTTTAAAATAGGGGAGATAAGAACTAGATGATTTCTAAGCTTCCTTTAAACTCTCGATCTATGCTGCTTTGAATACTCAGGAGGAGCTGTGATTTCATTGGAGTGTTTACTCCCTTCACTAAGACAATCCCACCAGCCTTGCTGTGTGCAAAGTATTGGATTAGGTTCCTTGGCTACAAAATCAAAGCAAAGAGCAATTCCTGCCTCCATGAAATTATGTACTTCTGGAAGTAGTCTGTAGTTTGCCATATCTAGGATGGGATGGTCTTTATAAATTGCCGGGTGGGTCCTGGCTCTGGTGATAAATGTTTTCAACCTGAGCCCCATCACTGGGTCTGTATGGAAGAAGGTAAAGATAAGGATAGAATCTGTGATTTCACAGGTATAGGAGTTCCCCAGTGAGGAAACTCCCTTTACCAGTGCAATGGGCACTATTTCTGCCACTTAAAGCATTAGCGTTACCCAGAGTACTGACCTTGCCCAAGGTCTCACAGACAGTGACTTTAAACGTTAGTTTTCTGTCTCCTATATCATGTTGCCTCTGTAATTATGCATAAGATAGTTGGAATTAAGCTAAAAGATCTTCCTTGGATTTCTAGACTTTTACATTACTTTATCTCAAAGAAGATACATATATATATACATACACATACATATATAAATATATACACGTGTATATGTATGTTTATACATATGTATATATAAATATAATATGAACAGAAGCTGGATCATTAACACATCAATTTATCCATATATTCTATATGACCCCAACCTCTCTTTCCTCCACAGATTATTCCCTCTGCCTGAAACATCATTTTCTTAATAGGGATATGTGTGTACATATGCACATGTATCTGTGTATACAGATGTATGTATGCATACATTTCATTGAAAGAAAAGTCTCATTTTAGGGTTCACTAATACATTTCCCCCTGCTAATTTTTATAAGCCAGAACTATACATATTGTTAGATCTGATTTGCTCCTCTCTTCCTTTCTGTATTCCCTTGCCTTTTCCCCTTCAAATCATTAGGAGGTTTCTCCATATGTTTAGTGGGGAAATCAAGGGTCTTTTAAAATACTGCCTAATATCAGAGTAAGCCCTATATTAAGCCAAGTATCATCAGTGTGAATAAGCCTTTTGAGCTCGTTCAAACATTCAGCCAGTTTGTCATTTCTCCTGTGTTATGTGGGCTCATAAAGTGCTACCTTAGTGGGGAGTATGGAGGTTATATTGATTTGGTTTCAGATAGATCCAGTCTATTCTTGATATGATATAAAACTTTTTGAGATCGATAATGGATTTTTTTAAATATTTAAAAATGTCTTTCTGACTCCCTGTTATCACTGGGGCAAAATTCAGACTCCTAAGCTTGATGGTTCAGACTCTTCATGATGTGGTTCTGATTGACTTTTCCAACTCTGTTTCATATTACCCTCCTTTCATGCACTCTAGATCCCAGGAAAACTGGCCATTTGCTGTTTCTTGGATATGGTATTCCATTTCGTGAATTTGGTTAGGCTGTTCTAGTGCCTAGAATGCACTCACTCCTTTCCCATTTCTGCCTTTAAAAATCTTTAGCTTCCTTCAAAACTCAACTCAGGTGCCATTTCCTACAGGAAGCCTTTCCTGATCCCCCAGTTATTACTGTTCTGTCCTTCCTGAAACTATATTGTATTTACTTTTGGCCAATAATAAGTGAACTATCTTCCGTACAGGTTTGTTCTGAAGAAGACATGTTGTTGTGGTTATGGTTGTGGTTCAGTCTTGTCTGACTCTGTGACCTCTTTTGACATTTTCTTGGCAAAGGCATGAGAGTCGTTTGCCATTTCTTTCTCCAGCTCATTTTACAGATGAGGAAATGAAGGCAAAGAGGGTGAAATGACTTGCCTGGGGGCCACACATTTAAAGATGGATTTGAACTGATATCTCCCTGACTCCAAGCTTGGCATTCTATCCCTTGCCCTATCTTTGCAAGTCTCTGAATCCTATAAACCTATAATCAATTAACTAACTTGTAAGCAAGGGTTATATTGAAGTTTCCTGAGTAACAGAATAATATCCAATCCAATTAAACATTTGCTTATTAAGCACCTACTCTCTCCAATTCACTGTGCTAGTTACTCTATATAGAAAGACAAGATAAAAATAATCTTTGCCCTCAAAGGCTTACCTTTTTCTGACTCTAATGTCTTTGCGAAGAAAACTTCCTCTGAGGAAATAGTTCATTTATTAAGACCCCCAACTTCTTGATCATAAGCTAAGGCTGAAAGGATCTTCAGACATTATGTAATCAAAGTTCGATGCCTCATTTTGTCAATAAAGAAGTGGAGTCCCAGAGATGTTAAACTCAGCTGAAGTCAGTTTTGAAATTAGGTCTTGGACTCCAAATTTGTTACTGCTTCTCCTGCACCCATGATAGTTTTTTACTTATGAAAGAGTACATATGAAAATACAATGGATAAGATGAGGGAGGAATTCTTTATTAAAAGTCAAGAAATCCACAGTGGATAGAGCACCAACCCTGAAGTCAGGAGGATCTGAGTTCAAATGGAGTTTTATCCAGCTATATAAAGCACTGAGTTCTACTTTAAGAGTAGGTCATGGCTGCTGGGTGAGGAAGAGCCAACCTGGAGATGCTTTTCCAGATTAAATCTTATTCAACAAATATTTTTGAGATGTCTACTGAGGTAATGCCTCAAATGAAGCCATCACTGTCCTCAAGGACTTACCTTTCTGGGTGTGATGGCCTGTGTGTACCAACAGGTAGATTACTGATGGGGCAAAGCGAACATCAGCCGTATTCTAAAGAAGGAAAAGAAATTAATTAATTGGGGGAAAGGATTTTTAAATTTTATTTTTTATTTTATTTTTTTAAAATATTCATTTTAAAATTTGAGTTCCAAATTCTCTCCCTTCCCCCTCCATTGAGAAGGCAAGCAATATGAGACCCATTATACATATGAAGTCATACAAAACATACTTCCTCATTAACCATGCTGCCAAAAAAATAATAAAGGCAAGGGGAAAAAAGGGAAAAAGCCAATCTGCCTCAATCTGCATTCAGAAATCATCAGTTCTCTCTCTGGAGGTGGAGAACAGATTTCATCATGAGCAAAAGAGCTTTTTTTTTTTTAGGCAAAAAGAAAAAGAAGAATGAAGAGGCAATCAGAAAGTTGAGGGAAGTAAAGTGCCTAGTCCATGTCATATGGCTATTATTGACAGTCTGGATTGAATCCTAGCCTCCTCATTTCTTATTCAGATTTTGAGTTCCTCTAGGGCAGGTACTATCTCTTGCCTCTTTTTTGTATCTTTGCCAGTAGCATAGAGCCTGGTACACAGTAGGTGCTTAATAAATGTTTACTTATTGATTTTCAGAAGTAATTAAACTGCCAGTTCCCAAAAGGCAAGCATTGTCTTTTGCATCTTTTTGTATTCTTGGCATTTAGCATAGTGCTTGGTACACAGCAGATGCTTAATAAATGTCGATTGATTCTCAGAGCTGCAGTTAAACTGCCACTTTCTGGAGGGCAGGGATTATCTTTTTGGCCCTTTTTGTATCCCCAACATTTAGCACAGTGCCTGGCATACAGTAGGTGCTTAATAAATCTTTACTTTCATACTTGCTGGGGAAAAGAGAAAAGATTTACTAGTCTTCATTTTATTACAGTATGGACATAAAATATGAATCTTGGGCAGAAAATATATAAAAATGTATAATGGATATCCTGATGCTTGGCTTCTCAATGGGGAAGATTAGGGATGAAGAGAATATAGAACTCCAAATTTTAAAAATGATGTATTTTTTTTTTAAGAAAACATATTAAAAGAGGTGGAGCAGCCCTTAAGTGCTTATGGAAGCCAGCCCGGAGTCAAAAAAAAAAAAAAAAAGATCTCTCCAAGAACCTAGGTATTTCATTATCAAATAATGAGGCTTTGTTTGGAATAGAATAGTGAGATCTGGATTATGAGCTTAATTTTGCATATGATTAAACTGGATGAAAAGCTTATTTAAAAGTCAGCATCCTGGAGCTGTCCTTTGCAATTTCCCATTTTGATCTTGTTAATAACTGAGGTGTCTGAGGACTGCAGGGGGAAGAACAGCAGAATAGAAACGTGTGTGTTGGGGGGTATGAAGATGACATTTCCCATAACTCAGTCAAACTTCTTAAAACAAACTTCTCAGTTGCTTTCCAATGAAATGACATCAGCCTTGGAGCCAAGAGGTCTGGCTGCCTTCTCAGTTTTGAAACTTGTTAGCTTGGTGGAGCTAGGCCTTTGCCCCTTAGGGTCCATTTCCTCATCTGTAAAATGGGTTTAAAAACATCACTAGCATTTACATAGCATGTTCAAGTTTACAAGACAGTTATCTCTTTAGTTCTTGCAACAGCCCTGTGAAGTAAGTCCTAATGTTATTGTTGTTCAGTCTACTGATGTAAAGAGTCTGACTCTTCATGACTCCATTTGGGGTTTTCTTGGCAGAGATAAGCGGAATGGTTCGCCATTTCCTTCTCCAGCTCATTTTACAGGTGAGGAAACTGAGGCAAACAGGGTAAAGTGACTTGCCCAGGGTCACACAACTCAGAAGTGTCTGAGGCCAGATTTTTTAGCTCAGATCTTCCTGACTCCAGACCTAACTGCCCCTATCATTAACCTCATGTTACAAATGAAAAACAACCTGAGAGGGGTTAACTAATAATGATGATGAAGATGATAATAGATAACATTTATATAGTGCTTACTGTGTATCAAGTATTATGCTAAGTGCTTTGCCATTACAGTTTTATTTGATTCTTACAGCATTCCTGAGAGAGAGGGCTATTATTGTCACCATTTTACCAGGAAACTGAAACAGAGATTAAATGATTTACCTAGAGTCACACAGCTAGTAAGTGAAAATGGATTTGAACTCATCTCTTTCTGACTTCAGGTCTAATGTCTTATCTATTGCATCACTTAGCTGCCTACTGCCCAAGAGTGTTTAGAAGGAAGGCACTTTACAAATGGAATAGTATTATGGAACAGAAGGCACTTTTGTGCAGCCAAGTGGCTTGGAATCAGAAAGACTCATCTTTGTGAGTTCAAATCTACCACATTTACTAATGTGGGACCTTGGACAAGTCACTTAACCCTGTCTGCCTCAGTTTCCTCATCTGTAAAATGAAGTAGGGAACGAAATGGCAAAAAAAAATTGTCCAAAAAATCCCAAATAGGGTCGTGAAAAGTTGGACACGACTGAAAAAATGACTGCACGATATCAGAGAGACCAGAGTGTGGTGAGAACAATGGGGTCACTTACTGGAGGGGTGCTTACTGAGTCACTTAACATCATCAAAAGACCTCAGACTTGGGGCTAAAAGGAACTCAGACACCATCCAATCCAACCCCCACATTTTACAGATGAGAGAACTGATTGAGCAGTTACCCCAAGATCATACAGGTAAGTAAGCATATCAAGGGCAGCAAAATGAAAGGGCAAGAGTGTTGGACTGGATATCGGGGACCTGAATTCGAATCCTATCTCTGACGCTTCCTCCCCACACATCTTGGGCAAATCACCTGGACTGGAAAATGAGGGAGCTCCCTTTGAAGATCTTTCAGCTCCAAATCTCCGCTTCTGTGATCTTCCTTGTCAGCTCTGTGTCGACAATCTGAGTTCTTGCAGATAGGAATCATTTCATTTTGGGCACTTGCATCCTTAGCAACTAACACAGAGCCTGGCACTAACCGGCCCTCGATGAGCACTTGTTGGTTGGTTGTTGTCCATGTGGGAACTGTCCAATGTAGGAGCTGCTGGCTTTCTGATGCTGAGGGGGACCTGAGCCCAGAAACACAGCATCAGTGTGTCAGTAGATACTAGTGGGGTGTAATAGAGTAAGGTCACTCTGCATTTCTGGGAAACCAGCATAATTCATGCATGGCTGTGATTGATAGTCTGACAAGAATCCTGTGGTCACACTAGCATGCAACGGCTAATGGTGGGGCTGAATCTCTGAAGGATTTCTCTGCTAGTGCCTCATATTATAGCAAATGATTCCCTGCTGGGCACGATTCATTAGAAGAAATTAGATTCTTTTACTCATAGGCTCAATGGTACAGAATGAATGGTGATCAATAAGAAATATTTCTTCTCCCTGGGTCGAAAGAAACATTTCTGCTCGTTGGTTTTCTTTTTCATTTTGGTATAATAAATGAGAATGACTTGATTGAACTGGGAGAACTAAGTTTGGGGTTTGAATGCTATTTATTAGCCTTATTGTTCAGTCATGTCCGACTCTTTGTGACCCCATTTCACAATTCATAGTCTTCTGTTTTCTCATTTGTAAAATGGAGAAACTGAATACCTGAGAGCTCTATTGGGAGGGAAGTTTTTAATTAACCATATTGTTATTTTTATCATTTTCAAAAGACTGTTTTCATCTTGTTCAAGGGAATTCAGATAGGAATGGTGCTGGAGCAAGCCACTTTCCTGCTATTATTCATTTATCTTTAATATTTGGTGAACTGTCGCACAAATGTATAAAATCATTTTGTAACTGCAGTATTAACTCAGCCTACTGAAAACATCCTTGGCATGATTCCAGTAGTTGACAGGATGGTGGGGATGCTAAATACCTCCTTCTTTTCTCTCATGGCTTTGAATCCTTTGACTAAATCTCTATATTTTGAAGGTTTTTTAATTCCATGCCGCTTGGAAATAGAGTATTTGGTTGCTAACACTACATTATGATTAATAATAAATATCATTTCCCTTTTGTCCATTAATTCATAAAGAGCCAAAAGGAAATTCTCAATGCTGACCTTAAAAATCCAAACTTGCCTTGTTATCTCATTTGATTTTCACATTTGACCCTCGCCTGGATCCAATGAAATAATATTTGCGAGGTGCTTTGCAAACCTTAATATGCCATATAAGTGCTAACCATTATTATTATGATAATGCAATAGAAATATAAGAAAAATTTTTCTGAAATATGTAGCTAATGGGATTCTTCATAAAACAGGCTGTTTACTTCCAGATAGCTTAAGGAGATTTTTTTTTAAGGTCTAGAATATAGGTGCTATTATTATCTCCATTTTACAGTTAAAGAAACAGAGATAGATAGAGGTTAAGTATCTTGCCCAGGGTCACACAACTAATAAGAGTCTGAGGCTGGATTTGAATTTAGGTCTAATGCTCTTTTCACTATTCCACCTTTAAATCCTATATTATAAAGCTGCATCTCAGAGATTGTTTGCCTAAACCCCTGTTCTCTCTGAGGTATGATTTCCTCATCAGTAAATTAAAGATAATAATACCGCTCCACTCCATCTTCTGGCTGCTCTCACCTTGTTTTGCATATTCATACCAAGTTTAGTGTATGTTGTCATTCTTTCACCTATTTTAAGATGTCTACATCAGACTCAATTTTCACAGGAAGCAACCTAATGATCGTCAGTATAGTTTTTCTCTGCGCAGTGGAAAGAGTGCTGGACTTTAGAAAACCTGGGCTCGAATCAATCAGTCACTCAAAGTTGTGTGGTTCTCAGCACGTCCTGAACCTCTCTGAGTTTCAACTTTTCACATCAGGAAAATGGACAAAATAATAACCCTTCTTGCAAAGGTTTATGGGAAGCAGTAGTCAGTCAGGCAATAAACATTTATTAAGTGCTTCCTGTAAATCTACTTAGATCTGGGGATATGAAGAAAAATAGCTTTCCTCATGGAGCTTACAGCAGACGAGATAATGTGCATAAAACACTTTGTGAATACCAAAGTGCTACATTAATACCAGCTATTATTGTGGTTAATAAAAATAAAAATTGAAATTATTTGTGATGCAAAGTAGTGAAGTGGAAAGATTATTATAGAGTTTGTCTTGAAAGCTATGAAAGCTTGATTTTTGGAGGATCAGAAGGCCTGAGTTTATTCCCTGTATGACCTTGGCGAAAAACCTTATCTTTCTGGAGTTTTGGTTTCCTTCTTGCTGAAATGAAGGAGCTGGGCTAGATGGCCTCTAAGAGTAGCTCCTTCATTTTCATGTTCATTTTTATGGTGAAGCTATAACTAAGGGTAGGGGTTGGAACTTTGTCCTAGGGTAAAAAAATTTAGAAGGCATTAGTTAAGGCCTCTGGCAGGGTAGAAGCAACTGAGTGCAGTCCCTTAGGAAAATTAGTTGAAAGAGGAAGCTACCAGACAGCATTGTTCCACCCCAGGACCTCATCAGTCAATTAAATTCCTCCCTGGCCTCACCTGCACTTACCTCACCTGGTCTGAACTGACCTGAGTTGGTTTTTGATAATTGCTCCACTGAAGAAAGTGCTAGTTCTGACTTTGATTACAATAGCTTGCTAATGGCAGTTTCTTCCTGTTTGTATAATTAAATGAATAAAGATGCTAGGTTTGTGTAACATACTGCTAAATTTTATATTTTGTGTGTGTGTGTGTGTGTGTGTGTGTGTGTGTGTGTGTGTATGTGTTCAGTCATTTTCCAATTGTGTTTGGTTCTTTGTGACCATATTTGGGGTTTTCCTGGCAAAGATACTGGAGGAATCTGTCATTTCCTTCTCCAGCTCATTTTACAGATGAGGAAACTAAGAAAAGCAGGGTTAAGTGATTTCCCCAGAGTCATACAACTAGTAAGTATCTGAGGTCAGATTTGAATTCAGATCCTCCTGGTTCCAGGTCTAGCATTCTGAGCCACTAAATTTTATCTTTAGTCAAAGATACTATCTTACTCATCATTGCCCTTTGTTCACGGTCAATGAGCCAATTTTCAGTCCAATTTAGTAAATTGTAGTAAAAACAAAGATCACCACTGAGTTCAGCTCCCTCATTATCTGGATAAGGAAACTGAGGCCTCCAGAGATGAAGGAATACACAAGAAATAGTAGTAGGGGGAGGAGCTGAATCCAAATCCAATTCCTTTTCAGATTTTCTGACTTGTATGATATGATATTGGATTAGACACAAGCTAGAGAGTCCATAGCTGCCTGATGCTTTCTTGCTCAGTTTTATGAAATGGTTTTTAGAACCAGGGATTATTCACTTATATTCCCATTAGCAAGAGGAGCCTTTCCTCCTCCAAAAAACCTGCCATGATTAACCTCAGAAATCTGTCCTGAAAATTCACAGTCACAAAGAGAACTTTGGGAGGAATCACAGGTGACCTTTGGAAGGAATCACCAAGGTGGCCCTCTGGCAAACCTGCTGCTCTATCAGGTTGTCTGAGAACACAGCCATTCTCGCCATCAATACAGAGCTTTGCTGTCAATTCCCTGGGGATTTGCAGGGGACTGATTTAGAAGTTCATTCTTACTTGTTTAATTGAAGGTTCTTTGCCAGATGTATTTGGCATCTTCATAACTTAACAAAAAATAATGGACCATGATTCATTCTCAAATGAATTCCTTTTCCAGTTTAAACTCCAAATTTTTTGTGACAAGAACATGTACATTTCATGTTCTCTAAGAACAGCAGTCATTATGGTACCATCATTCCTTTCATTTTTTATAATAATAGCTTTTTATTTTTCCAAATACATGCAAAGATAATTTTTAACATTCACCCTTGCAAAACCTTGTGTTCCAAATTTTTCTCCTTCCCCTCCTCCCCACATCTTAGAGAACAAGTAATCCAATACAGGTTAAACATGTACAATTCTTCTAAAGATAGTTCCATATTTGTCATGCTGTGCAAGAACAATCAAATCAAAAAGAGAAAAAAACCACGAGAAAAAAAAAAACAAGCAAACAACTACTGTAACAAAAAAGGTGAAGATATTATGTTTTGATCCACATTCAGTCACCATAGTTCTGTCTTTGGATGTGGATGGCTCTCCCCATCACAAATCCATTGGAATTGCCTTGAATCACCTCATTGTTGAAAAGACTCACGTCCATCACAGTTGATTGTTGTTGCTGTATATAATGATCTCCTGGTTCTGCTCATTTCACTTTGCATCAGTTCATGTAAGTCTCTCCAGACTTTTTGCATCATCACTTTCTAATGAATGAAGCTGCTCTTTCATTTTGTTAAAGGTCATTGGAAGAAAACCTTAGTTATGTTACAGATGCTATGCAGCCCTTCATATAGAAATGCTTTCTGGTTCTACTTTCCCCAGGTTTTATTTTACAAGTCAATAGAATGAGCTCCCAGATCTCTTTCTCCAAAAAGAATCTCTAAATTCCTTCCCCGTGGACCCATTAATGCCCCAGTAACAGTTCGGAGATCCCATTTTATCCTTCCCATCTCCCCCCTGCTCTTTTAGACAACCAGCAACACAAGCTTATTGAATAAATTTCAGAGGCCAGGGCTAGGCATTTGGGATATTATACCTATAAAGCTCAAGCAGCAGCTTAAGGATGGCTGCAGTGGAAAGAGCTTTGGCTTTGAAGTCAATGGATCTGGGTTTGAACTGTGCATCTAGCTGGGGGACCTTCAGAAATTCACTTAAACCCTTTGAGTCTCACTTCCTTATTTGTAGAAGAAAGAGTTGGAACAGGAAGTCTCTTATTGCTCTAGCTCTGTGATTCTGTGACTGGCTGAAGAGACGACATCACTAAAATTTTGTTTTCTCTATCATTTTTATATGATAATAATAATAGCTAAAATTTATATAATGCTTTCTATGTATCAGGTACTATATTAAGTGCCTTACAATTATTGTCTCATTTGATTATCACAATAACTCTAGAAGGTCTCTTTTTCACACTTTCCTTTTTTAATAAGAGGGGTTTGCATGGCATGGTGAATAGAGTCATGGGGCTGATGGTCAGAGGGTCTGGGTTCAAATCCTGCCTCTGATACCCATTGCTTGGTGCCCGTTTGCAAATTATTCTCCCTCAATGTGCTTCAGTCAACTTCCAGGGCTCTAAAATATACACAGCTTCCTTATGCTTAATATATATTTGTTAAAGGAAAACTATTCTTAACCCTCCCTTTATTTTCTTTCTTACATTTCATCATAGTTTCTTAATTTTTGTATGTGTGTATGTGTGTGTGTGTGTGTGTGTGCCCTATTCTGGGTCATTGGTGATGCAGTGGGTGGTGCAGTGAATCTAGTCTGGAACACCTGGATTCAGACACCAACTAGCTGTGTGACATTGGGCAAATCATTTAATCTCTGCCTGCCTCAGTTTCATCAGCTATAAAATGGCACCTATGTCCCAAGATTGTGAAGATTAAGTGAGACATTTGTAAAGAACTTAGCCAAGTACCTGGTATGTAGGACCATATTTGATTTTTATTTGACAGATTTTTGACAGATAGAATGGTTTGCTATTTTCTTATCCAGTTCATTTTACAGATGTGGAAACTGAGGCAAACAAGGTTAAGTGACTTGTCCAGGGTCCATAAGTGTCTGAGGCTAATTTGAAGTCAAGATGAATTTTCCTGATTCCAAGCCTCTATTTACTGTACCACCTAGTTGCCTAAGTTGGCGCTCCATAAATGCTTGCTCTTTTATCCTCCCCCCTTCCTGCTTTATTTTCTGTTAAGGTCAAGTCGAGACAATAAGCATTTATTAAACACCTGCTATATGCCTTTAATGATCATATCTTAGTATTCTTCAGCCGCTTCTCCTCCATTGAGGTCACATACATCCTTCTATTGTTATCTCTTTCTTTCTAAACTTCTGTATTTTTAAAATTTAGCTGCTCTCTTCCTGGGTGTTGGGGAAATTTGCCTTAGCGTTGCTCAGTGAATCTAGTTTATCAACAAACTGTCAATGGTTTCCAGATCTTTTCTTGGTAAAATAATTTCATCATTGCTAAAATAATTAAAATCCTTGGATCTTAGAGTTGGAAAATGATCTCAAGGGCCATGTAATCCATTCTTTTACTTAACAGGAATTCCCAATAATCTGGGAATCTTGCTTAAAGACCTCTAGTAAAGGAGACCCATCTTCTTCTACATTCTGACATCCCAAATCCATTAGAATATTTTTTCTTTGTATCAAATTGGCACCTACATGTTTAAAACTCTTGGAGTCATAGGTTGAGAACTAGAAGGAATCTTGGATATCATCTGGCCCAAGTTCATCATTTTATAGATGATGATGTTCAGAAAGAACAAATTTCTTTGTCCAAAATCACATAGGTAAGTCTTTAACTCCGCATCCAATATTCCTTCTATTTCACCTCTTTGCCTCTACTCATTAATCATATTTCTGTCCTCTAGAGCAGAACATTTCTTCTTCCACAGGGCATCCCTTCAAATTTTTTAAGATGGGCTGTCTTGCTGCCCTTTCCCCCCATTATTACTTAACTCCAAGTTAAATATTTCTACTTCTTTCCAACAAGGTTTCTCCAGCTCACCTCTCACCTCATCCTTATCTAACCTTATGGATGCTTATGGCAACATCTCTTCCCAAATATGGCACCCGTACCTGAACACAGCACTCAGAAGTGATATGAACACAACAGAGAACAGAGAGCAGAGGGAGACTCACTTTCCCTATTTCTAACATCTCATTATCTATTACATTGTTGATTTTTTGAGATTGCAGTTCAAAACAAAGCAAGACAAACTGCAGTTGCTTTTCTTTTCAAGATATCTATTTATTTTCATTTTCCATTGTGCCTTAAGGATGCAAAATGTTTTTCATTCATTATCTTCTTTCTGTAAGGAGGCAGCAAACTCAGACTTTAGAAGACAGGATGAAACAGCTAATACATGTCAGAGGTTAAAAACACGATTTTCTGGATTCCAGTCTAGTGCTCTGTCTACAATGCCCTGTTGCAATAAACCTAGCTTCCATTTAAAAATCTGAGAGAAAGATAACTCTTCTATCCTTGCTTGTCCCAGAGATAATCTTTTGTCAATCTTCTAGGTTTCGTGTGTGTGTGCGCGCGCGTGCTTTCCTGGTTTTTCCTCTTGTAGAGCTCCACTCAAGTGCAATTACCTAAGTGAAGGAAGGCTTTCCCAATTCTATGGCTTCTCCCCTTATCTTCCTGGATATGTTTGCTTAAGGTCATTCCCTCCTCTTCCCTGCTTCATTTATTAGAGCAATCTTAGATTAAATGAGATGGGTAAAATTCTCCACACTTTTTATGGTTAATGCTGAATCAACTGACCACAGTAGTTCAGGACCCAGGAGTTTAGCTGGCCATCTGGTAAAATTGAGATCATCCCATTCAAAAATCCTTCTCTCATCATGGAATCCTGGCCAAAGTGCCATCATTCTCAAGCCTCCTCTTCCTGCAATCTGGCCATCTGTTGTTCATCCTCCAGAATTACCCTCTTCTTGTTCGGTTCATTTTTGCTTGGCACCAAAAGCATTTCTAGACACCTGTGTCACCTTTGCTCTTTTTGGGTCTTTCCTAAGTTCTTGAAATGCTTCTTGATTTAAATGAGTCCTCCCTCCCTCCCTCCTCTTTTCCTTCTTTCTTTCTTTCTTTCTTTCTTTCTTTCTTTCTTTCTTTCTTTCTTTCTTCTTTCTTTCTTCTTTCTTCTTTCTTCTTTCTTTCTTTCTTTCTTTCTTTCTTTCTTCTTTCTTTCTTTCTTTCTTTCTTCTTTCTTTCTTTCTTTCTTTCTTTCTTTCTTTCTTTCTTTCCTTCCTTCCTTCCTTCCTTCCTTCCTTCCTTCCTTCCTTCCTTCCTTCCTTCCTTCCTTTGATTTGAACTTAGATTCTTGAACTCAGAACCTTCAAGCTAATATTCTTTTCATTATCCTCTAGTAATGTTAAATTACTTTGTGATTAAACGATATGAAGCTCAGTCAAAATAATTAGGGATGGAATTCTGGATTAGTAGAGAGACTTACAGGGATAGGGTAGCTGATTTTGAATATTTGTGAAGTAACAGTTACATTTGTTCTGTTTGACTCAGATAGCAGAATGAGGAACAGTGACTAGAAGAGGTTCATTAGGCTTGGTGTAAAGAAAATCTTCTCATAAATTAAAAATATGTAAGTAGAATCAACCTTGGAGGTGGTGAGTTTCTCATTGCTGGTGGTCTTCAAACAAAGCTTCAATGTTTTAGAGGGATTCTTGTTCAAGTATGGGGCAGCCCAAATGGCTTTCAAGTTTGCTTCCCAGTCTGAGAACTGTTGATTTCATGAGGGGGCCTCTTTGGGGGATTACTGGGAGTTGTTATTCATCCTTCATTTTTGAAGACTACAAATGATATCGAGGGTGACATCTTGACTCGCTGGTGAATTGGATTTAAGTGAGGCAAAGTTACACAACATTGTCAGCCTCACTCTTACTTATTGAAAGCCACTGATAGGACAAAAGTCAAGGTGATCAGTGATGGCTCAGGATACAGTGGATGGTCTTGTTCTTCCATGTATGACCAAGCTCTAAGTACTCCAGAACATCTGCTTTCAGCCACCTTCATGGCCATTGGAACAAATTGTTCTCATCTGCCTATTCTGCCATCGGGAGTAAGAGGTACACAGAAAGAAGAGAATGAAAGAAATGCATATGTGAATTTTATGAAATACATTTCCATCATGTCTTCATTATTTATTCATCCACTGAACAAACATTGATGGATCAACTATTACATGCAAACCACTATAATTGGATGGCTCTGGGGTCTTCAAAGACTTAAGCCAGTTCTTATCTGCAAAGAGCCTAGCGTCTAGTAAGGAGATTAGATAAGTATCCAAACAAATATCATTTAAAATAGAATATGATCAGTTTAGAGACTGTGTAGCACAATGGGAAGTGAGAAGACCTGGATTTGAATTGTGCTAATGCGGAATTTCATAGCCATACAATCTTGGGCTAGTGTTTTGTTTTCTCTGTTCCTCGGTTGCCTTATCTATACAATGCAGATTAGCTGACATCTACCAACTTTAAATCTCAGATTCCATGAAGGCATAGAAAAGATACCAGCAGAGTCTTATGAATTCAAATGAGGGATGATCCAATACTCCTGAGAGGTTTCTGGGAAGAGTTCATGAAAGCTGAATTTTTTTTGGAAAGAATGGACAGACTTTTTCCGAGTGGGCATGAGACAAGGGAAGTGGATTTGAAAGATAGTGTTAAAAAGGTACAGGGATGGGGAAATATTGGGCAATATGCTAAATGGCAAAGATTCACATTTGTGAAGGAAGTGTGATATGGTGTAAGATAAACCTGGAAATGCAGGATTGAGTTAGGATGTAAAGTACTTCAAATGCCAGGTTAAGAAATTTTTATTTATTTGGCTGGCAATGGAGAATTATTGAAAATTTTTTTGGGGGGGAGAGGGACATAGGAGCTGTCATTAATTTAATGCCACAACTATTTATTATGTGCTTAATAAAAGCAAAGTAATATGGAGATTCCTCTGGTTGTTTGTGCAGGACTTATTGAAGAGTTGAGGGATCGGAGGCTGGGAAGCTAGCCAGAGAGCCATTGTAATAGTCCAGGTGAGAGGACTATTATAATATATTATATATGTACAATTATAATATAAATCATTATATATATATATATATATATATATATAATATATATATATATATATAATATGAATTATATACCAGGTAAGAGGTAATGAGGACCTCAACAAGAGTGGTAACAGGATGCTGAGGAAAGAAAAAATTCAAAACCAACTTGAAAGTTCCCAGGCTGCTGAAAATGGTATCTGAGAATACAGAGGAAGAGGTTATTGGGTACATGCTAGATATCAGGTGCTCTGTGTCAGGTGCTGAGGATACAAAGGGAAAAATGGCAGCCCCTGCCCTCAAGGTACTTTCAGTTAAGTGTGATTGCTAGAACAGGTGTAGATCAGATTGGAATATTGGTATGTCTTTTCCTTTGTGAGTTCAAATCTAGTCTCAGACTCTTATCGGTTGTGTGATTCTGGACAAGTCACTTTACCCTGTTTGCCTCAGTTTCCTCACTTGTAAAATGAGTTGAATAAGGAAATGGCAAACTACTCCAGCATCTCTGCCAAGAAAATCTCAAATGGAGCAACAAAGAATCAGGCACTACTAAAACAACTGAACAAAAAGAACTTTTCCCCCAGCCTTTTGGGGATGAATTTGGTTCCTTTGTGCCCCTCCACTATCATAAATAATTATAGACTCATCAGATCATAGAGTTAGAAGTAGAAGGAAACTTTGAGGTCATCTAGTTCCATCTCATTTTATCAGTGAAGAAACTGAGGTTCAGAGAATTTGCTCAAGATCAGATTTGTTCAAGGTTATGTATTAAGTAACAGAGTCGGAATTTGAACTGAGGTCTTGTGACTCCAGTCTAACACTTTATCATACTGTGAATTGACTGTCATTTTTTATGTTTATTTACCTTCTCTATACCTCCCCATCCCCTACACCATTTTCTGGTCCAGTGCTTGAAAAAACTTAGCATCTTAGATTTTTTTTCAACTGAATCTCCCAGATTTACATAGGAGAAATAGCAAACTATTTTTCTTTTGATAAATTGGACTCATTCATTTTGGTTCAGGCTTACAAGTGACAAGCAGAAAACCAGAGACATGATTCACTGCTTAGCTGCCTCTAATAGAATTCATATTTTTATATTCCTGCCATAGGACAGGGCTCTGACTTTGCCCTTTGAGTTCAGTGAGTTATGAATCTGTCCCAGGGACCCTCCATTTTTCCTGTCCCTGATCACCTGCTGTATTTCACAGGCAGCTAATACCGAAAAGCTGGGTTGGTGGTTTCTAGCACACCCTTTATGGATTTGTCATCAATTTATTGCCCAGTGCCAGCGGTGAAGCCAAAATGGCTGCCTGAAAATTTCCTACATCTTTCATACATTCTCTCTGGAAGATTCCTCATGGACTTGTATATACCCAATACTTACATCTTCCATCTCTTATATGGCCCCTGACCTCCCACTTCCATATCTTAGCAGGTCTAGAGGGCATCCCTCCCTCTCTCCCTTCCTTCCTTCCTTCCTTCCTTCCTTCCTTCCTTCCTTCCTTCCTTCCTTCCTTCCTTCCTTCCTTCCTTCCTTCCTTCCTTCCTTCCTTCCTTCCTTCCTTCCTTCCTTCCTTCCTTCCTTCCTTCCTTCCTTCCTTCCTTCCTTCCTTCTGACATCACCTTCTATGCAATATTCCAGGATTTTAATTCAGGTCTTTTTGATTTTTAAATCCAGGCTCTTTCTTCCTTACTATAATGTCTTTAGTAGAATATAGGCTCTGTGAGGGCAGAGGTTGTTTTCTTCATATATGTGTGTGTGTATATGTTATATAAATGTATATATTTATATATGCATATGTAGGTATATGTATACATATATACATATATAGACAATGAAGACCCCAAGGTCATCCATTGCATTCTAGGCAATGGCCAGTCATCCTGATTTTTGTTTTGCCAGCATCCATGGATGATTCTGGAAGAGAGAATGAGGTGATGACTTTATTCATGACTTGAGACATTTTTCATGATGTCATTGGTCCTTTTTGAAGGACAAACAACAACAACCTATTGTGGTTCCCAGGACAATGAGTTCATTAGCTAAAGAAATATCACCAAGGTCCCCTTAGAGAAGTCCCATTATATTAGATCATGAAGACAACCAATGAGAGGACCTGTTTCATGCTTAAAGAGCCACAGCATAGACAGAAGACATTTGTCTAAATTGAGTGAATTCATGATGAATTGGTCCTCATTTCAAAGCTCAGTAATCACTTTGGCTCCGAGAGCTTGGCAGGAGTAATGCTTTTTAAAGATACTTTGAGCACTCATGATCTCATTTTATTCTCACAACAACTATATGAAGCAGATGGAGCAGGTATCATTATTTATTCCCTATTTATAGATGAACAGAGTGAAACACAGGTTAAGTGACTTCCCTAGGGACACACGGCTAGATTAACCAAGGTCTCCTGAGTTGGAATCATAGACCATTAGCTCATAGAAGTGATCTCAGATCATTAAGTCCAGTGCCCTCCCTTTACAGATGATACAACTAGGGAAAAGAGAAGTGAAGGTATCTGGTCAAGGTTGCACAATGTACCAAGTCCAGCACCATAGTCTGAAAGACTTGACTTCAAATCCTGCCTCAAAAACCTATTAGCTGTCTGACCCGAGACGAGTCTGCCTCAGTTTCCTCAACTGTAAAATGGGGATAACAACAGCACCTACCTCACCGGATTGTTGTGAGGATCAAATGAGATATTTGTAAAGCATTTAGCACAGTGCCTGGTACGTAGGAGGTGTTATCTAAATGCTGATTCTCTCTCTTCCCTTCCCTCCTCCTTTCTTCACCACACAGGCAGTCAGTATCAGGTTGAGATTGAAATCTAGTTCTTTCTTGACTCTGTGGCTTTTATTCTCGCCACCCTAGCAGGTCAAATTCCCATCTGTTTCATCTCCCTAGTTAGTCAAGCATTATTGGAATCAGGATCAGTACTGCCAAACTTGTTGGCTTTTTTTTGTTTGTTTTGGGTCTTCTAACATGTCCAGGCTCTTTTGGGTTGCTAAAGGAGGTGAATGTTTTCCCAGGGAAGCTCAAGAAGAATAACAGAGATACTTTAGCTCTCTCATGAATATAGAAAGGTGATAGACAAGTTGAAGGACCCTAGGGGAAGAGTTTATTTTGTAATGTAGGTTTAGATATTTGGTAGTTTAATGGGAGCTCCATTTTCGATGACATGTAAAATCAGAATCTAAAAATATACTCACATTTGTCCTTTTTTGCTTCTAAAAGCCACTTTGCTTGTGTAATTTTCATTGTGTAATTTGTATAAGCCCCATTTTACAGATGAGTAAGCTGAGTCCCAGAGAAAGATACAGTGTTATATAGTGGAAAGAGCACTGGATGTGAAGAGCTTTGGGTTCCTAGTCCTGGCTCTGTCATTATCTTTTAGAGTGACTTTGAGTAAATCTTTTCATTTCTCTGGTGCTTGTTTCCACTTTTGTCAAATGAGAACTCTGAAATAGATAGCCTCTAGGGATCCTTGATTTTAGATGTTCTCTCTTGTGACCATCAAGACTAATTGACAGACTCCTTTATAAACTATATAGAGAATTGACTCAAACTTATAAGAATACAAGCCATTCCCTAATTGATAAATGGTCAAAGGATATGAACAGACAATTTTCAGATGAAGAAATTAAAATCATTTCTAATCATATGAAAACATGTTCTAAATCACTATTGATTAGAGAAAAGCAAATTAAGATAACTCTGAGATACCATTTCACATCTCTCAGATTGACTAAGATGACAGGAAAAGAGAATGATAAATGTGGGAAAACTGGGACACTAATACATTGTTAGTGGAGTTGTGAACCGATTCAACTGTTCTAGAGAGCTATTTGGAACATGCCCAAAAGAAATATAAAATTGTGCATATCCTTTAATTTAACAGTGTTGCCTACTAGATCTGTATCCCAAAAAGATCATTAAAAAAGGGAAATGTGCACATGTGCAACAATGTTTGTAGCAGCCCCTTTTGCAGTGGTAAGGAACTGGAAACTGAGTGGATGCCCATCAGCTGGAGAATGGCTGAGTAAGTTATGGTATATGAATGTAATGGAATATTATTGTTCTATAAGAAATGAGTAGCAGGCTAATTTCAGAAAAGCCTGGAGAGATTTATATGAACTGAAGCTAAATGAAGTAAGCAAATGAACATTGTACACGGCAACAACAAGATTATGTGATGCTCAATTCTGATGGACATGGCTCTTGTCAACAATGAAGTGATTCAGGCCAATTCCAATAGACTTGTGTTGGGGAAAGCCATCTCCATCCAGAAAGAGAACTGGGTACTGAATGTGGATCACAACATAGTATTTTCACCTTTTTTTGTTTTGCAAGGGTGAATGTTGAAAACTATCTTTGCAATTTTTTTTGAAAAAATAAAAAGCTATTATTATTTAAAAAAAAGATTAATTGGCAGAATAAGAAAAGAGACAGTCCAGAGTTAGGAAGACCTGGATTCAAATACTTCCTCTGCCAAGGACTGACCATTGGATCCCGGACAAGACCCCTAACTTCTCAGTGCCCAAAGAACTCTGTAACTAGTAGAACAGACACCGACCTGCAGCTAGGAGCATTAGAAGGTGCCATAGTGCACAGAGCTCTGGGTCTGCCATTAGGAAGACTTCTGGTCCAGTTCAGCCTTGGACATATACTAGCTGTGTGATCCTGGACAAATCACTTAACTTATGTCTGCCTCAATTTCCTCTTCTGTAAAATGAGGTTAACGATAATACCTACCCTCCTGGGGTGTTGGAGGATCAACACAGTGCCTACTGCATAGTACATGCTATATAAACGTTAGCTAATAGTATCATCATCATTATAAAATGAGATCATAATTGTGAAGTTCTTAGCACAGTACTTGGCACATAGTACATGCTATATAAATGTTACCTGTTATTATTATTAGATGAAGTAATAATTTTAAAGTGCTTAATATGACATCCAGCATATAGTAAGTGTTCTATAAATGTTAGCTATTATTAGTATTATTGGTAGAGAGAGGTTCCTCTTAGTGAGCTTCCTCTGCCAATAAGATCACCAGTCTGGTCTCTCCCACTCTCCCTAAAGCAAGGAGTCTTGTATATGACATGATAGAAAGGATACTAGGGCTGGATGCTGGGATCCTAGATCCAGAAGAGATCTCAGAGGCTACATAGACCAACTCTTGTCATTTTACAGACGAGACCAAAGGTCACACAGGTAGTAAGTATCTGAAGAAGGATCGGAACCCAGAGCCAGTACTCTTTCCCTTGTACCAAGCTGAATCCTGCCTCTGACATTTACTAACCCTGTAACTCTGAGCAGCTCTTTTAATAGATTTGAGCCTGAGTTTTTTTTAATCTGTGAAAAGGGACTAACAGTAGCAGGGAGTATGGTGCTGTGATGAGGCTCGAACAAGAGAATATGCATACGTTAATGAAACTGCTAAAAATAAAGAGCTAGATATTAAATCAAGAAGACTTGGATTCAAATTCTGCTTAAATACTTAGTAGTTGTGATCACTTCAACTCTCTCAGCTTCAATTTTCTCCTCTGGTAAATGGGGATAATAATAATGGCACTTACCTGGAAGAGTTGCAGAGAGGTAACAACTGTAAAATGCTTAGCACAGTGCCTGGCACATAGTAGGTGTTTTAGAAAGGTTACTTACTATTATTATTACATGCAAAGTGCTACTGTCAGTTGCACTGACTGAGTTCCTGTCCAAGGTCACTGGCTTGATGGAATCAAAGGTTTCTTAGCTATAAAATTAGCGGAGAATTTCCTAGCTGGCAGGGACCTCTCTGAAACCTGAGACTCCTCCCCACAGGCTGCAGAGAGTCCAAGGTCAGTTCCTCAGCTTTCTTCCCTCACTCCTTTCTCTCTGCTGTGTCCTGGTCCCCAGATTCAGCCAAGTGTGCTGTCCCTCGTCAAGAAGAGCGTGACCCATCATTCAGGGCTTTCATGCTGGAGCGCTGAGCATCTCAAGGCTTTAGACAGATTCTGCTTCTCCCAGTTTTCCTAAAGATGAAGGATGTCAGAGAGCCCGACACCGGCACTCCCTTCCCCACTCACTGCTGGAGCTGTTGTTATCAGTATCATGTCATTAGGGGCCAGGCCAGGTTGTCAACCAGCCCTGGATTATGATTTTACTGTGATGAAGGAGAAGGTGAAACTAAACTGTCAAAGAGCATTAATCTAATCGAAATGAAAGCAAGGTCATTCTCCTGGCCTTTGTGGTCCCCTCCCCTTCTCCTATTCTTTCTTCCCTTCTTCTTTCTCTTCTCTCACTATCTTCCTCCTTTTCACTACTCTCTTCCTTATTTACCTCCTCCTTTTCCTATCCTTCCTCCTTTTTCTTCTCTCTCCTTATCCTTTATCTTCTTCTCTCCTCCTCCTCCTCCTCTTCTCTCCTTTCCCCTCCTTCCCCACTG
Organism: Antechinus flavipes; assembly: GCF_016432865.1. Lineage (NCBI taxonomy): Eukaryota > Metazoa > Chordata > Mammalia > Dasyuromorphia > Dasyuridae > Antechinus > Antechinus flavipes. The sequence goes on from NC_067403.1 coordinate 227,718,291, forward strand.
CCTTTCTTCTCCTATCCTCCTCCTCCTCTTTTTTTCCTTCCACATTCCTTCCTTTCATACTCCTCCGCTCCTTCCTCCTCCTTTTCCTTCTTATTTTCTTCCTCCTCTCCTCTTCTTCCTCCTTCTCCTTTACCTTCTTCCTTCCTCCTCCTCTTCCTTCTCCTTTTCTTCCCCCTCTCCTCCTTTTTCTTCTCCTGTTCTTCCCTCTCTCTCTTTCCTTCCTCTTTGTTCTTTTCTTCCTCTCCTCTTCCTTCTCTTCTTCCTTTCCCCCTCTTTCTTCTCCTCCTCTTCTTTATCTCTTTCCACATCCCTCCTTTCCTCCTTCTTCTCCTTTTCTCCCCTCCTCCTCTTCTCCTCCTCTTCCTTCTTTTTTTCTTCCTCCCCTCCTCCGCTTCCTTTTCCTCATCTCCCCTCCTCTTCTTCCCTTTCCACACCCCCTTTCCTCTTCCTCCTCTTCTTCTTTTCCTCCTCTTCTTCCTTCTCCTCCTCTTCTCCTCCTCTTCTCCTCCTCTTCTCCCCTCATTCTCTTCTTTCCCTCCTCCCTTTGCCCCTCCTCTTCCTTCTCCTCTTCTTCTTATCTCTCCTTTCCTTCTCTCTTCTTTGTTCTTCTTTTCTTCCTCCTTTCCTCCTCTTCTTCCCTTTCCACATCCCCCTTTCCTCCTCCTCTCCTCTCCTCCTCCTCTTCCTTCTTTTGTTCCTCCCCTCATTTTCTTCTTTCCCTCCTCCCTTTGCCCCTCCTCTTCCTTCTTTTGTTCCTCCCCTCATTTTCTTCTTTCCCTCCTCCCTTTCTTCCTCCTCTTTCTTCCCTCCGCTCCTTTGACTTTTTTCCTCTCCCTGTCCTCTTCCTTCTCCTCTTCTTCTTATCTCTCCCTTTCCTTCTCTCTTCTTTGTTCTTCTTTTCTTCCTCCTTTCCTCCTCTTCTTCCTTCTCCTCCTCTTCTCCTCCTCTTCTTTATCTCTTTCCACATCCCCCTTTCCTCCTTCTTCTCCTTTTCTCCCCTCCTCCTCTTCTCCCCTCATTCTCTTCTTTCCCTCCTCCCTTTGCCCCTCCTCTTCCTTCTTTTTTTCTTCCTCCCCTCCTCCGCTTCCTTTTCCTCATCTCCCCTCCTCTTCTTCCCTTTCCACACCCCCTTTCCTCTTCCTCCTCTTCTTCTTTTCCTCCTCTTCTTCCCCTCCTCCTCTGCTTTCCCTTTTTTTCTTTTTCTCCTTACCCATATCTCCCTCCTTTTTCTTCTCCTTTTCTTCCTTCCTTCATCCTTTTCCTCCCCTTCCTTCTCTTCTTCCTTTCCCCCTCTTTCTTCTCCTCCTCTTCCTTATTCTGTTCTCCCCTCCTCCCTCCAACAGTCTCCATCTCTGGTAAACTGCCTTTGTGAGCTTCTTCAGAGGAATATTTCTATCCTTGAAAATGTAAAAGCCTTTAATAGCACATATGTTCATCTCAGTTCCCCCTGCCTTTGTGCTTTATTTCTTTAACAGTTTTTTTTAAAAGATATATTCGCAGGAGATTTGGGGATGGGAGCTGAAAAGCAGACACAGAACCGTATCGTTACCTTGTATTGTCACATTGAGATAGATCTGTTCCTAAGCATTGTTTTCAGGTTGAGTACTCATTTCATGAGATAAGACGATTTAGAGCTGTAAAGGGTCTTTAGAGATGGTATGGCGAGGGTGTTCAGGGAGGGCTAATACTTCTGGTGAGAGGGCTTGCCAAGCCCTTTTCAGGGTTGTTCATTCATCTTTAGTGTCCACTTGTCACTACTCTCACCTGTGACTCTCCAAGACCCTGAGGCAAGCCCAGTGGCCACACTCTGGGGAACCAACTGGGTTGATGGTCACCCACAGGCCTCAAACCTACTGGTGAGTTAAGGGGATGTCCACCCAAGCATGGTGGAATGAGCAGATTAGATCAGTTTCTTACAATGGCCTTGGAAGTGACCGAAGCAGGTGCTGTTAGGGCTTAGGGTCAGTCAGTTGTTGAAGAGGCCACGGGCTCTACTGTATCCTGAGCCATTACCAGCCATCCTGACTTAAGTCTTACCACTGAATTTAGATGATTCTGGAAGAGAATGTGAGGCTGATGATTTGGGACAACACTGCCTCAATTAAATCCATTTCATGTGCAGGTCAAGCTAATGCCCTCTGAAGTCATCAAGATAAACAATAATAACAACAATAATAACAGCAATATTAGTCTTGCTACTTTAATATAATAATCTAGCTTAAGTTCCCATTTTGTGAATATTAGTGAGTCCTAGAAAGGTTAAGTGACTTTAGGATTAAGGTTAATATGCTTAAGATCACACAGACTGAGAATTGGGGTATTATAAAGGAATTTTACCTTAAGTGATCACCTCTCCCTTTTTTATATCCCAAATAGAACTGAAGACCAATGGTACACAGGTTTATTAGCTGTTTGCATGTTACTGATCCCCTTGGCAGTTTGATGAAACTCAGATGAACATTTTTCAATATTTGAAATAAAGTTCAGGGGGTGACAAAAGAAGGCAAAAGTAGGTGAAAATGAAGATATGATTTTTTTCCCATCCAAGCTTAATCATCCTCTGAAATTTATCTATAAATTTTAGATAAAGAACCTTGATCTTTGCAAAAATGTTTGTGGCAGCCTTTTTTGTAATTGCAAGAAATTGGAAACTGAGTGGATGCCCATAAATTGGGGATTGAGTGAATAAGTTATGGCATATGAATGTTATGGAATATTGTTGTTGTATAAGAAATGATCAGCAGGATGATTTCAGAGAGGCCTGGGGAGACTGACATGAACTGATGCTAAGTGAAGTGAGTAGAAGGAAGAGAACATTGTACACAACAACAACAAAATTATATGATAATCAATTCTGAAGGATGTTGCTCTCTTCAACATTGAGATGATTCAGGCCAGTTCCTATGATCTTGTGATAAAGAGAGCAATCTACACTCAGAGAGAGGACTGTGGGGATTCCGTATAGATCACAACATAGTATTTTCACTTTTTAATTATTGTTTGCTTTTCATTTTCTTTCTCATTTTTTTCCTTTTTTGATCTGATTTTTATTGTGCTGCACGATAATTGTGGAAATATGTATAGAAGAATTGCACATGTTTAACATATATTGCATTACTTGCCATTTAAGAGAAGAAGTGAGAGGAAGGAGGGAGAAAAAATTTTGGAACACAAAGTTTTGCAAGGGTGAGTGTTGAAAATTATCTGTGCATATATTTTGAAAATAAAAAAAGCTTTAATAAAAAATAAGAGGAGATGGGGGAAAAAAGAACCTTGATAGTTCTATAGAGATAGTGCCAGAGGACACTATCAAAGATGTCTGAGGAGGGAATGATATGGTTAGATCTCCATTTTAGAAACAGAAATTTGGCAGCTGTCCAGCAGCTAGATTGAAGAGGGAAGAAATTAAGAAGAAACCAATTAGGAGTAAAAAATAGTAGATCAGGTGAGAGGAAGAGCTTGAATTAGGGTGGCTGTGTTGTAGTAGAAAATAGCTTACAGATATGAGATGTTGTAAGGGCAGAAGAGACAAGGCTTGGTAGCTGAGGAGATATGGGACATTAGGGGAAGGGAAGAGCCAAGAATGGCTCCCAGGTTGTCAACCTGTGTGACAGGAAGGTATTCAGGGAACTACCTTATTATTCTTTCTGGGACTCAGTTTCCCCATCTGAAAAATTATGTTGGGATGGATGATCTTTATGCTTCCTCTAATCTCCAAATCCTCTGATCATTTGCCATGTGTCTCTGTATCTCTGGGACAACTAGATGACACCACAGTGTGTGGAGTGCTTGGATTGGAGTACGGAAAACTCATATTCTTGAGTTCAAATCTGATCTCAGACACTTAATAGTCATATGACCTTGGACTTAACACTGTTTGCCTAGTTTCCTCATCTGTAAAATGAATTGGATAAGGAAATGGCAAACTACCCTAATATCATGACCAAGAAAACTCCAGATGGGATCACAAAGAGTCAAACATGACTCAACCACCACCACCACAACAAATTTGATCTTTTCTCCCCCCCCAATGGTGGGGTTTATAACTTACTCTGTTTTGTGTTTACCTCCCTATTAGACTATGAGCTCCTGGAGAGCAAGAATTGTTTTTTGCCTTTGGATCCTCAGTGCTTTGCAAAATGTTTGGCACAGGAGAAATAGTTTTCATAGACTTGCACTATCTAATCATTTTATAAATTAAGGACCAAAAGTATAAGAAATATTGGATTTAGAATTAGGAAGATCCAACTTTCCCACACATGAAACACTTAGAAGCCACTGAACACTGGGGAAGTCACTTAAACATTTATCAGAATCTCAGTTCCTTCTTCTGTAAAATAGAGATAATAATAGCATGTGTCTCAAATTAGATACATGTAAAAAGTGTTTTGTAAATCTTAAAGTGCTATGTAACTACTAATTATACTTTTCCTATATCATCATCATCATCAAATGAGATAATATTTGGAAAGTGCCTAACACAGATCCTGACATGTAGCAGGTGTTCTATAAACATTAGCAATCCTTCTCCTCCTCCTTCTCATTTTCATCTTTATCATCATCGCCTTCATTTTTATTCATGAGAAGAAAGAAGATGAAGAAGATGATATTGAAGATTATATTTTCATTATCATTATCATCATCCTCATCATCTTCATCCTTCTCTTCTTCATCATCCTCTTCCTCATCTTAATCATCAGTAGGCATTTTGGGATTAAAGTCCTCTCTCTTGCCTCTTAGCCTAGGGCTTTATCCATTATGTTACAATGACATTTTAGGTTTGAAGAAATACACTTCAGAGCTTCATTCCAGCTCTGGCATTCTATTATTCCCATGATGCCATACTTTTCTAAACACATCTATACATTTTGCCTTCTTTTTCTCCCTGGGTGATCATTCTTTCTGCTACTTCTTATAGTTGTGGGAATTTTTCCTGATTTAAATGATATATAAAGATGAAGAGATATATAAATATATATGTATATAAGAGATATATAAAAAATTCAAGAGAAACAGGAGAAGTGGTTGTTAACTTACCAAAGATTTGGTCATAGGATTTAAAAAAAAACATGTTCTCTTATCTAGCTTATCTAGCTATGGTTTATTTTGTACTACATTTTGCAGGAATTGCTTGCATTATGTAAATTGAGGAATACCTCTGTTATTAAATGAGAAAGACTAAGGAAAAGTGTGAAAGGAGAGAAAAACCTCAGAAATGGTTAAAATAAAGGGCACATAGCATCTCTATGGAGATTCTCTGCCTTCTCCTATTTTATCTGTGATGCTGGGGGTCAGATGAATCTGACAACTGATGCTGGAGGAATCATTCTTTATTTTCTGACCTTAGAGGAAGAAAAAAAGGATCTCTTGACTATAAATGTAAATCTGAAAAGATGTGGTAGCTTACAATAAAAAAAAATGTTAGCTTTGACTATATACTGCTTGTAGTTGTTTTCAAGATCAAGGTTGATCCATCAGACATTTTAAATGAGGAGCATTTAATTTCCATCAGTTATTGACTTTTAATCATTCTTGTGTTGGAAGATTCACCAGGGTAAGTGGTGATGTTTTAAGTCAGCCTATACTATTTTGCATGAATATTTTATGTAAACTAACTCGGGAAGAAAAAAATCCATATGTATACATAATATTATCTCTAGCAGATATTGGAAATGTGTTTCCTTAGGTTATCATAGGAAGAACTACTGCCTGATTTGTATAGGGGATGAAAACAGTTGTGCATTATTCTTGGAAGTTAATGGTTTAGATAGATGGAGCTTCATAGATTTGGAGCTGGGAAGGACCCCGGAGATCGTCAAATCTGATCCCCTCATATGACAAATGAAGAAACTGAGATCTCTGAGAAATTAAGGGACTTGTTTACTAATACTGAGGTAGTAAGTGACAGAGGAGAGATATGACTCAGGTCTTCTGATCCCAAATATATTGTTTTTCCTACTGTGTGGTGTTAGAGAAGCCTTGTAAACAAAGCACATCTGGGTTTAGTAATTTTTTAGAAAGATATATATATATATATAGTAGGGCTAACCTTTGTTTCCATATCTCTAAAAGAAGGAGATAACATGAGTTGTCCCCTGAAGTTCTTTCCCCTTCTAGATCTATAGCATTCTTAATTGTGATTAACTGGAGAACCTGTCTACCAGGTATCATAGTAGGTACATTCAAGTTCAAAACAGTTGATATCTAAATGTGTTATTGGAAAATAACCTGTTTATAGATTGAGGGCTGTTTCTATGTATTGTTTGAAGCTTGGGTCTGTTTCCTACTTGTGGGACCCTGGGGAGAGGGGATTTCACCTGTCATGGCTTCTTACATCTTTTCTGTAACACGAGGGTAGTCAATTCTCAGGGTATCTTCCAACTCTAAGACATTTGAACCTCTAAAAAATTCTTACTGTCATTAAAAAGAATTATTTCATTATTTGGAATTTATCCTGAAAAATGACATATGCAAAGTCTCAAGTTCAAAGATTTATTCAACAATATTAGATATAATTTCAATAAACGGGAAGCAATGTAAGCATGTTTTGTGAATTATAATATACTTACATAACAAACTATTATGATATAATTGTAATAGACAAGTACAAGGAGTACCAAGAAATCTTGGAAGGGTATATTCAGAAATGAATGTTATATAATAACAAATTGTATCAGTAAAAAAAAAATACACTTTTTTTTCAAATGTGAGAAATATAATCTTCTGAATGCCATTGGGCATCATGATTAAAGTGGCAATATGGTATAAGTGGGTATAGCTCTGATCTCTGTGTCAATTCCAACTCTGATGCTGGCTCTGGGATGCTGGGTAAATCACTTAACCTCCCAGTGCCCTAGGCAACTTTCAAAGACTATAAGTTGTAGGAAGTCCAGTAAAAAAAAAATCACTCCAGTCTTATAATGGATAAATGACCTCATCAATGTGGATATCCCTTTTAATGAGGCAAATTGAAGGTCTATTCATGTCCCTTAGGTAAATCCTTTTGGTCAGCTGTGCCTAAGATGGATTGGAGTAGAGAGAGACCCAAAGTCATTAGGAGCCCTTTGTAATAGTCCAGCTGAGAGGTGATGAATGCCTGACTGCCAGAGTGGTGGCCATGTGAGTAGAAAGAAAGGGATGAAGGTGACATGAATCATACAGGTGTAAATGTCAAGATCAGGCTACTGATCGAATCTGGGGAGTGAGGAAAGGCGAGGAGAACATAATGCTAATGTTGTGAATCTGAGGGGCTAGTAAGATGCTGTTGCCGGCAACAGAAACTGGGAAATTAGGACAAGGGCTGAAAGATTTCTTTCTATTCTGGAAAAGGGGTGGTCAAGGTAATTGGGAATTTCTATTTATATAGCTAATAAAATAAGCTATATAATGTAGCTAATGAAATACTAGAGGCACTGGCCAGCCATTTAGCTCCATGGAACCTCAGTTTCTTCAGAAAATGGGGATAACAATATTTGCACTGCTTACTTCATGGAAATTTTGTAAGGCCTGAATGAAATGATGTATGTAAAGTACTTTTTTTTATCTTTAAAGAGTTAAATAAATATAAATTCTTGTGATTCTTTGTATTGCCAAATGGTCTTTGCTAATACAATGCAATCACAGTGACGTTTGCTATCAACAAGCCTGACTCTACCTGGCATGCATATGTATATATTCCTCAAAAGAGCAAGAGGTGGGCCATCATGTCTCTTTATTGCCATATTATATATATATATATATATATATATATTAGTTTGGTGAATAATCCTATTTTGGGTAAAAGAAGCTTCATAACTGGGTCTGTAGTTAGAGGATATGGTTTCAAATTCCACCTCAGGTGATTACTGTTTGTGTGACCTTAGGCAAGTGTGTATATATATATATATACACATACATACACTTTTTTTTGGGGGGAAGACTGTGGAGTTTGGACCAATGATTTAATTAGTGCGGCAAAACTCCTGGTAAGAAAACTTCTCTCAGTGCAGATAGCTTCTCTAAAGTATTAGGGAGATGCCTTCAGACAGTGAGAAATTGTCGATCTTTTCCATTACAGCCCACATATATCATAGGTAGAATTTGAACTCAGCTCTTCTTGACTGAAGCTTCTCTCTCTCTCTCTCTCTCTCTCTCTCTCTCTCTCTCTCTCTCTCTCTCTCTCTCTTTCTCTCTTACAGATGACTGCCTCCAGAATTTCATTAGTTATGTAAATAAGTGGAAATTCCCAATTATCTTGGCCTTTTGGTTCTCACTTTTAATTCCTCCTAGGTATTCAATATATATTAAGTGACAATTATAAGAATTATGTTAACACCCTTCACCTTAATGGGGTAGACTATGATGGGAGTTTCTTCTGAGTTATGCCTTGGGCCAGATGTTTTCTACATCTATCCCTTTCTAATGTCAGGGTCTAGAGGGCAGGGATAATTGAAAAGGTCTTACATCGCTGGGATTGTTCAGTAGAAAACCTGCCATGTTGTGAGTTCTTAATAATAATGGCAATTATCTGGTATTCTATTAAATGAAATTTCAATTAACCTGTGTGCTCACACATCAATTACAATGATAATTAACATCCATGAAGATTACTGTCACAATGCAAAACTACAAGTCCCCTAAGTGCCTTCTGAATCATCAAAGACAGATTAACATGCTCGGGATAAATCTTGGTCTGAAATCATGTTCTAGCTCTCTAGACCCTGGGAATTCAAATATAGGATATCAGCTAATTTTTATTTAAACAGCACATTTGATTAACTAGAACTAGTCTAGAACTACACATATTTGATTAATAGCATATTTGATTAACTAGAACTAGTCTAGAACTACATATATTTGATTAACAGCATATTTGATTAAGTAGAACTAGTCTAGAACTATTCTGAATGAGTTGAAACTACATTAAAACTAAGATCTATTTTGACTTGAATTATTTGCTTCTCTCTCAAGGATTCAAGAATTCATCTATTAACCTAACTGTTTAATCTTAGATTGATCACTTCTGGGCATCTGCCAAAATAAAAATATTGGACCAGGGGGAATCTTGTGGCTGAGTTAGAACATGTATACACCAGAATCTTCTCAGGGAGAAAGAAGCTCCCTTTAATTCTGAGCCCAAGGGACCTTTTGTCAATATGCCTTTTACATTTCAACTCGTAGGTTGTGGAAAATGGGTTTGGAGTCAGACAAATAAGCTAGCCTTTACTAATCATGTGTCTGTCTATACTGTGCTAGATGCTTTAAGATGAAAATGTGAGTTCTCCTCAGTTTTTTCTTTTTAACAACATTCATAAATATATAAAAATTTCCCCTATTATATATTTAAACAAATTTTGATATTTAAAAAAGTTTTGAGTTCCAAATTCCATTCCTGCCTCTATTTCCTCTTCTCTCCCTGAGACAGTAAGCAATCAGAAGTTATACATCCACATAGGTCATACATATTTATAGCATGTAAATGATAAAGCATGTGGAAACATTTCCACATTTTTGTAAAAGAAGATTTGACCTTAAAAAAGAAAGTAAAAAACTGATTTGCTTCAGTCTCTATTCAAACAATATCAGTTCTTTCTTTGGAGCTCAAAGTGTGCTTCATCATTAATCCTTTAAGACTGTCTTGGATCATTTTATTGTTGAAAATAGCTAAGTCATTAACAATATTGCTGTTACTTTGTGCAATGTTCTCCTGGTTCTGTTCACTTCACTATGCCTCAGTTCATGTAAGTCTTTCTAGGTTTTTCTAAACTCATCATGCTCATTATTTCTTAGAGCACAATAATATTCCTCCACAATCATGTAACAGAATTTGTTCAGCCATTTCCCCAATTGCTGGGCATCCCTTCGATTTCCAATTCTTAGCTACAACAAAATATTCTTGTACAGATAGGTCCTTTCCCCTTTTTAAAGGGATCTCTTTGGGATACAGACCTGGCAGTAACACTGCTGGATTAAAGAATATCCTCAGTTTTGGATCCCCAAATTGCTTTCCAGAATGATTGGATCAATTACAACTCCTTAGTCATTTTGTAATAATAATAGGTTTGCAAAGCACTTTATATATGTTCTGCCATTTGGTCCTCAAAATAAAACTTATGAAGTAGGTGCTATTATTAATCCCCTTTTGACAGATGAGGAAACTGAGTCAGAGGTTAAGTGACTTGCCCAATATCATACAGCTAAGAGTGTCTAAGGTAGAAGGAGCCAAACTCAGGTCCCAACTCCAAGTCCTAAACTCTATCTGATATACCACCAAGGTATCTTAGCTCATAACTGATCACCTTGGTATTTAACAACAACAGCATCTGCAACAGCAGCAGCAACAACCACAACTGTGTAAAAATGACATTTTAATGTTTGCAAAAGACTTTGCAAATTTTGTCTTATTTGCTCTTTAAAACAACGCTGGGACAGGCTGTATTATTATCCCTGTTTTACAGATGAAGAAGCAGAGGCAGATAGCAGTTAAGTGATATTCCCATAGCTAGGAAATATCTGAGGCAGGTTTTGAACTCATGTCTTTCTGACTCCAGATCCAGTACTCTTATCTATTATCTAGCTGCCATCTATAGGGTAACAGGAGGGAGGAACTGAGAAGTACAGATTATTCCTGTTTTTAAATTGCTCTAACTAGGATTGCTTTTTTAAAATTTTAATTATAAAATACTATTTTATTTCCCACAAAAGTTTTCAACATTCATTTTTGTAAACCCTGTGTCCCCAATTTTTCTCTCTCTCCTTCCCCCCACCAAGACAGTCCTATATATAGGTTAAACATATGCCGTTCTTCTAACCATATTTCCATATTTGTCATGCTATGCAAGAAAAATCAGATAAAAAGGGAAAAAACATAGGAAAGAAAAAAACAAGCAAGCAAGCAAACAGCAACAATAATAAAAAGGTGAAAATACTATGCTTTGATTCACATTCAGTTTAGGAGTAATTTCTTAAATATGCATTTCTTTATGAATCATGTTAGGAGAGAACAATCAGAACAAAAGGGAAAAACCATGGGCGAGAAAAAAGCAGAAAAAAGAAGTGAACATAGTATGTATTGATTGACATTCAGTCTCCATCATTCTTTTTCTGGATGCAGATGGCATTTTCTATCTAAAGTTTATTGGGACTCACATACTCTCATAAACTTTTAATGATGGATTTTTCATAGATGTTACCATATTGAACTCACATTATCTCCAAATCTATGGAATGAAGAGCATCCAAAAGCCAGCTCATCCCCCAATTCTTAGTGTACTTTTAGGCTTTAATGTCTTAAAACCGCTAAAATTCTGGACCACCCCAAATAGACAGGAAGAAATTACAACTGTGTGGGAGCAGAACAAAGCACAGATCATCCCCATTATCCTGCTGACTCCTGGAGTTGTCCCGAAGGTGCTCTCAGCAACTTTACAGGAGATGAGTTTACATCCTAACATTCTTCTTCAATTATGAAAACAGCCATTTTCTCCTCCTGGGCAATAGCCTGTAGTCCATGCCATACAGAAGGATAATAGCAGGAAAGTGACTTGTCCTTCGACTGTTTCTAGCAGAATTCTATCAAAAAATATGAGAAAAACATCTTTAAAAAATAACAATAGTAAGAGTATTTTGTATCTAAGAAGTCTTAGAGGATATAGAAGATAAGCTCATCCTATTACTTTAATTTAACTTCAAAAAATGACTTATTTTATCCTGCCATGCAATATAGCCCATGGAACATTAAATACAGGGTGTCCCCAAAGTCGGAGTGTAGTTTTCAGCATTATTAGGAAGGACAAATTATTTGCCTGCTATAAACATGGTGTCCCCAAAGTCGGAATGCAGTTTTAAGCTTTATTAGGAGGGACAAATTGCTTTCCTGCTATAAACAGTGTGTCCCAAAGTCTGAGTGCAGTTTTAGGCTAATAACACTTAAAATTGCACTCCGACTTTTGGGCACTTCATATATTAGCAGGTCCCAGGACCATTTCTAGTTGAATCTCATCACACAATATAAGAAGTACCTCCCTTTGAGGTTCCCTCCAATTTATCCTACTTCTGTCTTGTTTGTATGTAGATATTTCTGTGTTTTCTTTCCATTCTCCTTCATTTCTCCCTCCTTTCTCCCACCCCAACCTTAGAATATAATCTCCTAGAGGCCAGGACTTTGTCTTTGCTTAGCACGATAGCTGGAATGCAGTAGGTACATAATAAATGCTCCTCCTTGTTGTTAATAGAATGATTTTTCTGTAATAGTAATAATAGCTGGCATTTCTAGTCTTTAAAGTTTACAAAATGTTTTTTAAGTGTGATCTCATCTGAACATCATAATAGTCATGTGAGATACAGGCTACAGGAATTATTATCTACATTTTTAGAGAAGGGAAACATGAAACAGAGAGGTTAAGGAACTTACCCAGACTCTCACAGTAGTCAGGAAATTCCTGAGGTGAACTGGCACTGAGAACCTTCTCCATGTGAGATTTAAACTCCAATTTTGCTGACTCCAAGTCTTAAATTTGTTCCACTGTCTTGATGCTTTATTAGTGATAGAAATAGACTTTTGACAGTTGAATACAGAGTAGGATCAACTGAATTGATGTCAGCAAGCCCTTTTAAATCTAAATATACTCTTTTTTCCCCACCTATGAAATGGGTGCTATAATATTTGTCCTACTGTCAATAATCAGTCAATAAACATTTATTAAGCACCTACTGTATGCTGAGCCCTGTTGAGCTGGGCAGATTATTAACCTTCACTGGGCTCTTGTTATTTTTGGAAGAAGTTATGGTTCTTAAGGGCTTTGTAAAATATAGTTTAAGGGGATGGTATGATGAGAGGATCAGAGGACCTGAGTATGACTCTCAGCCTTGTCTCTTAAGAGTTCTGTGACTTTTCGCCAGTCCCAATTTCTCTAGATTTCAATATCCCCATCTGTAAAATCAGGGCAATGGATGATATGACCTCTAAAGGTCCTTCCCCGTTCTTGCTCTGTAATCCTATGTGAGCTTTTGGCTTTTCTCTGAGCAAGCTTCCTCTGTGAATGATGTCCATTAGCTCTCCGTCTTAGCCCACAAGTGTGCCTAGGAGACACATACACCATTCCATCTCGTCATGGGCAACTTTCCAGCTCAGGTCCCTGGTGAAATGTGAGACTTTAGAACATAGGATTACCGTCCCTTCCTCCTCCCATTCTGACAGAGATCACTTCAGAGTCCTCCCCAGTGAAAACGTGTGGTTTTTTGGAGTGAATGACCTCTCTCCTAATCTTACACCTTTGCAGGGCTAGCCCCGCCATTTTGCCATTTGGCAAAAGATAGAGCAGGTCTGAGCGGCGTGACACTGGCCTCCCCAGTCTGTAGGCTTCTGCTCATGCATCTGTCATAGGGGATCTAAGCCAGGATGAGGAGCAGGGGGCAGGGATTGTTGATGGATTTTTGAAAAGCCCCTTCCAAATAGGAGAACTGTTGAATACCCTCCTGGTGATGATTTGGCCGCTATCGGCGCTGGGTGTGTTGTAAGTGACATCTTCCAGATGTGAAATTAGCTGAAGCATCCTCTGACTGGCATGCCTTCTAGTGATAAAGGTGGAGATGGGGAGCGGAGTGAGGGTTTGTAAAAGAGGGATAGACTTACTTGTCTTGACTTGAAGACACAAGGATTAGGAACATTGGGTGGAAAAAAACAAAAAAAAATAACAAAACAAACCAAAAAAGGAACAATGGTAGAATCTCAGGGAGTCAAATTTAGATTTGATATAAGAAAAAAAATCTCCTTTCAATTGGGACTGTACAAAAGTAGCATAGGTAATTTTGGGAGGTTGAGTGAGAATTTATTAAGCACTTACTCTGTGCCAGCCATAGGGCTAAGTACTAGGAATACAAAGAAAAGCAAAACCAGTCCCTGTTCTAGAAACATGTGTTCTAATGAAGGAGACAACATGTAAATGACTTTTTGTTCAGTTGTTTTATCAGATTGTGTCAGACTCTCTATGATCTCATCTGGGGTTTTTATTGGCAAATAAAAATGATTTGTTATTTTCTTCTTCAATTCATTTTATAGATGAGGAAATTGAGACAAACAAGGTTAAGTGACTTGTCCAGGATCACACAGCTAGTAAATGTCAGGAAGATGAGTCTTCCTGACTCTATCTATTAGGAGTATAATAGAAGGAGATTCTTGTTCTTATAGGATTGGATTGCACAAGAAAACTATTCCATGTGTTTGTTGATTGTGATTTGATCTTCTGAATGATGTGCTGTATCTACTAGATTTGAATTCAGCAAGGAGCATAAATGAGTAGCCCTAAGTTTCTCATTATGACAATAACAGCAACCAACAACAGATCCTCTGATAGCTTTTGAATGTTTCTTCACAAGCAACCTGATTGGTAAATGCTTTTATTATCCCCATTTTACAGATGAGAAAACTGAGATTGAGAGAAATTAAATGACTCACCTATAATCATGCTGATAGTAAATGACTGATGAAAGATTAATCAGTCAAGCATTTATTAAAAACCTAGTGTATACAGTACTATATGATGATCAATTCTGATGAATGTGGCTCTCTCCAACAATTAGTTGAACCAAATCAGTTCCATTTGTTCGATAATAAAGAGAACCAGCTATACCTAGCGAAAAAACTCTGGGAAATGAGTATGAACCACAATATAGCATTTCCAAAAAAATAAAAACCTGGTGTGTGCCAGGTTAGGAATTAGGATTATGACTCAAAGGCAAAAAAAAAAAAAAAGAAAGAAAGAAACAATCCCTGTTTTTAAGAAGCTTAAATTACATTGAGAGAGATAATATGTGTATATTTACATAACCACATATATACATATGTACATACATACATGAATATGCAGGATAAATAGGAAATGATACGATGTAGTTAGCATCGATATAGCTATGGAGGGAAAGAAGGTATTAACAGTTGAGAGGTTGAGAAAGATTTGTGTAGAAGATAATGCTTGAATTGTCTTGAAAGAAGTGAGGATTTCTCTGAGGCTAAGGTGAAGAGGAAGAGTGTTCTAGGCATAAGGGCCAGCCTGAGCAAAGTCATAGAGAGGAGAGGTGGTTTGTCATATAAGAAAACTTTTGGTCATTGGAAATGGACCATAAAATGTGAGAAGTGGAGTAATATCAAGGCTGCAATGTGTGAGTTTGGGACTAGGCTGGGAGGAGCTCTATTTTTCCTTAATAATAGTTTATTTTTTTTCAGATATTGAGGAAAATTTATTAAATAAGAATCTTTTTTATTAAAGCCTTTTATTTCTGACAAATATACATGGATAATTTTTCAACATTGATCCTTGCAAAACCTTGTATTCCAAAATTTCCCCTCCTCCCTACCCCGAGATGGTGGGTAATCCAATAAATGTTAAACATGTTAAAATATGTGTTAAAGCCTATCTATCTATCTATCTATCTATCTATCTACACACACATATTTATACAATTATCTTGCTGCACAAAAAATCAGATCAAAAAGGAAAAAAATGAGAAAGAAAACAAACAATAATAAAAAGAATGAAAATGCTGTCTTGGGATCCACACTTAGTTCCCACAGTCCTCTCTCTAGGTGTAGATGGCCCTCTCCATCACAAGATCATTGAAAATGGCTTCAATTATCTTATTTTTGGAAAAAGTCATGTCCACAAGCATTGATCATCATATAATCTTGTTGTTGCCGTGTATAGTGATCCCCTGGTTCTGCTCACTTCACTTAGCATTAGTTCATGTAAGTCTCTCTAGGCCTCTCTAAATCATCCTGCTGATCATTTCTTATAGAGTAATAATATTTCATAACATTCACATACCGTAATTTTTTCAGTCATTCTCCAGCTGATGGCCATTTACTCAGTTTCCAGGTTCTTGCCTCTACAAAAAGAGCTGCCACAAACATACAGGTCCCTCTCCCTTCTTTAAGATTTCTTTGGGATATAAGCCCAGTAGAAACACTGCTGGGTCAAAGGGTATGCACAGTTTGATAACTTTTTGAGCATAGTTGCAAATTGTTCTCCAGAATGACTGGTTCTGTTCACACTTCCACCAACAATGTATCAGTGTCCCAGTTTTCCCACATCCCCTCCAACACTGTCATTATCTTTTCCTGTAATCTTAGCCAATCTGACAGGTGTGTTGTGGTATCTCAGTTATCTTAATTGCATTTCTTTGATCAATAGTGATTTAGAGCACCTTTTCATCTGACCAGAAATGGTTTTAATTTCTTCATCTGAAAATTGTCTGTTCATATCCTTTGATCATTTATCTATTAATTGGAGAATGGCTTGAATTCTTATAAATGTGAATAAAATTTCTATATATTTTAAAATGAGGCCTTTATCAGAACCCTTAAATGTAAAAAATGTTTTCCCAATTTATTGATTCCCTTCTAATCTTATTTGCATTAATTTTTTGTACAAAATTTTTTAAACTTAAATAATCAAAATTACCTATTTGGTATTCAATAATGAGTTCTACTGTTTTGGTCACAAATTCCTTCCTTCTGCAAAGATCTGAGAGGTAAACTATTCCATGTTCTTCTAATCTGCTTATAGTATCACTCTTTATGTCTGAATCATGAACCCATTTCAACCTTATCTTGGTATATGGTGTTAGGTGTGAGTCAATGCCTATTAACATTCTTTAAAACAAGTTTGAGTTCCAATTCTCTCATTCTCTCTCTTCTCTTCTACCTTCCTGAGATGACAAACAATTTGATATAGGTTATACATGTGCAATCAGGCAAAACATATTTATGAAATGTTTTAAAAGTCAAATAGAAGACTATGCCTTTTATCTTAGAATCTATAGGGATTCATTCAAGTTTACCAAGGAGGAAGTTTACAGGTATGGCCATTGCTCCGCTCAAGAAAATCCCTTTGGCAGTAGTGTGGAAAATGGTTTGGGGTAAGGGCAAATCAGGCAAAGAGACCAATTAGTAGTTTGTGCTTGAGGTAAAAAGTAAGATAGTTGCTGGGTGAACAGATAGAAGGAGTTGGATGTGAGAGATGTTATGGAGGTAGAAGTGGCGAGATTTGGCAACTAGTTTACACAGAATAATAATATTCCTAACAGTAATAGGAAAGTCTATTAGAAGGGATTTGGGGGAAAAGTAAAATTTAAGTTTGAGATGTCTCTAGGACATTTACTTTCAAATCCAGTGGTCAGTTGGTAATGCAGAATGAGAGCTCAGGAGAGAGATTGGAACTGGATATATAGATCTGGGAGATGATTATTAAGTGCCCATGGAAGATGAGGAGGCCACAAAGAAAGAGAATGTGGACTTTTAGGACTTGGAACTGGAGAACATTTGATCTAATTCTCCTTCATCCTTCTTCCATTTAAGGAAACTAAGGCTCAGTAAGAATAAAGGAATTTGTCTGAAGTCATGGCAAAGGCCAGAACTCAAATTCAGCTCCTATGTGACACTGAAGCCCAGCAAATTTTGAATCAGAAGTCCTGGTTTGGAATTCATCCCAGCTACTTAACTTCCCACTAAACCTCAGTGAGCCTCATTTTTCTCATCTGTAAAAAGAAGTTGAATGAGACAGCCTCTAAAATCTCTGGTGCATTGGGCATGTGAAATGTTCATCAGGATTTCTACAGAAATGCTACAGCTTAAAAAGCTGAGACTGGGTGGAGTCTCAATCTCTGGCCTGTGGAAGCTAGAGATGTCCCTCAGCCCCCACCAGCAGCTTTTCTTAGAGTCACACTATGGCTTTTTTCTCTCCAAATATAATAAAAAATGGGAATCTTTATGTTTTCTTCTAGCTGTTTTGGTGCTCTGGGGTAAGATTTATGAGATCTGAGTAAACTGTCTCAGTCTGCAGCTGTCTGATTATAATCATTGCTAGAAACTTGGACTCACCAATCTGATTACTTAATTGTTTCTGCATATTCTACAAATGTTAGAATTCCTAGCTGTTTTGGATGTGCAGAGAATTGCTCTCTATTCTTGATCCATTCTCCCCCTCTTCCTCCCTTTTTGATTATAAACCACTTAATTTTGGGGCTTTCCCTTTAGAGATACATTAAGCTCTTGCCATCTTTTCTCTTTCTCTCATTGACTTTACCTATTAAGCATACTTTGTTGAATCATTGATTTTTTTTTAGCAGATAAGCATCAAAGCAAGATTTGATATGCTTTGTATCTTTTCAGTTATCAATCATAGTCATTTATTAAATGCCTTCTGTGTGCTGGACTCTGGGCTAGAAGAGAATACTGGTGAACTAGTGAATGTGAAGCACCCAGAATATCTGTTTTTTTATATTCTGCATCAAAGCTTGAATTTATTTTTAAATAATTGTTCTTTTCAAAAAGCATCATTGTTTTTTGCTTGTATGTATAATATTTCCTCTTGACCTTCTCCCTTCCCTTTAATCCTTTCCTTGTAACAAAGAATACCGACTTGTATGATGTCCCCTTCTGCCAGTGCACATCCTTAGGTACATTCTGTCTCCTGGCAGGAGGGAGGTATGGCTTCTGATAATTTTTCCAGGACTGAGGCTATTCTTGATGGTTTATCAATATTTAGCTGTCATTTACTACTGTCATTTAGCAGCATTGCTGGTCATTATAGAGTATGATCTTGGTGCTCTCACTGTCATTTCACGCAAATCTTTCCGTGTTTTTCATAAGGTTGTGTGGTATAGTGTGTAGAGCATTAGAATCATAACCAGGAAAAATTCAGTTCAGGTTTTGCCTCAAATACTTACTAGCTGTGTGACCCTTGTCATTTAACTTCTATCTGCTTCAGTTTCCTCTTCTGTATAATGAAGGAGTGGACCACCAAGGTGGTCCCTACTAGCACTAAATCTTTGATTCAATAATTTTATGATTTTCTAAATTTTTCACAGTTATTATTTCTTAGGGTAATTACATTTGCTCTGTAAAGTCCATCATATAGCATAATTCATGTGGCCATTATTCAACCAATGAGTATATTTTTCTCCAGTTTTAAAAATTCTGTTCCATAAAGAGAGCTATTATTAATATTTTGCTATCTATAAGGAACTTTCTTTCCATCTCTGATCTCCTCGGGGTATATGCTCCATAGTGGAGTCTCTGGTTCAAAGGGTATGAATTGTTTAGTGACTTCTCACATAATTCCAAGTTGTTTTCCAGATTGATTCTACACAGGAGCTTTTAACACTGTTAGTCTTCTAGGGAAAACTCTGACACTGTGGCTAATATCCTTTAGTGATTACATCACCACTTTTTGATCTTGTGTAATGGAAGAGCAAATGCAGAGCAGGTCCCCACCTAGCAGATACTGATGTCGGAGAGAATCCTCCCCTGTGTCTTGGGCAGTCTCTCATTTATTTTAGTGTCAAAGAAAAAGACAGTAATGGGTTATAATAAAAAATGTCTTCATGCCAGGAACTGCCTTTTTTAGTGAAGTATGAAAAAGGGTGGGAAGTTATGCACTCCCCTCACCCCCAACATTAAAAACAAGAAAATGGGCACTGATGGAAGGAGTTGCTAAGTGATGGTGAATGCCTATTGACAGCACAGTCACCTGCTGCAAGGCTGTGGGTTGTTAGCATAAATGTTCTATAATCACAGACTATTGCATGACTGGTACCATGGACAGCAGAATGTAACTGTTTCTCTGTCTCTCTATCTCTCTGTCTCTCTCTCTCTCTCTCTCTCTCTCTCTCTCTCTCTCTCTCTCTCTCTCTCTCTCTCTCTCTCTCTCTCTCTCTCTCTCTCTCTCTCTCACCCCCTCTCTCAGACTGCTTCTTCCAAGCATATTTATATATAGACTTGGTATTTTAAGGTGAGCTTGGCTACTCTTGACTGATGGAACTTATCAGAGATAAACATGAGCTCCAATCTGCTCCTAAGAGAGTGTATTGATTTGCTACCTTCAATAGAGCCCAACTTAATAGCGTGTGGTTTAAATGCTTAAGATAAATAAATAAATAAAAAAGATTGAGCCAGACACTTTCATATGCCCAGATTGCTTCCTAGCAGTAGGTTAGTAACTTGGGGGAAGTACATTAACTCTCTCAGCTTGTAATGAGACCAGCTTAGTGCCTTACCATAGTGCTGAAAAAAATAGTGAAGGGAATTTGAGAAGGTCTATTGATGATTCTAGTCTTTTTCCTTCTAGCATGGTGCCTTTTAGTTCTTCTAGTACCCTATTTCTGCCTGTCAATGTCTATGTTTCTATTAACATAACTTAGGGATAGAAGGGGCTTTCTAGGGCTCAGTGAGAAAAACATATATCCATATCTCCCGGAAAAGGCTTTATGAGAAAGATCCTAAAGGATGTGTATTATATTCTACACTGAATATTCCCTTGCACATGGATTGTATTAGGTGGCCTTTACAAATCTTTTGAATTCTGCAATTCTGTAAAGATTTGTATAAGTAAAGGGCATTCCAATTATGAGAAAAGGCATGAGCAAAGCTGTGTGTAGGGAGTGTCAGTGAGTAATCCTTTCAGAATGGTGGCTGGAAGGTTTCCTATTGGAAGGAGTGGGAAATAAGGTAGGCTGAGGCCAGATTGTGGAGGACCTCAAAAGCCAGGCATAGATGTTTTGAGTTGATGAAGTAGGCAATTAGTAACCACTGGGGCAGTGGAATGACTTGATAAAAGCAATCATTTTTGAGAGCAGTATGAAGGATAGGAAAAAGGTGGGGGAAGAGGCTGGAGATGGGCAGTAGGCTAAACAGGCAATGGTTAAATAATTTCTTTAAGTAATGACAAGACTGGCTCCACTTGCCTAAGATAAGCTCCAAGCTATTATCTCACTTAGGAGATTGGAGTGAAGGGGAGGGGACAAGTGATCAGCCTTGCCCATGAGTGCCCTTTAAAAATTTAGATACTGCCTCTAAAAGTAGAGATTAGGCAAAAGTTAGCTATGAGAAGTATCACCTCTTTGATCAAGAAAAGAGTTAATCTTGTTGCTTAGTAATTGAGCTATAGTGAAAAATAGGTTCAGGGTGCCTAGCTGGGAGATTTTCATAGCAGAAACACCTAAGAGGATCAATATGAGTGCATTGTAAGAAAGGGAAATAAAAGCCTGTTGAAGTCTTTTAATGCCATAGATGTGAGTTGCCCTGGTCACATGTGTCTAAGTGTCTGTTACTCTACTACTGCACTCTGAATCTATGGCCACTTTTCTCACTTGTGGTTGGGAGGCAATGTGCCCCTGGTTTCTGGAGGGAATTATTTTGTGACAGTTGCTCTTACACCACCATTTCAGTAAATGCCTTTGCTTTGACTTAATTGGGTTTCCTAACGGTCTTTTAAAGCATGTTGGTGTGGACTCATAAGCTAAGACATATTACCTTGAGCCTAGATTAGTGGTCCAACTGAGGATCCAGTCTGTGAATGTGAGTGCCTTTTTCCAGGGTGGCCCACAGTGGGTGCTATCAATATAAACTCTTTTCAAACTATCATTAGTCAAATGAAAAAGGTCCAAATAATTAATAGAGAAATTCAAATTAAAGCAACATAAGGTTTCACTTTAAACCCAACAGACTGCTATAATGAGAAAAAAGAAAACGACAAATCTTGGAGGGCTACAGAAAAATAGATGTTGTTTGGCTGATGGTCGCATTGTGAATTGGTCCACCCATTCTGGAAAAAAAGTGTCTCCAAAGTTATTAACTGTGCATATCCTTTGACTTGGTGGTATACTACTAGGTCTGTACCCCAAAGAGATTAAAGAAATAAAAAAGGAATCATATATAATGTGTGTATGTGTGTATAAAGATTTATGAACTCTTTTTGAGGTAGCAAAGGATTGGAAATTAAGGAGATTGCATTATTTGGGAAATAACTGAGCAAATTATGATATGTGAATGACATGAAATATGATTGTGCCATAGTAAGAATTATGATTTATGCAATGATCAAACATGATTCTAGAGGACCACTGATGAAGCATGTTCCTCACTTCCTGATAGAGTGGTAATGAACCCAGGGTGTGGAATGAGACAGTTTTTGGACATAGCTCATGTGGGAATTTGTTTTGCTTAATTGTATCTTTTACCAACATTTTGTTTTTCTTTTCCTTGTCGAAGAGAGAACAAAACAATTTTTGTTAATGGTTTTTAAAAAGCACATAAATGTAAGCTCCTAGAGAGGAGGGAATATTTCTCTTTTTTCCTCCTCTCATTTTATCCTAAGCATCTAAGTTCAGTGACTCATATATAGCAGATACTTAACATATTTTTATTGGATTAGATTGAACTAGTAGCAATAATCACACCTGAAAATTATTAAATCCTTTATGTTTATAAAACACTTTATATAAATTGTTACATCCATTCTTCACATTAGTCTTTTGAGGGCTATTGGTTGTTCAGTAGGTTCAGTCATGTCCGACTTTGTAAGACCATTTGGGGTTTTCTTGGCAAAGATACTGAAATGGTTTGCTATTTCCTTCTCCAACTCATTTTACAGATGAGAAGACTGAGGCAAACATGAGTAAGTGACTTGCTCAGGTCACACAGCTAATGAGTGAGACCGGAATTAAATTCAGAAAGAAGAGTTTTCCTGACTCCAGGCCTGATATCTTATCCACCAATTGCCTTGAGGGCTACTTAAACGAACTATTTAATTTTTAAAAAAAATCTTTGTATTAGGACCTAGCACAGTGTCCGAAATATAGCAGGGATCTATTAAATGAATTCCAAATGAATTAATGAATGTCCTTCCTTTTTTTCACTGGGGAGACTAAGCATGCCCCCCAGGATGCCTGATTTGCCCAAGGTCATACAGATGGTAGGTGGCAGAACTAAAGCTAAACCTCCAGTCTCCTGAGATCTAGTCTACTGTTCTTCCCCCTCTACCCTGCTGCCAACTTTAATTCTTCTCTCTCCTTCCTCAAAGGTTTGAGCTAAAAATAAATTAAAATGTGCTAAAAACTGTCTCTGGATACTCAAGTGATGCTACATCTTACTAGCCGTACAGATATAGAAATGTAGTTTGGAACATCTGCTGGGTTGCATTATGTTTAGGGAAAGGCTGGTGTTTGTTTTCACACGACATAGAAAGCGATTATGTTCCAGGGAACCCTCCCAAAGACAGGCCTCTTTTCATGAAGGGTGCAGTTGATTTTATTTTGTTGCTCATTAACTCTGCAGACAGGAGCCCAAGGCTTACTCCTGAGCTGAAACTCTGAGCCATATCGTGCTTCATGAGATTTCAAGGCAAATACTCGAAGCTTTGAAAGGAGGGTTTAACCTTTGGAGATCAAAAGGCGTTGTTTAATCTGTATGTATTTAGTAAGTACCAGGCTCTGTCCGTGGTACTGGAGACGCAAAGACAAAAATGAGGCAGCCCTTTCCCTCAAGTAGCATGGGAACCAGCCTCCTTGTAATCAGCTCTAGTGATCCAGGTTTGCTTCTCCATACCTTTCAGCTGTATCCTTCCCAAGTTCTCTACACTCCTGAAAGGTGGAATAGAGCCATAGAAAGAGAGAGAACATTTGTTGTCTGGGAAAGGTAGCTAACATTGGTACACAGAATCAAAATCTGAAAGATACTTAACAAGCTCAAATGTTGGGCCAAACTCATAAAGATAAAATTTAATAAATATAAGTGTCAAATTGTCTACTTGGATTTAAAAAAATCAACTTCAGAAGGATAAGAACTCCACAACTAAGCAAATGAAAATACACAGTATTTTTTTTTTTTAATTTTCAGTGAGGAGAATACTAATAACTAGGGGAAACTGAGAAAGGTCTACTGTGGGAGTAAGTGAGCTTAATTCAATTCAGTTTAATTAAAAAACTATTAAATGTCTACTCTGCTCAAGGAAATGTTCTAAGTTCTGGAGACATAAATAGAAGAATGAACCAGTTTCTGTCCTCAAAGAGTTCATATTTTATTATTTTGAGGGGAAATTTTGTTTTACTTTCTTCCATTATGAAGCATTAATTTTAATTAAGTAATTTTAGTGTTTTTCAATTAACAATTCCCCAAATGAAAATAAAAGTAAAACAAAAATTCTTGTAACAAATATTTGTATTCAAGCAAAACAAATTCCCCTACTGGTCATATCCCAAAAAACCTATATTTCATTTTGATCACTTAGTTATATAAAAAATCTACATCTCATTTTGAATCTATGACCTCTCTTTTAAGAAGATGATATTTTATCATCACTCCTCTGGCATCTTTGTTGGTCACTATACTGATCAAAATTCTTAATTCTTTCTAAGTTGTTTAGTTTTATCATATCATTATTATTGCATAAACTGTCCTCTTGGTTCTGTTTCTCTCTACATCAATCCATACAAGTCAGGAACTCATATTTTACCAAAAATCTACATAATGTAGTAAACTATAGTACTGATGATACCCCAAACTATGTTACCTTATATGGCTCTCCAAGGTGATGACCCCAGGTCATCTGATCTTCACTGATCTGAGGAAAAGAGTCATAATATTTTGGTGCCTCTTTCATATGTGTGTTGTGGGCAGGGGAAGAAGAACCAATATTTTGAAAAGAGTAAGTTGGCAGGTTCAGCATAGAATGAGCTCAGTGAGAGAATAGGTTTGGCAAAAATGAATAGGATCATTGGTAATGTAGGCTTAATACCTTCCTGAAGCCATGGATTACCTAATATTTGAACTCTGGTTTGGAAGCTGTGATGGAGATTGGTTGGAACATAGTGTGATCAGTTTTGTTGAAAATGTCACTGTCATTACCATGAATGAAGGATTTGAGAACTTTGTTTCTAGGAACTTTAGTAGTGCAAAGGATACAGTCTAGTGTTAGGAAGATCTAAGTTCAAATTCAGCCCCAGAGATTTACTAACTCTGTGACTCTTGGCATATTATGTAACATGCCCCAGTTTCCTCATCTGTAAAATAAGAATAATAATAGTACCTACTTAGAATGATTGTTGCGAAAATCAAATGAGATAAAAATTGTAAAGCATTTAGCACAGTGCCTGGCACATTGTAGAAACTATATAAACATTAATTATCATTGTCTTCAACTATTATAATTATTACTATTACCAAAGAGCCGACTTTGGAAGGGAAGCTAGGGATGCGTGAATGCAGGTGGGAATCAAAGCATTTAAACCTGTAGAAATTACTTTTTGTTTTAAACTACTTTGGAACCATCACAGGAGACAATAAGGGTAAGACTCTTTGATCTAGAGTCTGGACCTGGGTTTGAGTCTAGAATACTTAGATCAGAGCAGGGCCAATAAGAGAACTATGAATTGTTAACCTGTTTAATATTCCTTAGACTCCACCTACCAAGGGCCAGCAGGGGAAAGAACAATGAATCTGGAGTCAGAGAACCTGGATTCAAATCTTGCCTCTCTGATCCTTGAATGCACAAGTCACAAGCTTCTCTGGGCTCCAGCTTCTTCATCTACAAAAGGAAAAAAATAGAGCAGCTCTAGGACTATGATTCTATGGTGCCAGAACCAGGATGACACTGATCCTACAGATAGGATGAAGTGGTTCCACTTGGAAAGTTTACAGAATCACAGGGTTAAGAAGTTCAAAGTTGGATATATCAAAAAAAATAAGAATATATGAGTAGTTCTGATGGAATGCTACTGTGTTGTAAGAAATGATGAGCAGATAAAGTAAAAAGTGCACAGCAGAGAACCAAAAAATAACATATAAAGAAGCAAAGAAAAGATGGTCATGGCTATAATGTCTTTATTAGTACATATGCTTTCTTGAAATGGAAATTTATTATTACATACTTTGAATCCTTCCTGATAGGCACATTACAATGTTTTTTCCCTTTTCTGTCTTTCTTTTTTATTTTGTTTTTATTATTTTTCATTTAGTTTTAAACAAACAAATATTTAGAAAATTTTAAAGAATTTCCTCTTTTCTGTCTTTCTTTTTCTATTTTGTTTTTTATTTTGTACCTAGTTTTAAATAAACAAATATTTTAAAAAGAAAATATACAAAAAGTTTAAAAAAAGAAATGATGAGTGAGTTAATTTTAGGAAAACATGGAAAGACTTGTATGAAATAATGAAGAATGAAATGAGTAAAATTAAGATAATGTTGTATACAAAAGCATTGTTTAAAGAGCAAATGAAAAAAAGTTATTTTGTGTTATGTAAATAATCAAATGAACTACAAAGGTCCTATGAAAGAAGAAGCTATCCATCTCCAGAGAAAGGACTGGTATATGGAACTATATATTGTGTAGTTTTACATATATCTTAAATGTTGACCTTCTCTAGTGAATTTTTGGGAGGGAGGGAAGGAAATAGCTTACAACTGGAATATAACCAAAGAAAATTTAAATTTTAAAAAAGGATATATAAGTAGCTTTTACTTCTACACTCAAAAATGAGTTCCTAAATTGTGTATGTGTGTGTGTGTGTGTGTGTGTGTGTGTGTGTGTCTGCTATGGCAATCTGGTAAAGCCTATGAACCCCTTCTCAAAATAATGTTTCTAAATAATTGAAGAAAATACTAAATTTCAATGAGAGGTCAATGGAAATAAGAATTTTCCTCCATCTATGCTCAACCATGTTAGGAACCCTTTCACTGGCTCTAAAGTCACTGATAGACCAGGAGTTATTCATACCATCATAGATATAAAACCAGAAAGTCATTTGTTTCTTCCTCCCTATACCCAATTTACAAATGAGGAAACTGAGATCTGTAGAAGTTAAAGGCTGCAGAGCTGAGATTTGAATCTGGGTCTCTGATTCTAAAGTCAGAACTATTTCCCTTGGCATAGATAATGGGCAATAGAGCTTTCCCCACCGTCTACTTCTAATGCATCTGTTAATTAGGTGGATATGTAGAGCTGGAAAGGACATTGTATTTGCTCTTAGAAGACCACTATTTTAAGTGCTGGTAATAATGCTTACTAGGTGCAGGATCTTAGTCTTAGATCCTCTTGTCCTCAGTTTCCTTTTCTGTAACGGGAAAGGAGGACAGCTAGGTGGTGCATTGGGAAGAGCACTGAGTCTGGAGTTAGGAAAACTCACCTTCACAAATTCAAATCTGGCTTTGCACACATACTAGCTATGGGACCCTGAGCAAGTCACTTAACCACAATGCCTCAGTTTCCTCATCTATAAAATGAACTAGAAAAGGAAATGGCAAACTACTCCATTGTCTTTGCCAAGAAAACCCCAGATGGGGTCACGAAAAGTTAGACATGATGGAAAATAACTGAACAACAACAGTAATAACAAAGGGAAGAGGTTAGATTAGATGATCTCTGGATTCCCTTCAGCTCTAATATACTGTGATTCACTCTCCCTTCATCCTTCCTCTCAAAAAAACCCTTAATTTACCTCCAAGGTACGCTTGCTAGCCTGGCAAGATCTGGCCTACTATTTCTTGTTCTATATTTAAAATAGTTTTACATTTGGGTATGTTAGCAGAGGTCAGATCTAAACTTACAAAATTAAGACAATTTTTCAAGGAATCACTTGGAGAGCTTAAACAACCCCCTTCCTCCAGGCTTTCGTTTGAGCTGCTTGGATGACCTCGATTTTTCCTTTTATTTTGTCCTGGTAGCTCTATCGAAAAGACTTTCTCCTCAGTGTCTCACAGAGGCAGTGACAACAATTTTTCTTCCTCCTTTTTCTTATTGCTTTTTAAAAAATCACATTAATTTCCCAATATATTCCTTGCCTATTAGTTAGAACCATCCCTTGTAACAAACTAAAAAGGGGAACAAAATTTGATTGAACCAAGACATCCAACAGAATAGACCCTGCTCTTTTATCCTGAGGAAGGGGTGAATTTCATTGTGTTCTTTGGAACTGAGAGAGCTAATAGCAATTGATTTTAGTCCAGTGGTCTTTTGCTTGTGTTGCTTTTACATTATCACGATTGTGTTGTGATTATTGTACATGTTATTCTCTTGGTTCTGCTTTTCTTGCACTAGGCAGCTATGGGGTGCAAGGGATAGGTCCCAGAAACTGGAATCAAGAAGTTGGAATTGAAACTAGGCTTGGACACTAACTAACCCTGAGGAAGTCACTTAATCTGTATCTGCCTTAGTTTCTTCATCTATAAAATGGGGATAGTAAAGCAATAGAGCCTGACTTCTAGGGTTGTTATAAGGGATCAGATGAGACAATATTTGTAAAAATATTTTGAAAACCTTAAAGGATTCTAGAAATACTATGTATTATTATATTGGAATTATTTTATCACTTCAGAAGAATCTCCCCAAGTTTTTTGGAATTCTTCTTATTCATTGTTTCCTATTACATTAATATTACATTTATAGACGTGTATAATGAGAGTTGTATGGTTATTCTTCGGCTTGGCAGAATACCTGGCCCAGTCTGATAAGTACCCATTTTGTTTATACCATCTCTCTTTCTCTCTCTCTCTCTCTCTCTCTCTCTCTCTCTCTCTCTCTCTCTCTTTCCTCTGCCTATCCTTCTGTCTCTCTTCTCCCTTTCTTATTTGTCCCTATCTCTGTCCCCATTATCTCTGTCTGTCTCTTTCTCTCTCTCCAGAGCCAGATTCAGATTTATAGCTAAATAGTGACCATCGAACCCTCCCAACAACCCTGTGTGGTAGATAGATTAGTATGTACTTCTTGTTGTGACCCCATTTGGGGTTTTCTTGGCAAAGAGAATGGAATGGTTTGCCATTTCCTTCTTCAGCTCATTTTACAGATGAAGAAACTGAGGCAGATAGAGGTTAAATGAGTTGTCCAGTCACCCAGATAATAAGTATCTCAGGTTGGATTTGAACTCAGTTCTTCCTAACTCCAGGCCTGACATTCCATACACCTCACTGCTCAGTTAGGTACCACATTTATCATTATCTACAATTTATAAAGAGACTACAGTTCAGAGCGATGATATGCTTTGCCCCTCATCTCCCATATGATGATACTCTGCCAGAGGCAGAATTTGAATTCAGCTCTTCCCAAACTCTATGTATACGGTGTTTTCTTCCAACTGCTCTGGGTATTTGGAGGAATCAACTTTCACCTGGCCATGTCTCAGGTCAGGGAGTCAACAGTAAGGTTATATCCTAAGCTCTTTGATGCATTATGGACTACTTTGGCAGATGGCTTAGTGAAGTCCATGGGCCCATTCTCAGAATTCTGTTTTCAAAGGCATAAAATGAAATATAGAAGATTATAGGGGAAACCAATTTTATTGAATGATATTTGCCAAAATATTTTTCTAAAACACATTCATGGATTTCAGAATAGGAAAATCTGCTTTAAGTGAACTCTAATTAATCCTCAGATTCATTTAATTATTTTTCTCTCCCATTTCATGACAACAAACTAGAGATGTCATTATGAGGAAACACCTGTCTGTAGAATTTCTCTGTCATCCTTTCTGGGTATCTTGAAAGCTTTTTGCTTACCTCATACTGCTAAGTTCCAAAATAGAAACTGAAATATCTTTTTTTTTAAACAAAAGTTAATAACAGCTACTATTTCTGGTGTCTAAAGCCACAGAGTGTGATATTTCTCCCATGGACATCTCCAGACATGCTATTTTCAACCAACAGCCTTTCCCCCAGCTCCCCTCCCCTAAGATTTCAAAACAGCACCTAATTTAAAAGTCACCAGATTGGCCCAAAAGCAGCTTGTCTGATGATTATACTTGCAAAGGTTGTCCAGATGAATTGACAGAACTCCCCCTGCTGCCTTTTGACTAAGAAAAGATGGTGGTATTCGAAGACAACTGAAAGTATTATTTCATATTTGATCTTTGTTTTTCTCCCTACAAAAGGATTGAGAGTAGGACCTCACTGTACCTAGAAGCAAAGAATCATGAAACCCCTTAGAAAAACCCTAAGTACCTATTGGTGAGGCTCTATCTAGTTCCTCAACTTTGATCCAGCAGAGAATGAGGAGATCTTTTTTTAATGGCTATTCTGAAATGAGAGTATTTTTCTGATTTGCACAGTTTGGAAAAATTGAATTATATTTGGTTAATTAGCTCTGAAGGCTGATGTTCTGGGTTTTAGTACACTGACCTGCTCTAATTAAGTTCAGTGTTTTCAAAGGCCATCCAGCATGGGGATAGAGAGGACATTTGGTCTAAAGAAAGGTAAGGGAAACTGACCATGGGAAGAAGCAGATGGGATTGGTGATCCAGATGCTGATAAAATTCATGTATATGTATCTCTGTGTATACAATTTATAGAAGTTATTATAGATACAAAAATACATTTCTATAGATCATTTTAGTAGGAATGGGCAGAAGAACAACTTGCCAACAAATTGAAGGGTTACAGTCACTGTTTTTAACTGGATTTCTTTGTATTTCCTAGCTATAGGGTATCGGTTGTGTGTCTGCGGTTTACAAATGAAAAGCCTGTGGATCAGAGCAGTGATATATTCTTTCTAGTCCCTTTCTTCTTTCATCCTCTGATCCCCCCTCTTCTTCATCTGCCTTTCTTCTTTTTTTCTTTTCTTTCCCTCATATTCCACATTTGTTCTTCTTTCTCCTCCAACATTTATCCTTTGTCAATGAGGATATTCTTTTCACTTACACAATATATGACTATTTACTATTAAATCTTCAATTTAATTCATCAAGTACTAATTAAGCATATTCTTGATACAAAGTCAAAACCCCAACAGTTCCAGCCTTTATCCAAAAAGGAGAGGCTTGTACACTTTGAAAGCCCTATATAAATAATGTGGGTCATATCTCTATCCTGTGAAGAGACTTCAGGGATTTCTTCTTGGTGAGATCTGGGATTCTTTCTTGGTTGAGCTGAGTTATCTCACTTTCAGACATATATATTCTTCTGTGCCTATTTTCTCTTATTTCTGTTTGCTATATATTTGAATAAATGAGTTTACTTTGTATTCTTTTTGTGTGTTCATTGTGGAACTGGCATTTGGCAGGCAGGGAGTCAAGTTTTAGACAAATGTATGAGAGTGTGTGTGTGTGTGTGTGTGTGTAACTCACACACATCCCATGGGAACCTCCTTCCCTTTTGAGATATAGCAATGAGGAGTGAAGCTTGAATCTAAAAGTTTTCCCCCTAGAGTAACAATATTTAAATGAAAGGCAGATATGATTCTAGCCCAGGACCCCTCTCTTAGAAGAGAGCAGAGGGGAAGTCTCTGGCCCCAACCTTCTCCTCCTTCTGACAGGACTCAAAGTCTCCCTTGGAGAGTGTTTGGGAAAGAAGACTCTAGGGAGATCTATTCTTACTTCCCTTCAAGTTATGTCTAGGTTGACTGATGTGGATAGACATAATCTACATGGGCAAAGAAACACAGAACAAAGCAGCATTCTCTACATGTACCCATTATATGACCTATATAGGCTCCAAGAGTCTGTTTCTGATTTTAACCTCAATTAAATGAACAAAAAACCACCAGAAACCTTGAGATTTTGTCTGTTTTTCAAGTTCTAGTCAATGTATTTGGAGAAAAATTCTTTGCATTTTCCCAACCAACATTTTTTTCAAAATGAAAACTATGAGATGTTGGGGTAAGTGGGTGGCCTTGGTCATTCTGATTAGTTCTCTGTTAAAAATGAGTTAATGCGCATTTATGAAGGGTTTCCTATGTTTCAAGAGGCACTGTGCTAAGGACTGGGATTGCAGAAACAGGCAAAAATCTTTCCCTTGCTTTTAAGGAGCTCACATTTTAATGGAGGGAGAAATGTGCTATAAAGAGACACATTATGAGAATGGTAGATGGTATGGTAGGTTTTCTTTCAAAATTCAGTAGTTTGCATTTTGTTTTTAAAACTGGGAAATTCCATCTAAGTCATTTTAGTTGTATGTTGTATGGACCCAATGCATATGGAACCAGTCATCTTTGTTCACTCAAAATCGATACCCAGAAATGGCTAATAATTTTCCTTAGTAGCCTGATCAGTTCAAGACCAAATAGCCAAGTCACTCATTGGCTTCAGTGTAGCCACTCCATCCATGCATTTATTTGTCTATTTGTCTTGAACAATAAACTGACCCCCGCCCCATTTTTGTAGACTGTTTTCGTTGGCCCTTCCTCAGGAGGACTCTGGGAGATCCCTGGGGAGTTCCAGCTGGAGCTAGGGAGATTTCACTCATGTTGGAACTTGACAGGTGTTCAGATGCTTCTTCCCTACAGAGACACTCTGAGTATCTGGCATACCATCACCATAGCAGACAGGACCAAGACTCAGCTTGGAGCAGCAAACATGTTGTGTTAAAAAAAAATCTGATCCAAGAAAGATCGAGGAAACATGAGTTGGTTTTATGTGATGCCCTCTATTTCTTTGCCTCCCCAACTCAAAGCAATTCATTAAAAAGAGAAAAATCACTGCAATTATTTTCAGGATATTATATAGATTAAAAAAAAACCTTTCTTATATATTCCATTGAACTTTTCAGTCAAATCAAATTTGTCATGGAGAGAGTGGGATTGTCTGTAATATTACTCATTGGCAAGCTCAAGTTTGGGAATATCAGACCATGGTAGGAGGCTTATGGTAAAATCAGAAGCAATCATGTTAAGTGGCGTTTATATTATTCAACATTATACAGGATGTCCCAAAGGTCACGGTGCAGTTAAACAGAAAATGCTCTAAAGCATTGGGACACCCTGCATGGCTTACAAAGGGTCTGATTTGTATCATCTATTGAACATCATGGTAATCCCATCACTGTAGGAAGTATTATTCTCGTTTTACAGAATCATAGACCGAGAGAAAGGTGGGAGGTTAGGGACCATTTAAGCCAATCCTGACACTTTACAGATAAAGAAACTGAGTTTGGGAGAGGTTAAGACTTATCTAAATTTGCCCAGATAGTGTTAGGATTAATGGGATTTCAACCCAAGTTCTTTGACTACTAAGCCTGAGCTCTTCCCCTTAATCTGCTTCTTTCTATGAATTTCTGTGATTGGAAAGTTCATCATCTGGGCCTTCTCTAAACATGGCTTGCCATTCAATCAATTATTCATGATCTACTATATTCTGAATAGTGTTGTTGGTCACACAAGATATGAAACAACCCTTCTCTAAAGGGCAGGGGCCATAAAGGAGCAGGAGGAAAAAGTATGTACATATTACAATTATTCCTTTCCCATCACGATTTTCCCCATACATATATCGTGGTTTGGCATAAGAAATTAAATGAAAATTTGAGGAGAATTTTGGAAAAACTGCATGTGACATGTGAAGGCCAGCAAACACACAGAAAAAGTTCAGAAACTCAGAAATATCTAAAATATATGTATAGTATTATATAATATAGCCTATAACCAAATACTTAACCCAAATTTTACAATCAGGTACTGTAAATACCCCATTAAAAAAAAAGAAAAAAAATTCCAGATTTCTTCTCTGGTATTAAGAGGGGGGCAATTAAAAGGATTTTCCAGATTTCAGGGGCATCATGTCCTTAACCCCATGATGTGGAAGGAGTAATTGTATACAGATTTATGAAAATGTTTATAAAATAGAGACAAATTGATTTTTGTGATGAAGACTCTAGCAATTGTGGGATTAAGAAAGGTTTTATATATGGGGCAATTGGGTGGTGCAGTGGATAGAGCATTAGCCCTGAAGTCAGGAGGGCCTGAGTTCAAATCTGGTCTGAGACATTTAACACTTCCTAGCTATGTGACCCTGGGCAAGTCAGGCAATCCCATCTGCTTCAGGAAAAAAAAGAAAGGCCTTATATAAAAGGACCATTTGATCAAGGATTTTTAGATATGGAATTATGATGCTCTAAAATTTGTTTAGAATTGTTATTTAAAGGATTTGGGAGTGTTTGGGTCCTGCCTTTACTCTCCCCTCTTTTCTTCTCCTCGAAAGATGGAATCGTGGAAAGAATATGTTCTCGGCATGGGGGGCAACCCTAAGGCTCAGAGATGGGAGATAGATCTCCATCTCTAACATTTCACATAGTAATAGCAAAACTGTGAAAATGATAAACTATGATTCACTTTGCTCTTTTGTAGCAATACAATGGTCTAAGACAGTTCCAAAAGATTCCTGATTGGAAAAGGCTATTCACACGCAGAGAAGAACTGTGGAATCAGAATGCAAATCAAAGCAAACTATTTTCATTTTTTTTTTCTTTCTTGTGATTTTTCCCTTTCTCACAACATGACTGATGTGGAAATGTATTAATATGATTGTACATCAGATTGCCATCTTGGGGAGGAGGGGAGAAAAATGGAAATCAGAATATTGTGAAAGTAAATGTTGAAAACTAATACATAAATAATTGAAACTGGTTTGCTGTCAACTGGGAAAATATCTTCACACTTAAAAGTTCTGAAAAAGATCTCATTTCCAAAATATGTAGAGAATAGACTCTAATCTATAAGAAATCAAGCCATTCTCCAATTGATAAATGGTCAAAGGATATGAACAGATAATTTTCAGATGATGAAATTGAAACTATTACCACTCATATGAAAGAGTGTTCCAAATCACTATTGATCAGAAAAATTAAGACAACTCTGAGATACCACTACACACCTGTCAGATTGGCTAGATGACAGGAAAAAATAATGATAAATGTTGGAGGGGATGCGGGAAAACTGGGACACTGATGCATTGTTGGTGGAGTTGTGAATGAATCCAACCATTCTGGAGAGCAATCTGGAATTATGCCCAAAAAGTTATCAAACTGTGCATACCCTTTGATCCAGCAGTGCTACTACTGGGCTTATACCCCAAAGAGATACTAAAGAAGGGAAAGGGACCTGTATGTGCCAAAATGTTTGTGGCAGCCCTGTTTGTAGTGGCCAGAAACTGGAAAATGAATGGATGCCCATCAATTGGAGAATGGCTGGGTAAATTGTGGTATATGAATGTTATGGAATATTATTGTTCTGTAAGAAATGACCAGCAGGATGAATACAGAGAGGACTGGCGAGACTTACATGAACTGATGCTAAGTGAAATGAGCAGAACCAGGAGATCATTATATACCTCAACGATATTGTATGAGGATGTATTCTGACAGAAGTGGATCTCTTTGACAAAGAGACTTAACTCAGTTTCAATTGATAAATGATGGGCAGAAGCAGCTACACCCAAAGAAAGAACACTGGGAAATGAATGTAAACTATTTGCATTTTTGTTTTTCTTCCCAGGTTATTTTTACCTTCTGAACCCAATTCTCTCTGTGCAACAAGTTTGGTTCTGCACACATATATTGTATCTAGGATCTACTGTAACCTATTTAACATGTAAAAGACTGCTTGCCATCTGGGGAAGGGGGTGGAGGGAGGGAGGGGAAAAATCGGAACAGAAGTGAGTGCAAGGGATAATGTTGTAAAAAATTACCCTGGCATGGGCTCTGTCAATAAAAAGTTATTATTAAAAAAAAAAAGAAAGAAAATAGTTTGCTGTCTCTAAAAGGAGCAGTTTAACCAGGTAGCCAGTATATGTGGTGGTGGTGGAAATATAGAAAAAGATAGGTTGGAGCCAGATTGTGGAATGCTTTTGTGAAATGACAAAGTAATTTATATTTGATGCTGGAGGTAAAAGAGAGCCCCTGGTGTTTATTCAGGAAGGGCTCAACATGGCAAAATTTATACTTTAGAAAAAAATCAGTTTTGGCAGCTGTGTGAAGGATGAATGGAGTGGAGAGAGCATTTCTTCAATTTAACAAAATCAATTTTCAAAGCTCCTTTTTCAAACCAAATTATCTATAGTAAAGGGACAAGAGCACTGGATTTGGAAGTCACAAAGATCGGGTTTCAATCTTTGCTTTTTATTCCCTGTGTGAAGTTTGGACAAATTGCTTCCTCTTCTGAAGGCTTGGTCTGGCCATCTGGGGAGTGAGGTGTTGGACTAGGTGACCTCCATGATGGTTCCTTTCAGCTCTAATTGTCAGGAGCTGGGCACAATAAGGACTTAATGTTTATCATTGTTCATCTAGGAAATGCCATTTAAAATGTTGGAAAGAGGAACAGAACTCTGCTATTTGCCAGAAAGTAGGACTAAAAAATTTTATGTAGGTTTTCCAGATCAAGAAGGAGCAAGGGAGCTTAATCCCCTCCCTGGAAGGGATAACTATATTGTATTATATTGTATTACAACTTTACAGTTTACAACTGTTTTGTATAGAATATAATATTTTGGAGGGGGGAGTGGAGTAGGGGAGGAAAACAGGAGCTGGAGAAGCAGGACAAGTGGAAGGTGAGTCTTAAAAGCAAATTTTTTGAAAGAAGCTCAGAATTCTAAGAGCATTTCAAGGCTAGGGATCAGCTTGTACAGAGACAAAAAGACAAGAAATGGAATTTCATGTATAAGGAATATCAGATCAAGACAACGAGCATTAATTGAGCACCTATACGTGCCAGGCACTGTGCTACATCTTGGTGTACAAAGAAAGGCAAATACGTATACATAATGCAAAACAAACCCCCTCCCCCCAAACAGTCCCTATTCTTGGGAACCCACAATCTAATATTATATGTAAGTAGGCCATTTTGGCAGGAATATAGAAGGAAGGGAAGTAAAGTGTAAACAGCTCAGAAAAAGAGTTTGGAGTTGAATTGTGAAGGGCTCTAAATGCCAAGCAAAGAAGTGTGTATTTTGTACTTCTTCAGAATATTGACATTTGTAATCACATGAGGAAATTCTCAAAATACCACAGCTAAGCACTCAATGATCGAGTTTAACCGGCTGAGCCTTTCAAAATCCAATTTAGGCCTTCATTCTAAGGTCATTCCTGAAATTATGGGTCTCTTCCAAGTGGTTAGTTCCCCTTGGTGTCTCCTCCAACTCCGATGCCCACAAATAATTTCAATCAATGAGAGATATTTAAGAAATATTTAAATTGCATTAAAATTGTTTGTGGCAATATTGATTTTCCTATCAAGTATTCTATGGCTCAGGGCCCCAGTCTCTGGATTTATTAGGACAAGGTTCAATGTTGGGGAGTCTCCTTTCCCTCAGGCCTCTCTTTGGTATTTTTTTCCTCCCTCTTAAGATCCTTCTGGAAAATGTTAGAGAATAACTTTAATATATATAGCCCATATCTAGGACTTTATAGGCAAGGGTAAAAGCATCCTTAGTTTCCCAAGCACTTAGTGTAATAGGACATATATGGTATAGGTCAGCTTTCATTTCATCCCAAGGGAAATAAAGAAAACACATAAAAGATTCACAGTCGACTATATGCAACTTGGTGAGTCCCAAGGGACTTTCCCCCAGGGACACTCCAGACGTATGGTTTTATACGAAGCACTTGTTCTACTCCAGAAGAATTTGGGCTTGCTAGAGTGGCAAATTCCTTCCCATGAATAATAATGGTTAACATTGATGAAGTACTTTAAAATTTGCAAAGTGCTTTACAAATATTATTTCATTTTATCTTCATGACAACCCTGCAAAGTAAGAGCTATTAGACTTATTTTACAGGTGACTAAATAGAAGCAGCCAGAGGTTAAGTCACTTGTCTGGTTGTAAATGTTTGAGTTTGGATTTGAACTGAGTTCTTTCTGACTTTAGGTCCAGTGCTATAGTCACTGAACCAGCTATCCGACATCAGCTAAATAGCTCACAAAAGTAGGAGAACTCAAAGTTCGGGTCTTTTGCTCCTTTATATCATAATTTAGTTCTTTGTTATTCTTTTCCTCCCTCCTTTCCTTCCTTCCTTCCTTCCTTCCTTCCTTCCTTCCTTCCTTCCTTCCTTCCTTCCTTCCTTCCTTCCTTCCTTCCTTCCTTCCTTCCTTCTTTCCTTCCTTCCTTCCTTTGACATATTAAGGAAGATGCCATGGACCTTCAGAGAAGCAGATGATAGGAAGAAATAAGCATAGTATGGTTTTACATATATGAGTATGAATATATGTGTGAATATATGTATATGTATATATATATATTTTTTACATATGTATGTGTGTGTGTGTGTACAAATTATATCCACACTTAATTTAGGGTGATGGGGAGAGGGAAGGGGAAAAAATAAAGTAAAAAGTGCACAGCAGCAGGAGAACAAAAGCAAAACAACAAAGAAGTAAAGAAAAGCTAGGCAGCTTTGAAAACAATGTATAACATTTGTTATATAGATTTTCTTGAAAATGTATTGTTTTATATTGATTCTCTCATGCTCCGATGCATCCATGGCAATGGTTTTTTTTTTTTTTCATTTTGTATTTGTTTAAATTTTTAAAAATTTACCAAAAAAAGAGAATTAAGCTAAATAAAAAGTGCCTAATAATTACACTTTGGGAGCGGTTATGGGGGAGGCCAGGAATGTGCAGAAGCTCAGCCATCGAGCCATTAAATAAATGCTCCAATTCATCCCCACTGTCGCCTGCCAGGAACAGACTGTTTGTGTGGGCTCAGATTAATCCTGTGCTGTAATTCTGCTCACAAGTGACCAGGAAGGGAAGCCTGGCCCACTTTCAGCCTAAGGACCCTGCAGTCTCGGGGATGTGCTACAGGATGTTGTGGAGGCAGAGTGAAGAGCTGAGAGAGAAGTGCCCGACTCTGTTCTCTCCCTGAGCTAGCAAACATCTGCTGAGTTTGGGGGTAGGGGTGGGTGAGAAGCAGCTGGTAGCTGGGGCCACAGACGTGGGAATGGTTGAGTGGGAAGCATTCAAAGAGAAGGTAGGTGAGAGCAGTTGTTCAGCGAATTTTCCCAGGATCATTCAAGACTGTGACTCAGTTTATATTTAGAATATTTTCTAGTGCTGCAGAAACTGTCAAACAGTCCCGTAGATATGAGAAATAACTGTGAACTTTGCCTCCATCTATGTTTTTTAGGTGTGGGCCCTCCATCCCCCTTTGATTTTTGAAATCTTAGCTTTCTTTAATTTTTAATTCCCATCCCACCTCCTGGATAAGTGATTTCTGATATCCCCAAACTTGCTGTTTACTCAAGTTATTTTGCATTTGTTTGTTCATTCCAAAATGATTTGAATCGGCAGCAAGCGTGTTGTGTCCCCAGTTGGAATATCACCTCCTTGAAGATGGGAACTGTTGTTTTTTTTTATATTCTCAGTAAAGAGCTGTGTGACCCTGGGCAGGTAACTTAACTTCTGTCTGACTCAGTTTCCTTATGTGAAAAATGGGGATGATAATGGCACCTACTTAACAAGTTTATGAAGTTCAAATGAGAAAATATTTGTAATACACTTTGCAACCCTTAAAGTACCATATAAAGGCTAGATGTTATCATTATCATTGTTGTTCAGTTGAGACTAACTCTTCATGCCTCCATTTGGGCTTTCTTTGGAAAAGATACTGGAATGGTTTGCCATTTCCTTCTCCAGTTTATTTTACAGATGAGGAAACTGAGGCAAGCAGCGTGAAGTGACTTGCCCACAGTTACATAGCTAGAAAGTGTCTGAGCCCAGAATTGAACTCATAAAGATGAATCTTCCTGACTCCAGGGCCAGCATCTTTCCACTGAGCCACCTAACTGCCCAATCATTATTATTATTGTCATTATTAACACACTCATCAGGAAAACTTTCTGAAATGAAAGGAGAACACTGAAGTCTACAGTGACAGAGTTCTGAATTGCCCCGACCACATGTATTACTTGTATGTGCCTTCTTACCCTGGGGCTTGGGCTGTGTGTCTACTTTCTCCATGGACAGCATGTGTCTTGGTAGGAAAGGATAATGGAGGTTTATGAGTAGGATGTTATGTAAATATTATGTATTTGCTTCTCATTTTCATTAAGTGTTCTGGTTCACATTAAGTATTAGTGGCTAATTTATTCTTTATTTTTAATTCATGGAATAAAGCTAGCATTGCCACAACATAGTATAATAAAAAGAAAGATTATTGCAATGAAGCTGTAAATCTATTATGTACAGCTTGCTATTCCTTTTAAATATGTAATAAAGTTAACATGTAAATTTCTTTTTTTTTCTTCCCTCCCTCCCTGTCTGCCCTAGAGATGGCTATCAAAAGGACACAAATAAGTATATACATGTAAAATTATTCTATATATACTTCTATTTGTCAGTTCTTTCTTTGGATACAGATAGTATTTTCCTTCATATGTTCTTTGT
This sequence comes from Antechinus flavipes, assembly GCF_016432865.1. Taxonomy (NCBI): domain Eukaryota; kingdom Metazoa; phylum Chordata; class Mammalia; order Dasyuromorphia; family Dasyuridae; genus Antechinus; species Antechinus flavipes. The sequence goes on from NC_067403.1 coordinate 227,758,175, forward strand.
GGCTAATTTGATTTTAATAGTCAAAATGACTTAGTCACTCAATTTCATTGTTAAAATAATATTGCTATTACTGTATATAATATTCTTTTGCTTTTGCTCATTTTGCTTCTCATTATTTAATGTGAATCTTTCCATGTTTTTCTAAGATCATTGAACTCATCGTTATCTTAGAGCACACTAGTATTCCGTCATAATCATATACTACAACTTGTTATTTTTGGTAAATTTGCTAGTGAAGGCTCCTGGACTGTAGGGTTAGGAGGAATAATTATCCACCAGAGTGTTCAACCTCTTGGAGAGGAAAGAATCCTGGGAAGCAGATTTCTAGAGTTCCTTCTAGAGCCCTTAGTCTTAGCAATGTGACTGTCCCTTTGGGGAGTTATACACATGACAAATGCAAGGTGATTGAGGGGAGGGGACCATGTTTCATGTAGAAGGTTGCCATTAAGCTAAGTCCTGAAGGAAAGTAAGGAGTCTTCCTACCAGGAAAAGGGAGAAGGGAATACATGGCAAGAGAGTCAGCTGTAAAAAGGTATCTCTAAGGCAGAATACCTTGTATCCATTCTCCATTGCCTTCCCATACCCATTCTCTTTGGTTGTGTGTAGAGAAAAGAGCATTAAAAAGTGAGAAGATATGGGTTTGAGTGCTAGCTATAATCTTTGTAGCCTTGGACAAAAACTCATCTAAACTCTCTGGGGGAATCAGTTTCTTGTTTTAAAAAGGAGAGGATTGAACTAGATAACCTCACTAGATCACTTCTAAGATCTCTTTCCTATTTCTCCAGTTTGCATTCACGGCTACCTCCCGTCATCCTGATCTATATTTTACCTGGATCCAAATGGCTCTGGAAGGGAAAGTGAGGCAGGTGCCCTTGTACAGCCTTCTCTCACTTAAATCCACTTCATTTGCATGTCATGGCATCAATTCCCTAATGTCGTGGTCCTCTTTGAGAAGGAAGGACAAATTACAGCAACATTTCTCTCGCTCTCAACCTAAAAGTTCTTTTTTTCCCCCTGAAGAACATGAAACAGACTGCATTTTCCATTGGTTCCAATTATCTACACCTTGTCATATACAATTAAGCAAATGTTGTCTCAGAACTGAGTCAGACTCACCTCAGTCCCCCATGCCTGGAAGGCTCTCTCTCCTTGTCTCTGCCTCCAGGCTGCCCTGGCTTCTTTTAAGTCCCAGCTAAAATCCCACCTTCTACAGGAAATTTTCCCATCTTCACACCTTTTAATACTAGTGCCTTCCCTCTGCTGATTATCTTCATTCTAACCTCCTTCCTTCCCTCCCTTCTTCTTTCCTTCCCTTTCTTCCCTCTCTCTCCCTCCCTCCCTTCCTTCCTTCCTTCCTTCCTTCCTTCCTTCCTTCCTTCCTTCCTTCCTTCCTTCCTTCCTTCCTTCCTTCCTTCCTTCTTTCCTTCCTTTCTTCCTGCCTGCCTTCCTGCCTGCTTGCCTTCCTTCCTTTCTTTTGTTTTCCTTCCCTTTTTCCTTCCATTCCTCTCTCTCTCCATTCCTTTCTTCCTTCCTTCCTTCCTTTCTTCTTTTTTCTTTCCATCATTCCTTCTTCTTTTCCTCTCTCCCTTCCTTCCTCCCTTCTTTTCTTTCCTCCCTCCTTTCTCCCTTTCACTCTGTCTCCCTCCTTTCCTCAAGATATCTAGATAGATTAAACCCTATCTAGATAGATAGACCATAACTTATATGTATATAGTTGTTTGTATGCTAACTCTTGGAGAACAGGAACTTTGTATTCTTAGCTCTTACTGCAGTAACTAGGCACATAATGGGAACTTAATAAATGTTTGGTTAGCCGGGTGGTGCAGTGGTACTGGGCCTGGAGTTAAGAATAATCTTTATTGGTTCATATATGGCCTCAGACACTTACTAGCTGTGCAACTCTTGGCAAATCACTTAATCCTGTTTGCCTCAGTTTCCTTATCTGTAAAATGAACTGGAGAAGGAAACCACTCTGGTATCTCTGCCAAATGGAACCATAAAGAATAGGACATGACTGAAGTGATTGAACTACAACAATAAATGCTTATTGACTGAATAAGTTCTCTTAGAATCCTGAGATAGAGATCAATGCCTTGTGACAAGTTTGCCTTCAAAGCAGATAACTCATTAATTTCTTTTCCCAGAAGAAATTTAAGCCCTAGACAAACGAATGGTCAAAGTTCTCTTATGCTTATATAAGTACTTGTTTACTTGCTGGATAGAATGTAAGCTTCTTGAGGGCAGAGATTATTTTATTTTGTTTTTTCTATCCCAAGCACTTAGCACTGTTCCTGGCACATCATTGCTGTTTAGGAAATGTTTGTTAACTTGACATAGGGCACAGGAGAAAGGGGACTTAAAGATGAGTTGAAGATTTCGAGACTGTCTGTCTCGGGGCTGGATTCCTTGACAGAATCTTCTCGACAGTGACGAGGGACTTGTTTTCTATAGCTGTCATTCTATATGCATGTGGTTTGCCAGAATATGGTTACTATTTAAAAGAGCAGCTGCTAACAGAATTGCTTAAAAACAAAAAACCTCAACAACTTATCTGAAGAATACTCCTTTGGGAGTTCTCTGAAGTTAAAGGCCAAGTGATTGACATGCATGCTGGATTCTACTGCTGTGACTCAGTATTCATGATCTTGAATGCTGATGGAGATGGTGAATTTTCTTCTATCATCAGGAGATACTTGAGCATAATCTAGCTGATCTCTTGTTGGGAATGTTGTTAGAGGAGGCTCAGGCTTCAGATAAGAATTGGGCTTTGATCACCTCTGAAAACATTTGAAGTTCTGAGGTTGTATTATACTTGCCCACAGTGCTTACAGAATACCATCTAGTTAAGTTCCCTGTCATAGCCAATCAAGATACTCCTCATTCTTCTTCACCATTCCTGATCCAGGGCCTTAGGTCTCGGGCAAATACTCTTGTACCATCTGAATTTGTCTTTTCTCCCTTCCTTCCCTCTGTTTCTCTCTTCCTTCCCTCCATTTCTCTCTTCCTTCCTTCTGTCTTTCTTCCCTTTCTCCTTTCATTCCTTTCTCTCTGCTTCCTTCCTTGCTTTCTTTCTCCTTTCTTTCTTTCCTCCCTTTCTTCTTTTTTCTTTCCATCTTTTCCTCCCTCTCTTCCTTCCTCCCTTCTTTCCTTTTCCCCTTCCTTCTTCCATTTTTCTCTTTTTCCCTCCTCAAGGGTTTACAGATTCACTGCATGCAAGTTGGATGCTGGTCTTAACTGCCAGTTTTATTTTTCCTTAAATGTCCTCTTGTATTCTTCTCAATTCTCCCAAACTGAACCAGACAGTAAAGAAAATGAGTCCTGATATTCTACAGCTTAGAAAATGTCAAACTCCATGGCTTCTTGGAAGTAGGTGACAGGACCCAAGGGACCGGCTGTCTTCATGGATAGGGAAAATTTGGGCAGGATTTGGAGATTGATATTGTGCTGTGCTGCCCTGCTCACCTGCAGGCTATTTATTGTGTTCGCATGTGCTGAGATGGGGATGAGAAAAGCCTCTCTGGTAAAAGCACCCATTAGTTTCGTTTTGCCATTTGCTCATTAGACAGTGCCTGAAAAGGACTTCTGTTCCATTTTTCTTTGCTTTGGTCCATTTTTTCATTGGCTTCAACCACTGTTTTGTCAGTTTCTATTCTCCAACTCTCCCCCCTTTTCACTTGTTTTTGTTCTAAACACAATCATTTGTGTATCACCTGGGACCCAAGGGAATCCACTTTTCCACAAAGATTTTCTACTCTGGGTTTAGACAGACTTGAGATCTGGGTTCAGTTCTGAAAAAAAGAGACCTCTAAACAGAGGTAAGGATCAGGCTTTTTCTTTGGTTTTCAATTCAAGAAATCTCTTACACAAAGCTTAGGTATGGCATAATAATAGTTAGCATTCATAGTGTGATTTAAACTTTGTAAAACATTTGAATATATCTCATTTGAGTTTCACAAAACCCCTGGGAGGTAGGTGCTATTTTTGTTCCCATTTTACATATGAGAAATTTGAGGCAATCAAGAGATTAAGTGACTTCAACAGTGATGTTGCTCCTGGAGATGGCCCAGGATGCAGTGCAAGACCTCTGCCTTTTTAAGCTAACATCCTTAACAGACAAATGAGATCTATTGAAGACCTTATTTTAAAGATCAAGGGCTCCCACAGCATCCAGAGCCATCTCCAGTCACTCTGATCTACATCTTCTCACTGAACCCAGATGGCTCCAGAGGAGAAAGTGAGACTGGTGACTTTGCACAGCCCTTCCTCACTGAAGTCCAATTCACTTGTATGTTATGACATCCCTAATGTCACGGGCATCTCCAAGGACAAAGGACAAACAACAGCTGTAAGTGACTAAAGCTGGATTTGAACTGAGCTCTTCGTGACTTCAGCTCCACTGCTTTATCTTGTTGGTGAGTCATTTTTCATTCGTGTCTGGCTCTTTGTGACCCCATTTGGGCTTTTCTTGGCCAAGATACTGGAGTGGTTTGCCATTTCCTTCTCCAGCTCATCTTACAAAGGAGAAAACAGAAGCAAGCAGGATGGAGTGACTTGGCCAGTCACAAAGCCAGGAACTGTCTCAAGTTCAATTTGAACTCAGGTTTTCCTGATTCCAGGTCTGGCAGTCTTTCTGCTATACCACCTAGTCATCCTAGTGCTTTATTTAGGAATTCTCTAACTACACTAGATTCATACTTAGGATCCTCTCTAAACTGATTAATAAGGTTCTTTCTTGGTAGATGCTTACTGTATGTGCAATCATCTTTTTTTTTAATTGTACTGTGTTAGGGAAATGCTTGTTTTGTTCCATGAATTCAAAGTTAAATAAATTAGGAAAACAAACAAAAAAGAAAGTTACTTACTATGCAAAGCAGTAAATTATAAGACAGAGCATAGCTGTATATTTTCTCTACTATGAAAGAAATACCTAAAACACAAAATACTCAGAGGCATGCATTAATAAATGCTGAAAATATGACATAAACTATCACTACTAGTATACTCTTCTAGGAGTTAGGAAGGACTTCAGGGAGATTTAGGCAACCTAGATCATTGGACTGAATCCCTAAAAGGAGGAAATTTAATAGGAATCAATGTAAAATTTTGTTTTTGGGCTCAAATAATCAACTTAATAAATCCAACCTATGTTAGAGTTAAAGTAGCAGTTTGTCTATAAAGGATATTGAGAATTTCATGGACTGCTGCTAGCTCAGAATGTGATGTGGAAATTTAAAAAGCTAATACCATTTGGTCTGTGCTGAGAGCCATAGCTTATGGCAGTGAGAATGTCCTTTTCCATTTTAGACATCCTTCCCTGGACATTCTCAAGTTTATTAACATCATTTATAAACTTTTGTCCTAGAATTCAACCCTCCATATGAGATATAATCCAGGGCAGAAAACAATGGGAAAAATCAACGTAAAATATTGTCCTTGGGCTCAAATCATCAACTTCATAAGTTCAACATATGTTATGACTAATGTAGCAGTTTGCCTATAAAGGATATTGAGAATTTCATGGACTGCTGAATGGGGCAAAGAGAAGGTTGTTGTTGGGAGAAGTGAATTGTCAGGAGGAGTGAGCTGGGGGGAGAGAAGAGACATAATAACTATCTTGAATTACTTTAAATATCATTTATGGAAAAGGATAAGACTTATGCACAATGTAGAGCTATTTGGGAAGGGACTTGCCACTCCAGTAAATACAAACTTGTTTTCTTTCTGGGCCAATACAACTATTTAGTATTATAGCATAAGTGGAGTAGACCACAGTCACAGAAGTGACTCTGGGTAAAGATGGGACTTAAACGTTTTGTTGAGGGCAATAGTGAATCTGTTACATGTTGTTATCTGTGTCTTTCATGGAGTGAAATCCAAGCTGACTTATACCATATATATCTGATTGCTATAAATGCTTGGGAAGTTGAAAACCCTATTTCTTTCATCTGTGGAGATCTTGACAAAGGAACATACTCACCCTCAGTGCAGGTCTTCAGATAGAAGCTGGATGACCACTTGTCACTTGTGTAGTAAGGCAATTCTTTTTCAGAACCAGGTTAAATTAGAAAATCTTTTCCAACCCCAATTCTGGGATTTTGTAAAAATCTGCCTTCCTTCCTGCTCAGTAGTTATCCATGGATATTTGCCTTGAGTGAATGACTATTTGCCAAGCTACCTAAGACGATGAGGGGTAATGAGACATTTGTAGCTTAGTGTTAGCTCAGGTTTTGCCAGTGATCCCCAACTAATACTCTAAGCATAATGGAAAATCTCGTTAAATCGCAGTCTTGAAAACTCTTATCCTAGAGATGAATCAGAAAAAGAGGCAAGAAATCTCCCGGTACTTGTGCAGAAACTGAACAAGCACAGACTGAAAACACCATGTTGTTGATTTGGTCCATGAAGAGTCTAAAAGTGATTCTCCTGCTATGGGAGTAAATTATTGTGAATAATTTACCATGAATCAGACTGTACTTTTCCTCCTCTGACTCTAGAGTTCCTCAGTGAAAAATCAAGAAAAACTTAACCAACCCGCCCAGGGTTCTTGCAAAAACAAAGATGCTTTTTTTGGGGAGAGGTAAATAGTCCAGCAAGTTAATACCTGTTCTGTGGAGGGTATTAGAGGAAGAAAGATGAAACCAATATGGTTTCATCCCTCAAGGAGTTGACATCCTACTGGGGAGGGATGAAAGAACAAATATATAGAGTAAATACAAGGGGATTTTGGTGAGGGAAGATACTAGCAGCTCAAGGGCATCAGAAAAGGTTTCATGTAGGAGGTGTTTATGATAACCGAGCTTTGAGGGAAACTAGAGATCCTAAGAGGCAGAATTAAAGAGAAAAAATAGATTTCAGGATGAGAATGGAGATGGGAGATGAAAAAACAACAAGATGGAAGTTCACAATAGGAAATAATGTTTAATAGGGATGGAAAGATAATTTGGAGCCAGGTTATGAAGGACAATCAAGCAATCAAGCAATTCATAAGCATTCATTAAGTGTTTACTAGGAAAAAGCAAATGCAATTTCTACTCTACCGGAGCTTACATTGAAAGGGGAGTGATATCATGAATATCAATAGACATATAGGAAGGGAATGAAATAAGCATTGATTAAGTACCTACTGTGTGTCAGCTCCTATGCTAAGCACCTTACAATTATTATGTCATTTGTTTCTCATAGTAATTGGGGAGGGGGAGTGCATCGCCACTTGTCTTGATCTATATCTTGCCACTGGATCCAGATGGCTCTGGAGGGGAAAATGAGGCAGTGACCTTGTACAGTCTTCCCTCATTGAAATCCAATTCACTTGCATATCAGGGACATCATCTCCCAGATGTCACCTCCCTCTTTGAGAACAAAGGGCAAACAACAGCTACTGAGAGGTAGGTGCTGTTATTGTCCCCATTTTACAGATGAGGAAACTGTAGTTTCATCTGGGAAGGAGAAGGTTTGGGGATTGGGAGACACAAGAGCTGTTTTCAAGTATCTAAAGAACTGTTATGTGGAAGAGGAGCAGAAGGTACTTTCCTCAGAGTCAGGCTTGGTCATGATAATTGCATATGTTGAGTTTCATCTTTATTGTTGTTGGTTCACTAGATTGTGCTTTCTGGAGAGCAGGAAGTACCTCCCCCATTTCTTTGTACCCCAATTGCTTAGCACACAGTAGGCATTTAATAAATGCAAACTTACTGACTGTTCTTTTCATTTACATTGTTGTAGTTAAGGTGAGTTTTGCCTACCCCAAGGAGAAGAACTAGAAATAATAAATGGGTACAAATTGTAGAGAGGAAGATTTAAGGAAAACTTCCTAACAATTAAAGCTATACTGAGTAGAACAAGGGCAGCCACATGATGCCATAGTGCACAGAGGGCCAGACCTGGAGTCAGGAAGACTCATCCTCATGAGTTCAAATCCAACCTCAGATGCTTATCAGCTGGGTGACCTTGGGCAAGTCAGTTAACCTCAGTTTGCCTCAGTTTCCTCATCTGTAAAACGAGCTGGAGAAGGAAATTACAAACTGCTCCAGTAGCTTTGCCAAGAAAATCCCAAATGGGATCACACTCAGTTGAACACAACTGAAACAATTGAACCACAAAAATTGCTAGGAAGTTATATATTAATTTTACATTTTAGTCTTTTCAGCTTCCAGTCAGTGCACCTAATTCTTCCCTCTGGTGACAATCAGAACAAAATTGATCATTCTTACCACATCCCAGCCCTTCGGAGACTCCTGTTCTCTGTGTCCTCCCTTCCACATCACACCCATTTTTCTTTCCTCTGGGTCAAACATCCCTCATTCCTAAGAACTAAACTTGTTATCAGGAAGAGCTGTGTTCAGATGGGAAAAAACGATCAAAGGTAAAATGTATTATAGACTTTCAAAGAATGCCAAGAGACTTCCCAAGAGATTTGTCCCTAGCCCCGAATGGTTTAACATCGTTGTCACTGACCTGAATGGAGGCATAGATGACAAGCTTATTAAGTTAACTGATGCTATTTAGCTGGAAGGGATAGCTAATACATTTGGATGACCGTCAGTGCCCAAAAAAGATTTCAACAAACAAGAATGATGGGGTGGCTATGGCTTGATACCCATCATTTGGAAAAGATCCAGGAATTTTAATTGAATCAATGAGTCAACAGTGCAATGTGACAGTCCCAAACCAACCAACCAAACATCCCCTGACCCCATCCGATTTTAGGCTGTATTAGAAAGAGTCTCAAACTCTGAAGATGATGCCATAGTGCATAGAACACCGGACATGAAGGTGGTAAGACTCATTTTCGTAAGTTCAAATCCAGCCTCAAACACTTAATAACTGTGTGAGTCTGGGCAAGTCACTTAACTCAGTTTGCCTTAGTTTCCTTATTTGTAAAATGAGCTAAAGAAGGAAGTGTTAAATCATTCTAGGATCTTTGCCAAGAAAAAGGGTCATGAAGAGTCAGGCACGACAGAAGAATGAATAAAATAATATCATCCTTAAGAAGGGACTAAATCTTTGTAAATTGTTTTTTGTCTTTGCTCTGAATAGAGAGACTTTATTGATGGTAAACAAAACAGGACTCTATGCCACAAGAGTGCCTTGGAGACCGGGACTATGAATGAGACATGAAATCCCTAGTACAGGGAAACAGGTTAGGGGTATGATAAGGCTCTTCTTTTGGTTGGAGAGTCATAGCTTCTCACTTTACTCTTTGAAGGCCAGATAGACCATGAAGTCTACATACTCATTGTCATTCCAGAAAATGAGCTTGACAAAACGGTCTCTGAGGGCAATACCAGCACCAGCATCAAGGGTAGGAGAGTGGATATTGCTGCTAAAAGTTACGGGTACAATTTGGTCCTTTGTGAAGTCAGAGAAGCACTTCAAGGGTTCCTCTAATGTTTGGTTCACTCCTTTATTAATATTACCATATTTGGCAGCTTTCTCCAGGTGGCAGGTCAGCTCTACAACAATTACACTGAAAGTAAGAACTTGGGAACTTCCCATCAGCTCAGGTTTGACATTGCCCACAGCTTTAGCAGCATCAGTGGAAGGAGGGAGAATGTTTTGGGAAGTGCCATACCCATCATGCTGCAGCTTGCCAGAGGAGCCATCTACCATCTTTTGGGCAGCAGAAACAGCAAGGACTATGGTGATGATGTTAATATCAAATATATTCATATCAAAATTGCCATGAATGATCTTGGCTGGGGAGACCAAGCAGTTGGTAGTACAGGAAACATTACTGACAATCTTAAAGGAATTCACTCCTATCCTGAATATGAGGCTTCAGCAGAATGGGCAGAGATAATTCTACCCTTCAGAAGAACCTTGACTTTTTCCATGGTAGTAAAAGTATGATTGAGTTCTTAGTTCTACCCTTCAAATGGACTTTGGGCTTTCATTGTGGTAAAGACATCATTGGACTTTACTATGTTGGTAAGATCACACTCCTGATTTTCTCAACACCTTAAGGTGTTCTTAAAGTTGTGATGGATGAAATATTGGAACATATAAATCATATAGTCGAGATCAGTGAAGGGATCATTGACATCACAATGTCAGCTTTGCCTGAGGTGAATGTAGCTCAGCCCTCCAAATGTCCAATATGGCCAAATCCATTGGCTCTGACCTTCATTATCTTGTCTCAGAGATGCAGCTATAAAAGTGGATCCTAGTGCCAAGATTGGGAAGAACTGGGGGTCTCTCTGTATTTTGACCTTGTCATCCCACATCTGAAATATTTAGGAAGGACACTGATAGATTGAAGAGTATATTATAGACTCTGGCCATGGTCAAGGATGGTCCTTGAGATCCTGCCCTATGAGGAATGAATGTTATATTGCCCTGTCCTTCTTATCAATTGTCTTAAAAGTCCTCAGGGATTTAAAATTCCCAACCTGAGAGCACACCTATTCAGTCAAAGTTCACCCAGGTGATGTTTCCATGCACAGGCTTCTGGGAAATGTAGTCTGTTCATTTCTTTCCAGTGACTGAGGGTCTTTCTCAATCCTAATCATTGTAGTCACATGACATCTATTCACTCTATAATTGCAAAACTGACCATATTCTTTGGACTGTTATTTGGACTCCCTTCTTTCAGCCAAGTTTGGTTCTCTGAGAATTAGCATCAGAAAAAAAAATACCCCCAAACACTCTAATTTCAATAACTTCATGTATACTCCAGTTTTTCATCATTTTGGAGCAGCCAAAAAAGTCATTCAGAAACATGGCAGTTTGCAGAGCTAATTATAGATCCCCTTGTTTTCTGAATGCACAGATGGTTGCGGTAAAAACCACAGAGGAAAGAGAGCTGCCTGTTAATTCCACGGTAGCCATTAGTCGGCTGATCTTCTCTTAGCACTCTAAAAAATTCTGCTAGACATCTTCTTGCAACTCCACAGAAGTTTCATAGGAGCAGAGCAGGAGAGGGGGATGTGTGGGTCAAAATTTCCAGGATACATTTTAGGGAGGAGATAGTTCATCCCAGGGATTCTAGAGGGAGTAGAGGGGGTTCCCAGCAGCAATAGCAGCATCCTACATCATCTGCAGAACTTAATTTGCCATCTAGCTAGAGGTGAGATCTGTGAATGAGGACAGTGATTATGAGTAACATCCCTTGGGGCAAATGTGTGAATTCTGTTACTACCAGGCTTAAAAATTATTCACTGCTCTCCCACCATCTTTAGAATAAAAATCAGCTCCTTAGCCTGTCTGCACTATAGCACCACTTGGATCAACAGACTTTCCTTTCACTATCTCACACTAATAAATTAGATTACTTGCCATTCTTTAAATGTTCCTACCTCCCTATCTTTGCCCATGCTGTATCTTCTCGTTGGACTTCTTTCCTCTTAAATTCTATTTTTTTTTTTAAGAAATCTTAGCTCTTCTTTAAGACTCATTTTCACTTAAGCCTTGATTTCCCCAACTGGATATAACTTTCTAATCCTCAGAATCACCATTTTTATCATTTCAACTTTGAGGCTTGATGACATAGTAGAGTGTTGTTTCTTTTCTTTTTTTAAAATTTATTTTATTTTTCAATGAATGAGCATTGATTTTCTCTTTATCCTGCCTTCCTTTCCCACTGAAAGAAAGAAAAGCAAAGCTGCTGTAACCAATATGTATAATAAGACAAACATTACATGAGTAATATCCAAAAATACATCTCATGAAAAACATTAAATCTTTTACTTCTTTCCCAGAAAGTAGATAGCATGGTTCATCCTCAGTCCTCTGGAATTATAGTTAGTAGTTGTATCAATCAGTTCTTGTCTTTTAAAATTCTAAGGCCATCTTATTATTCCAAATCAATTCAGAAAAATCTTCCTTTCCTTTTCATCCTTCCATATGGTACAGTAATATCATGTTCCATTTACACACTGTTGTATGGTTGGCCATTTAAAAGTCATTTTTTCAGTTTTTCTTTGTGACTCTGTTGGGATTTTCTTGGCAAAGATGCTGGAATGGTTTGTCATTTCTACTCCATTTCCTTCTCCAACTTATTTTTACAGGTGAGGAAACTGAGGCAAAAAAGGTGAGGTGACTTTCCCAGGGTCCTGAGGCCAGATTTAAACTCAGAAGATGAATATTCTTGACTTCAGGCTGGGCACCTAGCTTCCCCTGTAATTGTTTTAAAGCACTTTATATGTCTTAGGACTGGACAGCAAGGACCCAGTTCTTACAGACCACAGTCTCTGTTTTCTTCCCTGGCAAGCCGATACCCCCGCCTAGAGCTAATCTAACATATGAGGCTTTGGGAGCTGTCACAGGGTAGTAGTGCTGAGTGATGATGGAAAATCTTCGAGTTGGCTTCAGGGCCAGAAGGATGACTAAAGAGAGACTAGCCTGGAACCAAGCATGGATGCAAGATTCCAGGGCATGGGCTCTCATTCTTTTTCCAGGCTGCCTTCTGGCAGGGGGATTGGTATGAGTTCTAGGATCGGGGAAGGGCTGTTTCCCTTGCAGTCGGCATGCTCAAGTTCCACCAAGCTTTTGTCACTCCTGGTCAATGAGTGGGACACCTGAGCCAGTCACATTACTGCAGAGGCAGGCTATGAACCTGGACTTGGTCAGGAAAGAGAGGGAGAGTTCTTGTTCAGGTGCAGGCAATTGGCTCTCCACCTTTGATATCATGAGCAAATAGGCAGGAGGGATTGATCCCAGCTGCACAAATAGGGTGTGTCTGGAGCAGAAAATGTCTGCCCAAAATGACTCAGAGACCCAGGTGTGAGGGTGTTTACCTGCAATCCTTGTCACTGGCTTAGATTGGTGCTGGAGGATTGCTTGATTTAGGAGTTCTAGGTCTAGTAGGGATAAAGTTGATTAGGGACTACTGGGAGGTGCCATAGTATACAGAGCATGGGACAGTATGAGTTCAAATCCATTAACTCTGACTCAGTTTCCTCATCTGCAGAATGAGTTAGAGAAGGAAATGATAAACTACTTTGGTGTCTTTGTCAAGAAAACACTAAATGGGATCATGATGAGTTGGACGTGACTAAGATGACTCAACAACAAAAGCTGATTAGATATCTGTAGTGGACCAGATTGGTGATCCCCTTGGTTGTAGGAGCTAGAAGACCACTTAAGGAAGGGTGGAACCTTAGCAGGTCAATACTCCCATGCTGATTAGCAATAGGAGTAGACCTGGGAATGGCCAACCTGGGTGAGATAAAGAGATTTAATCTCAAATAAGAAAAGGGGGAAAAGGAGAAAAGGCAAGGGAAAAGAAAGGAAGGGAAGAGACTCAGAGAACACCCTCCAAATAGAGGTCTTTCAGATTATTACAGGGATTAATGTATATTTGTTGATGGGTTAATAAATAGCATTGTTTGAGGAATACCAATAATAATTCAGAAGAAGAGACAGACTGTAGTGGATAGAGGGCCAGCACAGGTAGGGGATAAAACAATGGGCTTGCTGTCAGAAAGAGCTGAGTTCAAATTCTGCATCAGACACTGATTAGCTATAGGACATTGGGTAAGTCATTTGGCCTGTCTCAGCCTCAGTTTTCTCAGTTATAAAATTGTAGAATTAGACTAAATGGCCTCTAAGGTCCTTCCCAGCTTTAATTTTATGATCTCATGATCCTTGGATTCAAAAAAATTTTAGGGTCAAATTCCACTTCTGATCCACACTGGTTATTGCCACTTATTCAACCCTTAATCTCCCAAGCAACATTCTGATGCTATAAATTGGAGACAAGTTCCCAGTTGATATCAGTGGAAGGAAAGCTAGATCAAGGGAGAGACTTTTGGATACTCATTCTAAAAAAAATTGGTTTTGAACATAAGCCCAAAACGAGCAAACAAATTGAGAAGTACAGACATATATGCTAGTCTCTTAAGAAGGCAGATTGAGAATTTCCATGAATAATTTTTCTATGTGAAATGAATACCATCCACACTGCTGTAATCAAGGTGTTAGTGGAGGTAACCAAGGGCACAGGTTCTGAAATCCAAGATGGGGGCAGGGAGGGAATAAGCATTTACAGAGCACCTACTATATGCCAACAGGTGCTGTGTTAAGAGCTTTCACAAATATAATACTTATAAGGAAAGAGAGGGAGAGTTCTTGTTCAGGTGCATGCAGTTGGCTTCCCACCTTTGGTATCATAATCTCCTTCGATCCTTGGATGTCTCTGGGCCTGATGTCAAAGGGAACTCATTGGTGTTTTGCTCCAGTTCTAGATTGGGCTGTGGCAGAAACAAGGAAAGCAGTCACGGCAATTTGGGAAAGCCGCAGTGTCCAAAAGGGACAGCTGGATTGTAGGAGTGTCAGGACAAGAGGGCTATTGGGTTTTTAAGCAACCCATTTATTACTTGGGTTGCTTTTTATAGCCTTAATCTCCCTTGTTATGATTGCAGTTACCAGCTGCTGTGAGATTGGATTTTTTTAATGAACCATATTCATAGCCAGTGATTTGGGTGCTGGTGACAATATTATTTCTCTAGCAGAGGGCCACGTTAACAGTAGTTTCAGAAGTTTGGAGCTTGGTGGGCTTCAGCCAAACCCTGATATTTGAATCTTGGCTCAGAAGGTGGTTCTTAAACTGTATCCTTTGGAAAGGAAATTCCTTGAATCTTCCTTCTGTCCTGTTGCGTATAAGCCGATTGTTAAATGTAGTGTGTGCATTTAGACCTCTGAAATCAGCAAATGATACAAAACATGGCTTGATTTATTGTTTTAGTGACTGAAGAAAGTGATAGAGAAAATGGTCATTTTAAAATGTGTTGGGTATATATATATATATTCCAACCCCCTCAGGAAGCTGGTTGTTCTAAAATACAGATTGGGATTTATGTCACCTTCTCTTTCAAAATCACCTTCATGGATTCATCTAACATAGAATGGTTAGAGTTGAACGTGACATTATAGATCATTTTATTGTTCAGTCATTTTCAATCATGTCCAACTCTCTGTGATCCCACTTGAAGTTTTCTTGGCAAAGATAGTAGAGTGACTTATTTCCTTCTCCAATGGAGGAAACTGAGGTAAATGGGGTGAAGTGACTTGCTTAGGGTCACACAGTTATTAAGTGTCTGAGGCTGGATTTGAACATAGGAAGATGAGTCCAGGATTAGAACTCTGTGCACTATGGTACCCCTTAGCAGCTTCTTTACAGGCCATAGAATGATAGTATTTACAGATGGAAGGGACCTTGGAAATAATTTGGCCCATCTTTCCTCATTTTGAAGATGAAAAAGCTAAATCCTCCAGAGTTCTGTGATCTCAAGGCCACATAGCTAGTGTTATCAGAAGCAGGATTAGAACTCAGATTTCCTGACTTCAAATCTAGAGCTTTTTCATCATACCAATTATATCGAGCCACTTGGAGTTTTCATTTAATTTAAAATTTCCCTTTCTTGGGCAGTGTCTTACTCTAATTGGAATCATAGAATTTTGCACTGAGAGGAACTTTAGAGGCCATCCCACATATCGGTATCGAGATTGGGAACCAGTTTGCTGCCTTGCCTAGCCCAGGGTCTCACAGGCCCAGCTCTTCCCCTTCTTCATGAACAGTTCATTCCATTGGGCTACCTTCCTAATACTTGGTTGCTGAGAATTCATCTTGAGAGTTGCAGAATGTATTATTTTTTTATCATTGTTAAAGGAGAAAGGATTTCCCAGATCAGTGACCTGAGGAACATGGAGGATGCTTAGGATTTATAGCTTTCATTACCGAGCATCCATCAGTTTCTTCCCTTGTTCCACTTGGAAAAAAGAGCTTACACCGAGAGAATCATAAGATTTAAAGATGGAAGTTAGAGTCAAACTCTATATTTTTACAGATGGGGAAACTGAGGCCCAAGGCTGTTAAGAGACTGGCTCAGATTTGTCCACTGAACTTACCTTCCCCTTAGTCTTGTCTTCTCCAGGATTTGAATCCAGGTGTTTCTTATTTCAAGTCTAGTACTCTGTTGATTTTACTACCCTGCTTCCTTTATTATCTCTTTCCTCCTTCAGTAGCCCACTGCATATGTACAACCTGGTTCTGCTGCCCTGGATAGCAGAATGTATTATGGATTATCACATATCTGGAGGAACTATTGAAATAATCAGCTTAATAAAAAAATCCCCCAACTTTCACCTATATCACTCTGCAAATAAATCAATGAAAAGATAAATCCTTAAACCCTTGCCTTTTTTTTCCTTTTTTCACGAAAAGAATAATGTAGGCAGAGATGGGCAGGCGAGCACTTTGTAAGTCTTAAGGCACTATGGTGCTATCTGAAGTGAATGATAATTATTATTAGCTGTCACTAAGGAAAATGGAATTATGGGCACATAGGACAATTGCATTTCTTATTGTTTTGGGGTTTAGATTTTTTTTTAGATTGACTTAGCACTTCCCTTCTGAAGAGTAATCAGTCTTAGCTCAGGCAATAATAAATAATTAATCATTACTGCTGGGAGAAAAAGAAAGTGCAAATTCTAATAGTCGACTCATGTAGCAAGGTATGTTATTATTATCAATAATGATAACCAAATTTACATGTGCTGTTTTTCCATTTATTGCATAAATAATGCAAATATTATAATCATTTTATAGTTAGGCAATTTCATGGCATAGTAAGTGTATGAAGACCTAGATTTGAGTCTGCCTTTGATTCATCCTTGCTGGAAGGCCTTAGGACTCTCAGGTCTACAAGAAACTTTCTAAAAATTAGAAGTGAGGAAATCTGTGTCAGTGAAATCACAGGTCCTTAAAGAGGGAATTAAAGAAAATTACACTTAAGGAAACAGACTCAGAAATAAAGTGACTTCCCTATATTCACACACACAGGAAGGGTTAAATCTGGGACTTCAACTGGAATCTTTGTAAAATGAGGAGATTGGACTCAACAGCCTCTAAAGGCCATTGAAGCTCCAAAGCTGCTGACTCCAAAGCCTTTGCTTCTGAAAAGCTTTATATATTTGACCAATAGAGGTCAAGTTAATTGGTAATGTTGATTGGAGTATAGTCAAGTATGTCTTTAATCAACTGCTAGGTCTTGTCCTTGGGCAGCTTATTATAACTCTGTATTTTCACATTTTAAAATTCAAAAGCAGAGCACTTCTCCTGTACGTGCCCTTTTACATGGAAGGATCTGAGTCATCTTTCTCTTTAGTATAACTGAAGAATAATAAGGAAACACCATGGGTTAGTGGACTCCAGTCATGGATGTGGAGTTCACAGAGATCTGGGTATATTTCTTGCCTCTAATATTTCTTAGACATGCCATGGAAAAGTCATTTAGATTCATTGAGCCTTGGTTTCTTCTCCTGTGAAGCTGAGATGGAGAGAAGGGGCCTTGGAATGGGCTAAGGTTATTAGCTCTTGCTGTGAGAATCAGTTAATGGAACTGGTTCAATTGAACCTGGAGAAAAGAAGACATGGAGGAAATTGATGGCTGTCTTCATGTTTGGAAAGTTGGCTAATGCAGAGATTCTTGGCTTATTTGATCCCACCAGGAAAGATCTTGGTCTTGATGTTGAAAAAATTTCTTGACCTATAGAGATATCCCAAAATAAAATGAGCTGCCTTGAAAAGTGGGAGGTGATGGGTTCTTCCCATTGGTGGTCTTTAAAACAAAGGTTAGATGATATATTATATCAGATATATTATACAAAGGATTTATTTGGGAGGGGTATAAGTAGGACTAGATGGCTGGAGGTTCCTTTCAATTTATAAATTGTGTGATTCTGGTAATAGCCATTTCCCAAGACTATTTTCAGTTTCAAAGTGAGATAATTTTTATAAGGTACTTGGCAAACTTTAAAGTATTTAATCAAATCTTAGCTAATATTTATATACCATTGTAGGTGTTATGAAGTGCTTTACAAATATCTCATTTTATCCTCAAAACAACTCTGGGGGAAAGGTTTTTTATTATCTCCATTTTGCACATAAAAACCGTGAGCTAAGAGAGAATTAGGGACTTTCTCAATGTCATACAGCTAAGTGTCTGAGATCACATTTGAATTCAATTCCTCCTAACACTAGATCTATCACTCTATTTGCTATACTATTTGGTTGCATACTACTACTAACGATTTACTACTACTACTATTACTCTTACTACTACTACTACTATTACTACTACTACTACTACCACTTCTTCCTCCTCCTCCTCTCACTACTATCACTACCACTACTACTACTACTACTACCTATTACTACTACTACTACTACTACTACCACCACCTCTTCCTCCTCCTCCTCTTACTACTATCACTACCACTACTACTACTACTACTACTACTACCTATTACTACTACTACTCCTCTTACTACTACCACTACTACTACTACTACTACTACCTATTACTACTACTACTCCTCTTACTACTACCACTACTACTGCTACTACTACTACTATTACTACTACTAATGGTGATGATGATGATGATGATAGCTAACATTTATAAGGCTTATAAAGCATGTTATCTACATTTTCTCATTTTATTCTCACAAATTCCTGGAAGGTAAGTGTTATTATACCTATTATTATATATCAATGTGATTCATCTATAATAATGATATGTTATTATTACAGATGAGGAAACTGAGACAGGAAAATAGAGACTAAGTTACTTGTCTGGAGTCATACTACTAATAAGTATCTAATGCTGGATTTGAACTCAGATCTCCCCAACTCCAAGTATAGAACTTTATCCATTATATCTTCCCAATTGCCTAATTTCTACTAAAACAATTTTTTTCCACTGAAGGACTAGAATGTGTCTGTTAGGATAATGCACGATAATTCTTCTATACCATATGCACCTGGGGACTTGAAAGATGAGGACGTTTACCTCCTTCTTCCTGATATATCATTGCCAAGACACTACCTGCCATAGTCTAAGCATAACTAAGCCTTTTGGAAAGGTGAGAATCATCAAGGGCTGTTGGCTGTTGTGTATCAGTCTCATAGAACCTTGGTCTTGGACTCAGAAAAATCTATTTTGGAAGCCATTTCTTACATTTATTATTAGCATTATATTTATTATTTATTTATGTTATTAACATCAAGATTTTAGCATTTATTGTTGACCAGCTCTCTGAATCTCTGTGACTGAAATGAGGAAAATCTGGGTACTTGCCATTGCAGGGCACAAGCAACTGCACCAAAAATGTGTGGAAACAACTTTTAGCTGGGACATTTCTGTTGTGGTGAATTGTAAGACTGGTCACAAGCCTTCGGATAGATTTAGTTTGTTAATGGGCAAGAGAGTCAATAAGGGAAAGAAGCATATAACTGATGTTCTTTAGGGATGTCAGGGAGTCTGTATTCATGGGGACATTTTCTCTATGTTCCACTTGCTGGTCGAGTGGGTCAATACTGAATGCAAGACATTGAGACTGAGCCTGAGGGAAGTATGACTTGTCTCTTTCTTCTTCCTTTGGGCCTTCTGTGTTCAGTGGCTCTCCTTGATACACTCCCCTTAGACAGACAGACAGACACACACATATACAGACAGAGGGACAAAGAGAGAGAGACAGACAGAGAAATAGAAAGATGCAGAGAGAGAGAGACAAAAAAACAGAGACACGAGACAGAGAGAGAATGATGGAGACACACAGAGAGAGACACAGAAAGAGAGATGCAAAAAAAGAGACAGGAGAAAATAGAGAGAGAGAAAGAAAGGAAGAAAGGGAGGAAGAGAGAGAAAAGAAGAGAGAGACAGAGAGACAGAGACAGAGAGACAGAGACACAAAGAGAGACTGATGGAGACACAGAGAGAGACAAAGAGAGATAGAGAGAGAGAGAGAGAGAGAGAGAGAGAGAGAGTGTGTGTGTGTGTGTGTTTGTGTGTGAGGGTGACTCTTTGATGACTCACCATTCAGAAGTACTTGGGGTTGCATATCTGAGAAGTGATTGTCCTGCGGGTACATTTAAATTACAAAGCCCTGTGCCCTAGTGGTCAATAAATACTTGTTGACATCATACATTAAGGAAAGGTATCTTAGCAAAACAGAAGGAGCCCTGCATTTGGAGCCTGGGGACCCAGGTGCAAATTCTGGCTCATTATTTACCATTTATATGACATTAGGCAAGTCCCTGGGCCTTAGTTTCAGGGCCTTTGTTCCCTTTCCTCTTAAATTAGGGCTTTGGACTTGGTTCCTTTTAATCTCAGATCTAATGATGCTGGGACCCTGTATCAATTTTATGTTTTACTGACATAAAACATTTCTTACTGAACTATATTTAGTCTTGTTAATTGCAATACTAATTATTATCAGAAATAGGACTAGAATGGGGCTCCCCCAGGTCAGTATTATTTCCATATCATCTTGCTATCATAAATCTAGATATTTAGAAAAATATACATATGATGCAAATGGAAAAAAACAACACACACAATGTTTTTTACAAAGCAAACCATTTGGAGATAGCAATAACTGGAACAAAAGTACCCAAGAAATATCAACTAGAGAAGTAATAACAACAACATGTCATATCATGATAATAGAGCATCATGATGATCATTACATATCATAACAATCTGACAATATTATGTAACAAAATAATCAGAAGAGTTTGGTGAAGTTCTATGATCTTATTGGTTTGGAGAACTTCATTGAGGGAACTCTGTGCCCAGGTACAAAGCTCAGAAAGATGCTTAGGATCTTGTGAGCCCGTATGTGATGGCTAGGTCTGACTCTTATCTTCCACCTCTCCTGCTTTCCCAGAGTAATAATGAGGATGTTCATAATAACTGACATTTATACCAATCCTCATAGGGTTGGGGTTTGTTCAGTCCTGGAAAGTTTCAGGGCAAAAAAAGAAGTGATCTGGGTTTTTGGAACAAGTGATGGCTATCAGAGGTTCTTTTGAGTAGAGGAGAAGGCAGATACAAAGTGGGAACAAGCAAGAAAGGTGGGGGTAGGTGGAAGGTTTAGATTGATTGGAAGCGAAGATTCATGTAGAAGACTCACAGGGTTAAGAGAGGCAGTGTAGACCAGTGAAGAGAGCACAGGAAACCTGACTTTTAGCCCTGGCACTTGTACCACACAATCTTGAGTTAATCAGTTAGTTTCCGTGACCCTCAGTTTCTTTACCAGCAAATAAAAGCGTTGAACTATTTGATCCTCAAGATCTTTTTTCTCTTTAATTATCTATTTATCTAGCTTGGTGAGATATTTGGTAGCAGACCTTGGGTGCTAATTAAAGTATTTATCTTCTATATTCATGATCTTGTCCAAGTGACCTTACCTTTCTGGATCTTAATTTTCTTATCTCTATTATAAGGGGTTGAACTAGAACAAGTTTCTTACCTTTTTTCGGTGTTTGTTATAAACCCCTTTGGTATTCTGGGAAAACCTAAGGAATAAACCCTTCTCAGGATAGCATTTCTAAATGAGTAAAATGAAATGCATAGGATCACAAAGGAAACCAGTTATATTAAAATATAGTTATAAAAGTAGTGAAAAAACAAGTTTATAGATGTCTGGTTAAAGAAGAGAGAAAATCTTTAAAGTTCTTTCTGGCTCTAACGTCATGAGTTTGTGTGTCTATAGGATGTGAGAATTTGGATTTAAAATTGAAACATGCTTTAGAGTTTCTTTCTCAATGTTCAGTTCTTCAGATGTCACTGCTACATCTCTCCTCCAAAGGGACTGTCTTTCTAATCCTATAGTCTATAAACCCCCACAGATGTATTTCCCCTCTGTTGGGATTAGTTAATCCCAATGATTAGTTAATATAAATTAACTTTTAGTAAGAGTATTTACTTAAATTTTATATTCTGTGAGGTACTTTTTCACCAGTCTATGTAGCTTAGGGGAAAGTGGGTTCAGACTTAGTAAGTATATGTGGCAAAGGCATAACTAACTCAAAACTCTTGGTTGCAAGAAGTAATTTTCTCCCTTTTGTTAGGTACTTATGAAATTCCCCTTGGGTAAGAAGGAACTTTTTTGCTGAGCTCCTTGGAGAATCTGAAGCTCCCTTCCTTCAGAGTATCTAGTTTGTACTTGGCTCCTAGTATAGATATTGTCAGTTATTCTGGAGATATTGCTAAGAGTAGGATCTTGGCATGAAAACTAAAATCCTCCAACCTTCTGAAGTTCACAAGGTCTTCCTTTGGTTAAAGAAAGTAGGAGGCTGAGATCAGGACTGGGTCTTTTCCCTCTAAGGGACTTGGCTAGAGGCTTCCACCATAATTTGTCAGATGCTCTCATCCTTGATTCCAAACTTCCAAGTCTCACAGGGCATGATCAAGTACCACAATCAAGCCAAAAAAAATTCCTTTTGCATTTATCTGAAATGTTTTTGATGGATGGATTCAAAGGTGAGTTCAGACCAAGTTCACAATTAGTTTACACCCTGATTCAGTTGAGATGTGATAACAATACCCTTGTCATAATCATAGCTACCTTTTATTTTGTACTTTAAGGTTTGCAGTATCATTTTACATATATTATCTCATTTGATCCTCACAACAACTCGTGATGTAGATGCTATTATTATTATTCCTATTTTACAGATGAGGAAATTGGGGCCCATAGCAGATAAGTGACTTTGTCCAGAGCCCTGTCTGAGGCAGGACTCAATACAGATCCAGCACTTTATGCATTTCTATCTAGATGCTTGGGGCTAAGCAGGGTGGGATGATCTTTATATATTCTAATTCTCTGTGTTCGGAGTGGCTGTAGACTGCTAAGCAATGGAATGGTAGTAATTGTGATAAATGTGATAGTAATTATGTTTGCCTTCATTGTCCACTTTTTTTTTTTTTTGGTCTTATTAGAGAATTCCTTTTTCCTGAAATCTTTGATAATTTCTTTCTTTTCCTCCTGCTCCCCTTCTCTCCTTATTTTCCCTATTACACACTTTCTGTCTCTCTAATCTTTGACAACGGTTTCCTTGGGAACCTCTCATCCTCCCATCCCAAGCAATTCACAGCTCACCAGCCTAGGAATGCGCCCCAAATGACTTTTGGGTGGCCGGAATTCCTTCCCTCTGGCTTTGTGGAGTGCTGTGTAGCTCCCCCAACACCTGGGGTCCCCCACCCTCTTAAGTTCTGAACCAGAAGCTCAGAGCTTTGCAATACTGGTGCTATAGGGTTGTGGCCCCTGAATTTGCTTCTGAAAGGTTGTGGCTAAAGTGATTGTGGTGCTGTGAGTCAACTTCTCCATCTGAAGCTGAAAAGAGGAAGGGTTAACTGGGGTATAAAGGTAGATTTTGTTGCAAGCCGATGTCATGTTCTTGGATCTGCTAAAAAAGCCTTTAATATTGGTAATATAGGAGGTGGGGAGGTAGGAGAGTTGTGTTGAGTGAGCTCAACATCAGCAAGCTTCAATCCTCGGGCTTTAAAGTTTTAAAAAATCTTTTTTTTTTTTTTTTGATTCTGAGAATTCTAGCCGTAGTTAATTTATCTTTGGTACATAATTTCCATTTTGGAGAGGTTTGAGGGGTTATGATAATAACTCCCTTTCAAAACACACACACACACACACACACACACACACACACATCATGTATAATCTCCTATCCCATTGCTTGTATGACCTAGAACAAACCATTATAAATTTGCAGAGTTGGAAGCTTCTTCTGGTCCAATTTATGCCAAAACAAGGATCTCTTCTACATCAATGACATCAAATTCAAATTGACTTAGAAAACATTATCTATGTTATATATTTATTTTGTTAAACATTTCCCGATTACATTTTAATTTGGCTCCTGAACAATACCTGTGTTTTACAGTATTCCCTCACAATGGTCATTCAGCTTTTGTTTGAATACCTCCAGTAATGGTAAATTCACTAATTTAAAAAAAAATTCAAAGTATATGTGATGCAAGCTTTTCTAAATTATAATTACAATACAACTTGAATATGTTTCCTCCTTTTATTATTTTCTACAAGAAACTAGAGGATAAATAATCTAAAGGCTTTTAGCCAGAAATTTTCCATATACAATGTACAATGTACAATATACAAAGTGATATTTGGGATAAAATATCACAGATGGGAATGATCACATTGGGATTCCTTCTTATTTCAGTAGTAATTTATTGTTTAGAGAGCACTTTCCTCACAACAACCTTGTGAGGGAAGTCAAACATAATTCCCATTTTGTAGATTAATGATGACTAATGTAAAATTTCCAGGAAGGGATTGTGCTAGAGTTTGAATTCAAGTCTCTGGCTCAGTCTTCTGTACCATAGGATGGAGTCTAAAAATAATTTGCCCTTGTCCACATTATTAAATGAACAATTGCAATTACAAATGGGTGCCATTATGATGGCTTTATCACCCTTGCAAGGATTCATATGTAATATTATGAGGGGCTACAATGGAAGAAGTGAGATCATCTGGAAACAGATGTTACCTGGAGGCTTCTGGGAATTGACTCCCTCTTGAGGGAGCCTTTCCTAAATTTGTACCTATTGCTTCTGGTCCTGCTTTCTGAGGCCAAGCCGAGTAAGTTTAATCCTCAGCACTTTTTTTAGTATCATATCTCCCCTTAGTTTTCTCTTCTCCAGATTAAACATCACTATTTCTTTTTTTAAAAATTAAATAGTTTAAAAAAATTTTTCCAAATGCATGCAAAGATCGCCTTCAACATTCATCCCTGAAAAACCTTGTTCTAAATTTTTCTCCCTCCCTGACCCTGACCCCCTCCCATAAACAGCAAGTAATCCCATATAGACTAAACATGTGCAATTCCCCCAAACATATTTCCATATTCATCATGCTGCACAAGAAAAATCAGATCAAAAGATGAAAGAAAAAAGAGCATGAGAAAAAAAAGCAAAGAACAACAAAAATGAAAATACTATGTTTTGATCCACTTTCAGTCTCCTCAGTTCTTTCTCTGGAAGTGGACAGCTTTTTTATCCTAAGTCTATTGGAATTGGCTTGAACCACCTCATTGTTGAAGAATCAAGTCTATCACAGTTGATCATCACATAATCTTGTCGCTGTGTAAAACGTTCTCTTGGTTCTACTCACTTTGCTTAGCAACAGTTCAAGCAAGTCTTTCCAGATTTTCTGAAATCAGCCTGCTCATTATTTCTTATAGAACAATAATGTTCCATAACAATCATCTATCGTAACTTATTCAGCCATTCTCCAGCTGATGGGCATCCACTCAGTTTCCAATTCCTTGCCACTACAAAAAAAGGGCTGCTACAATTTTTTTTGCACATGTGAATTCTTTTCCCTTTTTTAGCATCTCTTAGGGATAGCGGCCCAATAAAGACACTGTTGGAACATCACAATTTCTTTCAGATGATCCTCATATAACATGATTTTGAGGCTCTTTACCATCCTTGTGGCTTCCCTTTGCATCTTCAATCAATTCAGCTGTGATCCACAATCTGTGACCCCATTTGCAACTTGGCAAAGATAGCAGACTGTTTTGCCATTTCCTTCTCAATTTCCTTTCCTGTCTTTCCTTAATTTATAGATGAAAAAAAATGGAACAAACAGAATTATCTATGTTTTACTGCATTTTTATTTATTTTGTTGAATTTTTCCCAATGACTTTTTAATCCGGCTCAAATTTGTCTTTGATACCTCTGAGCTAAAGCATGAAGTCCTTCTTTTTTTCTCAGCCTTGTCCCCAACCTCTAGCTGGACTTTGTGAATATTCTTTAGATGGATAATTGAAGTGGATTTTGCCACAAAGGAGTTGAAGGAACATGCTGTCAATAACTCTGTGGTCCTGTGATCAAAAGAGGCATTAACTAATTAAGATTTAGAGCTACAAAGGTAGCTGAGAGATTGTCTAGAGATTCTTCACCTTGTCATGTTTAATGACCTCCTTTGGCATTTGGGTAAAGATGGTGGTTATCATTCAGTTATTTTAATCTTGTTACATTCTTCGAGACTCCATTTAGGGTTTTCTTGGAAAAGATATTGGAGTAGTTTGCCATTCCCTTCTCCAAGACTATGTACTCCTTCTCAAAATAATGTTTTTAAATGAGTAAAATAAAATATAATTATAGAAGAAATGAATTATACTTAAATATGTCTAATTAAAAATAAATAAAAGTTCAGAAATCCCAGGTTCAATTTCCTGAATTTGAGTTTAGTGAGATTATAGATGATTTTTTCCCATCCAATTTCACGAACACCTTGGAATCCATCTATAGAATGCTGGGGGGTCCTTGTATTTCACACTAAGATTCCACAATCTGGTCTGACTCCTTCATTTTGCTGATGAGGAAACTGAATGCCAGTGAGAGGAAGTATTTGCCCAGGGTTGCCAGGAAATGGATAAGTCACCAGTTGGGGTGGTCTTCTGATGTCAAAATCAACGCCCTTTCCATGCCATCTTGTCCCTTAAAAGACAACTTGGGATCTGCCCCCATGGAATCTAAGTTTATTGTTTATCTTTTACCATCACACCCTTCCTAGAAGAGAGGAAATGTGAAAACTGCAGGTTTTCCAAGTCAACACCTGCCTTTGTTTTGTAAACTTCCCTGGAGTAACACATTAAATTTATCCACTGTCAGCCCACCATCAATCATGCCATCCAGCCAGAGCCCGTTCCAGGCGGGCACCTTTGTCCATTGACAAAATATTCAATGCTCTGTGACATTCCTCCAACACTGTAAATAGTGGGTACCTGCCAAAGCTGTCGCCCCCACTGCTCTGCTTACAGCTAGGAGGGGGAGTAAGGGAAGGAGCCTGCAAAGGCCCCCCGGCCCTCAGCCAATCAATTAGCAAACACTTCGGTCAGCAGTTATAGGAGAGGGATGGGGAGAAAAAGGCTGATTTTGGCTTATCAGGAAGTTGCATGAAGGTAATAAATTTTCATATTTCTGTTCTGTCAGTGTTCTTTATGCGAGGGATGGCTTTGTCTGCAGTGGTGATTCTTACCTTGATTTCCTGGAGGATGGGATCTCCAAACACCTTTGGAGCAAAGGAATCTGAAATCTGTAAACCTAATTTTTTTCAATAATTGTATTTCAATATAATTAATTTTTAGTCACCCTGTGAATTTTATTTTTTGCATTTAAAAACATTCTTCTGAGAAAGGGTCCTTAGGTGGCCAAGAGCTCAGAACACACAAAAGGTTAAGAATACCCGCTCTAGGGCCTCAGAGAATTAAAGAAACAAACAAACCATGTCAGGTAGTAATGCTTAATAAATACCTGTTAATTGATTTATTGATTGAATTTTTTGAACTGAACTAAAAATAGCTTAAGCTTAATTAAGCTTAAGCTAATGCAGTATGCAAGCATAGTAATATGCTAAGGGCAGATGTATGGGAAATCAACTAAACCACTGTATAGTGTGCATCCAGTCAGACAGGGAGCTCTGTCTTTCCTGGTCCCATTAATACCAGTGACTTCCCCTTGAAGATCATGGTCCATATAGTCTAGATATATCTTGTATGTACTTGGTTATTTTCATCTTATCTTCCCAATTGGAATGTAAATTGCTTAAGGACAGGGAATTTCTCTCTTTATCTCCCAGAAGCTTGTTCAGGGTCTAATACATGAATACCTGTTTGACTGGAATTGATGGAAAGGCCTTTTGGTACAAATTTGAAGTAGAGGGAAAGAGACAGAGCGACAGAAAAACAGAGAAGGAGAGGAGAGAGACAAAAATAGAGATAGAGATAGATAGATAGATAGATAGAGAGAGAGAGAGAGAGAGAGAGAGAGACAAAAATAGAGATAGAAAGAGAGAGAGAGAGAGAGAGAGAGAGAGAGATGACAGAGAGAGACGAAAAGACAGAGAGAGAGCAAGTAGAGATAGAAGGAGATGGAGAGACACACAGACACAGAGAGAATCAGAGACAGAGACAGAGACAGAGGCAGAGAGACAGAGACAGAGACAAAAAGAGACAGAGGCAGAGAGACAGAGAGACAAAGACAGAAAGAGACACAGAGAGAGACAGAGACAGAGACAAAACTACAGAGAGAGACAGTCAGAGGTAGAGAGACAGAGACAGACACAGATAGAGAGAAACTGTGTTTGCCCACTGGGAGTTTACATTCTGTTGAAAACTCCTTAGCAAAGTTCTCTGGGAGTTTTGGGACATTGTTATTTTTGTCTGCTGCCTTTTCCATTGTGCACTGCATAGTTATGCAAACTATTAATACCGTGTACTGAGAAAGAAACATCTCATATTCAGCAGAGAATTTGATCTGGCAAGCTTTGATGAGCATTCAAAACACTGTTTTTTTTTTTTTTAATATATTGTCATGAATGCTTTCTTCTAAATTTGGGTTTGCACAATCACCATTGTAGCTGCTCCCTCATGGTAATTTTTGTGAGTATAACTAGCTATTGCTTTATTGCTCCCCTGTCCTAGTCATGATGAAGACTCTGAGTTTATTTGCTTTTTTAAAATGCTCTGGAAATTTCAACAAATGAGCCTATAAAGTGTCTTAAGCAAGTACAGGAAGATAGTATATTATTGATCTTACTCTTATGATCCCATGGACTTGTCCTTGGAATTTTCTTGGCAAAGATATTGGAGTAGTTCGCCATTTTCTTCTCCAGTGTGTCCCCGTTTTACAGATGAGGAATTGAGGCAAACTGGATTAAGAGACTGAGGTTCCAAGTTAGTAAGTATCTGAGGCTCGGTCTGAATTTAGATCTTCCTGACTTCAGGTACGGTGCTCTATTCACTGCACCATCTAGTTACCCTACCCTCTTTTTCTTCGTCTCTATTTCTCTATCTCTGTCTGTCTTTTTGTCTCTCTCTGTCTTTCTCCTCTCTTTTTCTCTATTTGAATATACATGTATGTATATGTATATACACAAATTTGTATATACATATAAATAGATAGTATAAGATAATCTCCAGGAGGGTAGGTAAGGGGAAATAGATAGGTAAAGAGATGGAAGGATGGATGATAGGTAGAGAGATAGATAGATAGACATACAGACAGAAAGATAGATAGATAGATGGATAGATGGATGATAGCTAGAGATAAATATACATACATACGTATAGACAGGCAGACCAACAGATAGATAGATAGATAGATGGATGATAGGTGAAGATAGATATACATATAGACAGGCAGACATAGATAGATAGATGAATGGATGATAAAGATGTATAGAAAGACAGAGAGACAGATGGATGGATGGATGATAGAGATATATAGATAGACATACATACATTCAAATAGATAGATAGATGGATGAATAGATGAAGGATGATAGAAATATATATATAGAAAGACAGACGGATGGATGGATGGATGGATGGATGATAGACGATAGATAGTAGATATATAGATAGACATACTTTCAGACAGACAGACAGACAGACAGATAGACACTCAGATAGATAGATAGATAGATAGTATAATATAAAATAATCTCCAGAGAGAATGAGGGAATTGAGGAAAAGCCTCACATGGGAAAAAGGACCCAGGATCTGCCTTCAAGATGCTTACACTCTACTAGGGATGGGAGGTTTAACATATGTTATGCAGCTAAATATGATATGTTGTAGGAAGTGATGAAAGTAAAGGAAAGATACAGACTAAATGATCTGGAAAAGTTGCAGACGGGAGGAATCATTTTCATCTTGGGGGAGGGAGAGAGAAGGAGGAAAGGCTTCAACAGATGAAGAAGCATCTGAGCTGTGCTTTAGAAGAAGCAGCATTATTTCTGCTCCGCCCAATCTCCCAGAATACTTGAAGTTTTTGAAAGGTTTGTGTAGAATCAAGTGTTTACTGAATTCTTTGTGAGTGAGAGATACTGTGCCAGAAAAGAAAAAGGGGAAGATAAGGTCTGGAAAAGAAAGCAGAATTGTGCTGGAGAGAGGGCTCCCGCCTTAGGACTGGAGAGCAGACCAGGCAGTGTAGTAGTAAGACTGGATGGGATAGGGTCTAAGAGCATTTGGGGATGTCAGGCTAGAGGGAGATGTGTGTGTGTGCCCTGGGTTGGGGTTGGGGAGATGGAGGTGGGTGGATCATACTGAAAAAGAATAGAATCCACGTTTTTCCCCAAAGAATGCAAGACCAAAAATGGTTAGGAAATAAAAGCCCAAGGTAAATGGGAAGATGACTCCCAAACATCACAGACCCATATACTAGTTAGGAGATACTACAATTCACATACAAAAGATCTGCAGTTTTTGGCAAACTGCTTCTCAGGAGTATGACGTGGTAACTGGAAGAGAAGAGAGGATTATATAATGGCTCAAACAAAATGGAGTTAGGAGGTGTGCTGGACTCTGCCTCCATCAGACCAGTCAGTAAACACTTGTTGGTCTCTTCTTCAGTGATGTCCGACTCTTTTATGACCTCCTGGATCAATTATTCATAGATTTTCTTGGCAAAGCCTGTGGAAAGGTTTTTGCCCCTTCCTTTTTTAGGCAGGGGTAAAGTGACTTATTCAGGCTGGCTGAGATCAGATGGGAACTGTGGTCTTTTTTGACTTTGGGCCCATTATGTCAATTAGTTGCCTCAAGCATTTATTAAGCACTGACTAGGTGCCAGGGGACTACACTAAGCTCTGGATCACATCAAAGTATTTTGCCCTGTATTAGCTGCCTCATCTTAGAAAGGGTACTGTGTGCAGAGGAAGGGGCTCAGCATAGTGAGAGACCTGGAGACCATTCCATGAAAGGCCCAGAAGAAGGAATTAGGAACGCTTGGTCCAGAGAAGAAAAGACTGGCAGGATCAGGAGGAATGTAATAATTATTTCTAAATACCTGAAGGGCTATTAGTTGGAAGAAGGATTAAACTTGCTTTTTTCTTGTGCTTAGACTCAGAGGGAAAAAATAAAGAAAGAAATATGAACTAAGTACTTACTATGTGCTAGGCAGGTAGCTGGGAGACTCAGTGGAGAGAGCACTGGGCCTAGAGTCAGGAATTCTCATCTTTATGAGTATAAATCTTGCTTCAAACACTTACTAGCTAGATCACTGTAAGCAAGTCACTTCCCTCTGTCTGCCTCAGTTTCCTCATCTGTAAAATGAGCTGGAGAAAGAAATGGCAGACCACTCCAGTATCTTTGTCAAGAAAAACCCATTAAGAATCAGACATGACTAAAATGATTGGACAACAATATAAGTTCTATAAATATGTTACTTGATCTTCACAACAACTATGGGAAGGTAAATTTTACCAATGGAGAAACTGAGTCAGCCAGAGATGAAATGACACAACCAGGATCATGCAACAAGTAAGTGTCTGAGGATAGAGTTGAATTCAGGTCTTTTTGAATCTAGACCCAATCCTGTATCCATCATACCACCTAGCTGCCTTTATAAGGATAAATGATTGGCAGTTACAGAGATGCAGATGTTGGCCAAATATAACAAAAAACCTTTTGAACAATTAGAGTAATCTTCTCATTTCTTTTAGAGAGGTGGTGGAGTCCAGGAACAAAGAGTGGTGTATATTAAATTGCGAGTCTTAGAACTAGAAAGATCATATGGTTCAATTCTATTATTTCATAATATCAGAAAATCTCTGTGTGGGGGAAGAGCCCCCTCTATAACATTTCCATCCAGCAGCTGTCCAGTCTTGAAGACTTTTAATGAAAGTGAATGCATTATTTTCTAGAGCTACCCAATGCAATTTAGGGAAACTGAGGAGGAGGCTACATTTCATATGTAGTCCGTGCTACCTCTCCCAAAGGCTGACCCTGAGCTTTAACCTCATCTCTCAAAGCAAAGACTGGGAGAAAGTACTTTGTATTGTCCAGAAGTTGGGATGCTATGAGGAAGAGAAGGGAGGGCAGATAAATATAAGTGAACTAGATTTAAATTTAGATTTCATAAAGTCAAAGTCTTTCTTTTCTTTAGTTATTGGGTCCAGTGTCTAGATCAAGGTCAATATGTCTGCCCCTTGGGAGGAATTCCCAATGATTTCATGATACCTAAATTGGGTTTTCCAATTATAGTTTACTTGGAATATTCAAAGGGATTTGAAAATTTCATGTTGATGACCACGTACCTTCTAGGGATGGGTTCCCAGTCCGTGTTAACATCTTAATTGTTTATATGTACGTGTATTTTTCTATAGTAAAGATGAGAAAGTTGTTTTTGTTATTTGTCCTTTTTAAAAAAATTCTTTTTATTTTCAAAATATATGCAAAGGCATTTTTCAACATTCACCCCGGCAAAACCTTGTGTTCCAGATTTTTTTTCCCCTCTCTTCCTCCTATCCACTTCTCCTGGACAGCAAGTAATCCAATATTTGTTAAACATGTGTAATTCTTCTAAACACATTTCCACATTGATCATGCTGCACAAGAAAAATCAGATCAAAAATGTCCTTTGTTTTTGAATAGATCAATGACATCCTAGATGTCTTGACTTGGTGTAGTGAGCACAAAGTCATCAGCTTCACTCTATCTCTAGCAAAGTCAGGATGTCTGGTGATGAGAAAGCAACACAGCGAGTAGACAGAAAGCTGGATTTAGGGTTAGGAAGACCTGGGGGTCATAGGAACAGAGAATCATAGCTCATTTGTCTGGATGCCTCATTTTACAGATAAGAAGACTGAGACTCAGAAGTAAATTGAATTGCCCATGGTAACACAGGTGGTCAGCATCAGAGGTATGATTTAAACTGAGCTTCCCCAGCTCTAGAACCAATGCTCTCAGGCCACTAACTTCCTGGGTGAGTTTGGGCAAGTAGTTTTTTCATCTCTCAGGGCTTTAGTTTCTCCATCTGTAGAATGGAACCATTGGACTAGATGAGCTCTCTGTGATTTGTTTTCTAGTTTGAGGATTCTATGATTTGTAGCTCTTACCTATAGGTATCTGGGATCAGATGCTGCCACATATCTGATCTATTTGTGGTCTTTTAATCTTATTCCACCCTCCATTCTCTAGCTCTTGAAGCAATTAAAAAAAAATCTCCATTCTGGCTAAGAATTGGAAATCGAGGGCGTGTCCTTCAGTTGGGGAATGGTTGAACAAGTTGTGGTGTATGACTGTGACAGAATATTATTATGCTATCAGAAATGATTAACAGATGATTTAGAGAAACCTGGGAAGACTTATATAAACTGATGCAAAGTAAAATGAGCAGAACCAAGTGAACATTGTACACAGTAGCAGCAATATTATACAAGGATTATTTGTCAATGACAACTATTGTTAGCAATACAATGATCTAAGACATTCCGAAGGACTCATGATGAAAAATGCTATCTACCTCCAGAGAAAGAAATGATGGAATCTGAATGCAGACTAGAGCATACTATTTTCACTTTTTTGGTGTGTTTTTTCCTTTGGTCTTTCACAGCATGATTAATGTGGGAATGTATTATACATAATTTACACATATAACATATCAAATTGCTTACCATCTCAGGGAGGGGAAAGGTGATAGAGGGAGAGAGAAATTTTGGAATTCAAATTTAAAAAAATGAATGTTTAAAATTTTCTTTACATTTAATTGGAAAAAAATATTTTAAATTATAGCTTTTTATTGACAGAACCTATGCGTGGGTAATTTTTTACAATATTGTCTCTTGCACTCTTTTCTGTTCCAACTTTTCACTTCCCTCCCTCCATCCTCTCCCCTAGATGGTCGGCAGTCTCCTACATCTTAAACATGTTAAAGTGTATCCTAGATACAATGTATATGTGCAGATCCGTACAGTTCTCTTGTTGCACAAGAAGAATTGGATTCAGAAGGTAAAAATAACCTGGGAAGAAAAACAAAAATGCAAGTAGTCCACATTCATTTCCCAGTGTTCCCTCTCTGGGTGTAGCTGATTGGAAAAAAATGTTTTAAAAAATCTCCACACTTGACAAATTGGTCATGGCAAAATCCAGGGAATGAGGTAGCAGGTTTAAATCCTGCCTCCGAGGATTTGTCACATACTTAGAACTAGTAAGCCATCAAGCTGACAGCCTTTTAAAGGAAGAATGAAATTATGGATGAAGAGAAACAAGTTAATTGTGTTAACCCTGAATACTACTCGAAAGAGCATAACAACCATATTGATTATGAAGTAAAATTGTTAGATAAATGGATTGTCTTTATGTTCCCAGTGACAAGGATTGTCTCTCATTATCCATCAAGTCCATGGGCAGGGCAGAGCAGGTGTGGGTTGGTTGGGGAGAGGGGAAAGATGGGGAGTTGGTTAAATAGGAAGAGGCTTGTTGAGTACAAAACTTATGATCTCTTTATTAAAAAAATAGATTTTAAAATAATCTTGATAACTCAAACAAGAAATTCTGTTAGCTTCAGATGACTATCAGAGACTAAGTTCTGTTCCACAATTGCCCAAATATAACATTGATTAAAAAAAAAAAACTTAAGAAATTTTTAAATCGATGTCATCTGAAATGCTCCTGATCTTTATGCTGTGAGTATAGAAAGACCTGTGGGAGGAGATCAGGATTGTGGAGAATAGGATGAGCTACATTATCAGTTCTCTCATCCTGATTGCTCCTAGTTTCATCCCAAGGATGCTTTTTCTGAGCCTACAGATGATAACCTTACATCCTAAGGTGTTTGTTCAATTACAGAAGAGTTATTTTATCCAAATATTCAAGAATCTGTAGAATACTGCATATAAGGGAAGAATTACATTATAGCTCTTCTATTTCTATCTGAATTCCATTGAAAAAAGATGAGAAGACAGAGTTACACGATCCAAGATAATTCCAATAGATTTGGGATGGAAAATGAAGAGAAAGAACTAAGGAGACTGAATATAGATCAAAGCTTACTATTTTCACTTCTTTTTGCTTGTTTCTTCTGATATTTCTTTTACAACATGACTAATAAGGAAATACATTTTAAATGATTGTACATGTGTAACCTATATCAGATTGCTTGTTGTTTTGGGAAGGGGGAGGTAAAGAAGGGAAGGAGAAAAAAATTGGAACCACAAATATTAATGAAGGTTGAAAACTATTTTTACATGTAATTGGAAAAAATGGAAAAAATAAAATATTTTTAAGTGGGAAAAAAGAAAAAAAAAGAGAACTCAGATAGTAATAGTTATCATTTATAGATCTCTTTAAGGTATGAAAAGTGCTTTACATATTTTATCTCATTTGAGCTTGATCACAGTCCGATGAGATGAGAGCTATTATTTTCACCCCCATCTTACAAATGAAGAAACTAAGGCTCTTCTTGAGGTGAACTGAGTTGCCCAGGGACAAATGTCTAGCAAGTGACTGAGGGAAAACCTGAATGGAAGTTTTCCTGTCTCAAGTAGACTGGAGGTGATTTGGAAAGGTGAATTAAGAAAGTGAGAACAGAGCAAAACGATGAGTGGGTAGGCAAACAGGACATTGAGACTCCCTGGAGTTTAGACAGCAGGGATCAGGACTCCAAGCCAGGAGCTTGGAAAACAAAACGTCAGGGACCAAGACAAAAGTTCTGAGCATCATGGAGTGAGAACTCAGAAGCAACAATAGTAAGAGGAGGATAGTATAATAAAGAGTGTGATGAGCAAACAAAACACTAGGTGTAAGAAGGGAGCCTCATTTTAAAAGGAGCACGTTCTGGAGTGAGGATTCTTTCTACAGAAACCCATAGTAAGAGGTGGTCTTGCAATGTGATCAGACCTCAATTAAATAAAGATTTAACATTTTATTTTACTATTCTATATCCTATATATGTTTCATATCCAGTATCATAAAAACTCAAGAAAAATGTACACAATCTTTTCAGGAAGTAGAGCAATAAAGGGAGGAATATATTTACAATTTGTCTCAGAGACTAAGGCAGACAGAGATAGGTAGCCCCTCTCCTCTGTCCTGGGATGGAGTTAGCCCAGATCTTTGGATGGAGAGTCAGACAGTTCCTGATACTCATCATGTAGAGTGAGTGTCTGATCAGAACT
This sequence comes from Antechinus flavipes, assembly GCF_016432865.1. Lineage (NCBI taxonomy): Eukaryota > Metazoa > Chordata > Mammalia > Dasyuromorphia > Dasyuridae > Antechinus > Antechinus flavipes. The sequence goes on from NC_067403.1 coordinate 227,793,905, forward strand.
GCTAAGATCAAGAGTACTTGTAACATAATGCAAAACTCAGCAAAGTGTGACTCAGAAAATGGTCTTTCTTATTTTTTGACAACTGGATGGAACTTCATGTTAAATTTTCAAGTTTGTTATTTAATGTGATTTTAGAATGAAATCTTTAACTTGAGTAATATGCTGTCTACATACTTTTGTACACAAACATATGCATATATATGTATATATACATGCTAATATATATAACCTTGACATTTCTGAATATGCACATATGGGTATATATGTATGTACATGTATGTGTATGTAGAGAGAGAGAAAAAAAGAAAGAGAGAGAAAAAATGGAAGGATGAATGGATAGATATAGTTTAGTCCATGTCCAATTCTTTGTGACTCCATTTGGTTTTCTTGCCAAAGATACTAGAGTGGTTTACCATTTCCTTTTCCAGCTCATTATATAGATGAGAAAAATGAGGAAGATGGGTCTTCCTGATTTCAGGCTTTACACTGCAATATCTACCTGCCTTACACAAATACACGTGTGTGTTGTTCCAAAAGCCTTGGGATATTTTTAAGCTGTTAAAGATTAAAATTGAGCTTAGGCTTTTAAGACTCTCTGATATCTGTAGGTGTACTTCTATTAAATATATAGTACATTTTCCATACTTTAATGAGAAGCAGTATGGTTCCCAGATAGAAAGTCTGCATTAGAATCAGAAGGACCTACTGTTAAGTCCTGCTTCTGAGTCATACTGGCTGTGTGACCCAAGGTCATTTAACCTCTCAGTGGTATAGACAGACTCCCTAAGACTAAGTTACAGAGATGGTGCAGAGCTGCATTGGTGGGTCTTTCCTTGTATAAATACACACACAAACACACACACTTTTAACATATAAACATCTAGCTGGTGCAGTAGACAAAGAGCTAGAAATTGGGAAGATGAATTCAAATCCTGCCTCAGATACTTACTAGCTACATGACATTGGATATATCATTTACCCTCAGTTTCCTCATCTATAAAATGGAGATACTGATGGCACCCAGGGTTATTGTGAGTGAAAAATGAGATAATATTTGTAAAGCACTTTATAAACCATAAATGTTAATTATTAATAATATTATGAGGAATATAATGGGAATATTCTTGATTTTTTTCAGGTTCACAGAAAGTATTTCCAGTGCAATTACAGGGTTTTAATTCAGTATGACACAGAGATATTAGGCACCTACCATGTACAAGGTATAGTTACTTGCTAAACACTGGGCACAAGGACTGGATTTGGGAGTATGGAAACTCCCAAGTATGTTCACAGATTAGCACCTTCTAGATCTTCACTTTCTGCATCTATAAAATGGGGACACAAGAATAACCATGGCACTTCCTTGCAGTTTTGTGGTGAGACTCATAGATCTTTCGGAAGCTTGCAGTTGCCATGACCTTGTTTTTACTGATGATATAGGATTGGTTTTCAGCACTCCCCGCCAGCTGCAAACCCACAGCAACAGACTGGCCAAAGAAACCTGCCTTGGGGAGACGAGGAGGGGCTTTTTCACTCTCTCTGATAGGCTTGGCTGGTTATCTGGTATTCAGACCTGGAGGGGATCTCTGGGAAGCAGTCTTTTGCAAAGATTGCACTTCTGTTTCAGAGGGGAGAGGGCTGGGGAGTGCTGAACTAAGTGCAGGGAGAAACAAAGAAAGGGAGAGGGGAGGATAGCTATCGAATGCTGAGCAGACTTAACAGGAACCAGTAGCCAATAGGCACTGACTGCTTTATGCTGCATAGCAACAAGGGGCTGCTTCCCTGTTCTTTCACAGAAAGGCACAATTGATGAAGAAAATCTGCCCCATTTGATTTCCATTTCCTCCTCCACACGGATAAGAATAAAATACAGTTCTCCTGATTTTGATTCATGTAACCCCACTCTTCACCTCCCTCCCCCATCTTTTCTCTGGTGGATTCAGGACCACCGGAGACTTGTCTTGTGATTTTGTTGGCATAGAGGACTCCCAGATGAGGAAGCTCTTTCCACCAATGCAAATCAACACCTGTTTCATAACTTACAGTTTTACACGGTTGTCTGAAGGCAGTGACTGGCTCAAGGTCACTCAGCCAGGAGCCTTTGTTAGACTTGAATTCAGGTATGTGTTGAGGGCAATTTCATTTGGTTGAGACTCTCTTGTGCAATTAGAAAGTCACCAGGTTTGGACTAGGATGGCTGGAATATTTCTGCCACATCGAAAAGTAGTTTTACACTATTTGGGAGAGAGAGGTGGATGGGAATTGTTAAGGTGAATAGAGATCAGAGAGGGGATAGTTTGATGCAGTGGAAAGAGTGTTGGACTTGAGTCTGAATCTTGGCTGTCATTTCCTACCTGTATGGCCACAGGTAAATTATTTGACTTTTTCTAGATCTCAGTTATAAAATGAAGGTGAGCCTATGTATATGGAGTGATAGAGAATTGGCTTTAAAATCCTAGGATGTGAGTTCAAATTTATTTATTATGTGTTTGACCTTGGATGAATCATTACACTGGTCTAACTTGGTTTTCTCATTTGAACAATGTGAGGATTGGATTGGACCCTTTCTGGCTCTAAAATGATTGTTTCAGGGTTAGAAGGGACCTCATCTAGCCAACTAGTGAACCTTTTGCAAAGTGGTGAGAACCATGGCAGAGCAGGGCTACTCAAAGACCTCCTGAGGTCTGCCTTCTGTCCTTATCTGAGATTTTTCAGGAATGATTCATGAAGTGGGAGATAAAAATCAAAATGTTGAGCTTAGAGGTTAACACAAGGTTAGTATCTCCAAAACAGTGGCCATTGGGAAGCCACATTGGAAGGAAGAAGTAGAAAATTCAAAAAAAAGAGAAAAAATTTAAAGTTTTAGTTCGGATGTCATTTGAGGCAATATGATAATAACGTGGGGGTCAGTTCTAATTCTGCATAAATTTTGGTTTAAAACATTTACTGAGTCGAATTCAATTTGATAGCCTTCTTTCTTCCTGACCTGTGAAGCATAGAAGCGTGATGAAGCTTGAAGCCTGAAAATTGAGTTGAGGCCAAAAGTTCTATGATCTCAGAAAAGGCAGGTGCAAGAGAAAAGGCCAGGCCTGGATTGAATCTGTGAGGGTTGCCAAGAAGATTTAAAGAGAAAGAAAAGACAAAGAATGGAAGAAGTATTCAAACCTTGAATGAGAGCAAAAGTGGGGGGAGTTTTAGTTTAATACCTTTCTTCAGTCAGCATTTATTAAGTACTGACTATGTTTCAGGCACTATGCTAAGTACTAGAGATAGAAAGATAAAAGTTTCTGTCATTATGAGTAGATAGATGATAGGACAGCTAGGTGACACAATGGATAGAGGGTTGGTTCTGGCAACAGGAAGAGTGAAAAATTGGGCTAAGTCTCCCTTAAACCTGTTTGCCTCAGTTTCTTCACCTGTAAAATGAGCTGGAGAAGGAAATGGCAAACCATTCCAGGATCTTTGCCAAGAATCCCAAATGGATTCACAAAGAGTTGAATGTGAAATGACTGGACAGAAAATGATAGATACTTACATAGATATATGGATACATGGATTGATACATAGATATAGGTATAGATAGATACTAGGTAGATTATATTTATAGATAGATATTAGACAGATAGGTAAATGCATAAATACATAGATATGTGCATACATGAATGCATAGATAAGAGATAGATAAATATACACATACATATCTTGGTAGATACACAAATACATAAATAGCTATATAGATAGAGAGCTAGATAGATATAAGTAAAGATAGATAAATACATACAAAGATAGATGCATAAATACAAAAATAAGTACATATATATGTATATAGATGGCTACATAAGCAAATACATATACATTCATAGATATGTGGATAGATGCATAAATACATACATAAAAATAAATACAAATAAATACATAAAAATAAACACAAAATAGATACATATATAGATAGATATCAAGAATTTATGATCTAGTTATTATGTGATAGGCTTATTGTAATGAGGGAGAAATTTTGTTATAAGATAGGTACTAGGATGTTGATTGGATGGGAGTGGATATGGATTCAGGAAGACCTGATTTCAAGTCCTGCTTAACCACTTACTAGCTTTTTGGCCACTACCTCCCCCCATCATGCAGACAAGGAAACTGAATTCAAGATGGTCAAGATGATACAGATCAGTGAGCTTTAGTGGGAGTATTTGAACACACATGCTCTATCTCTAAGGCCTCTATCTGCCAGGCTACCCTTTCTCTCAACAGTAGTATATAGTCAGAAAAAGATGTGTTTGTAAAATTGACCCTGTAGACTGATAAAAGAAGCAAACTAGATTTTACTTTTCATCACAAAATTGTTGTGGCCATCATAACGACTTCCAGAGATCTTTCGTGGACAATAAGCTCAAGAAGGAATTCAGGGGTCTTGTTTTCCTACCAATTTATGGCTTAGAAGCCATAAATCAAAGACATTTCCAATTAGGGAACATGTCAGCAAAGGTATTGGACATGGACTTCAAATGGTGTAAATGATAAAAGTATGGGGTTTACTCTCCAACCTGTCCCTTACTAGCTGTTTGTGAGCAAGATTTTTTTAGTTTTCTGCTCCTCAGTTTCCTTATCTATAAAATCAGAAAGTTAGACTTAGATGATCTCTAAGTTTCCACATTTTTTGTCCCCCTCCCCACTTCTGACCTGATCCCTATTGTCACAGAAGCTGAAGCTAGGTCCATGTGCTGACTATTATTTGTCCTTTGTTTTCAAAGAGGCCCAGGATGATTTTACTCTCTTAGGAGAAGCGAGACCCCTGAGAAATTCTTTCTTCAGCCAAAGCATCACGGAAACAGGCCATGTTAAAAAACCTGGGATACAAGTAATGAATCTGTAAATCTGATGGTGGGAGGCTACAGTGTCTGAATCAGGAATTGCAGGGAGGGCTCACTAGAAACAAAGTCTAGCTCTGAGCTGCACTCATTCCATTTTGGGAAAGCAGTTTAACAAGGATGTCTGCCCCTTTCTGTCTTCCAATTCCAGTTTTACAGTTCTTCTGGTAGGGACAGAATAAATGAGATATTAGGAGTACCCAGATTCAAGGAGGGTTCTTTGTACATAAGACATAAAATAATATATGTTTCCAGTCTCTGATCATGGTGACCACCGCTCTAGAAAGTATACTGTTGATCATTGTTTTGCATTCATCTTCTTATCTTCTGATGCTTTGGCTGCCTTGAAATGAACTCAGGCATGCCCTGAATGCTTTCAAATTTAATTACTTATGTATTTCTCCAAGATACCAAAGTATGCTTTAGGTTTAATTTAATTAGATCCTTATAATAAATGGCATTATGCTCAGGACAACATTTTATTAAAAGTCAATAAATAAACTTTGACAGGAGCCACAGAAGAGAGTGGTCCGAAGTCATCTCATTTTTCCCAAGTCATCTTGTAAAGAACAAACTGTCCTTACTATCATTGTCTATGTCTGCTTGTTCATTTAACATCTTTAAAATGTCAAGGTCTTTTCAGATTTTTAAAAAAATTAACCTGTGAATAGCTCAACCTGAAAGCTGTCTATAAAAGGAAATTTCTGATGGTGATTTGATGTCATAGGAAGCTGATTACAAGGTGATGGAGCAGGTGCCCCAAGTCTTTTTTCAGAGAGGAATTACCCAAGCCTGTAATTGATTGGGGGTGGGGAAAAGAGTGGGAAAAGACTGAATGAAACATCCTAAATTATTAGAGATGAAAAAAGTATCCCTCCAGTCTATCCTTTTTATATTTCAGATGAAAAAACAGAGATCCAGATGGAGAAAGTTGCTTTTCTAAGTCTTCATAAATTAGTGGCAGAGCAGAGACTAGATTCTGATTCTGATTTGCCAGTGCCTTTTTATGATATTATTCTGGAGATAGTGTAGTATTATTCTGAGGACAATATATTATTATTCTGGAGACAATGTAGTATTATTCTGAGGACAGTATTATACTATTCCAGAGACATAGGGAAAAGACCAATTCATTTGATTAGTCATAGAATTTATGTCTATCCCTGTTTTGCCATTTAATGGCTGAGATACTCAATATCTAGCTATCTATCTATCCATCCATTTTCTTTCTTTCTTTCTTTCTTTCTTTCTTTCTTTCTTTCTTTCTTTCTTTCTTTCTTTCTTTCTTTCTTCTTTCTTTCTTTCTTTCTTCTTTCTTTCTTTCCTTCCTTCCTTCCTTCCTTCCTTCCTTCCTTCCTTCCTTCCTTCCTTCCTTCCATCCATCCATCTATCTATCTATCTATCTATCTATCTATCTTTTGCAGTAAGAAAAAACTAGATTCAAATTCTGCCTTTGACACTAATATTGGGATCATAATCAAATCTTTGAATCTCCTGCTTTCTCCATGCCTTGTGTAATTCTTTGATACTACAAGTTATAGTTGAATTGCTGATTTGCATTAGTGATGAGAATTTCTTAATGGAGAAGGAGTAATTAAGGCAAATGGGACAGATGAAAGAAAAAGACAACAACAAGCAGGAACTAAAAGTAATCTGGAACGAAGTTACAGTCAAATTGTGGCTCACTGGTTCATGGACTTCTTTTGGTAATATAAGGCAATATGGTAATCAAATAATCTATCAATCTGTTTGTTAAGCACCGATTATGTGACAGGATAAGTATAAAATAAATACTAATTTTAATGGGAGAGAAAAGAAATATATGCTTACAAGGTGCATATAAACAAATAAATACAGAATAAATCTAAGGAAAATAATAAAAACAAATGGGTGAGCCCACCTATTTTAATGCCTTAGAGCAGAAGTTCTTAACCTTTTTTATTTTGTGGATTCCTTTAGTAGTGTGGTGATGCATATAAACTCCTCCTAAGAATAATGATTTTTAAATACATTGAGTAAAATTCATAAGATTATAAGGGAATGAATTATACTGAAACATGGTCAACAAAATATAACCCCCCACACAAATTTATGGACCCCAGATTAAAGAACCCCTGTCTCAAAGGGTCCTCTGGCTATTTAAGTCTGAACTGTGTTGGGGGCCCTGAGCTTCTCAGTTAAGATCTATCTTCATTAAAATGGCCCTGGCAAAACACCAAACTCAACTGTCAGGGGGCTGGTTTTGATAATGAACATAAGACACTTTTAAATATAAGCAATTCCTGGAGGTGGGAGAGAGGAGGACAGAAAGGCAGTCAGTTTATATGTCAATTAGATAATCTCTTTGGTATCTAGATCTAGATGGTCAATAAGTAGCTTAATACTGAGTGCAGCTGGCCCAAATTGTAGTGATTTGGACCAAAAGACAGGATGCTACCACCTTGCCAAGAAAATGACCTTCATGAGACTAATTGGTTTGACAGCTTTAGAGTAACAAACATTTTTCCTCTAGTAACATAAAAACAAAGCTACCTATGAAAGATGAGAACATTTCACCAGCAGGATTAAGAATAGATGGATGGGATTTCAGACAAGCATTATTTTCACAAAGTTTTGGAGGATTTAACACTTTCATTTCCAGAACTCTTGGCCTGGGCCCAAAGGCCTGACTGCTGATTGCCTCAGTGGTCCACTACTTCAATTCAACTCAATATTCATTAAGCTCCCACTCTGTGGCAGAGAATGTGTTAGATGCTGAAACTATAGATAAAAAAGGAAAAATAACCCCTCTCCTTGGGAAGCTTTCATTCTATTTTGGAGAATGGGGCTGGTGGTCGGTTGCTACTCTAAATACACCCATGTCTAAGGCTATAAATTGGAGATGAGTTATAGTGAAGTATGATATAAATTGAGGAAAGAGAGCGCAGTAACAAAAGGAGGTTCATGTATAAGATATAAGGTAAATTAATTGTAGGGCCTTGCCTCTGTTAATTATTTCTTATTTATACTGTTTATGTATTTTTGTAAGTTGTTTCCATGTCTCCCCCATTAGATTGTAAGCTTCTTGAGGTCAGGGGCTGTCTTTTACTTCTTTTGTCTCCCCGGGGTCTAGTATAGAAGATGCTTAAGTGTTTATTGATTTCTTAATTGACATGGGATAATACTTTCTTCTCGATTTTAGAGTTAAAAGATGATGATGGAATTGTGCCTCTTCTTACCTAACTGAGTTTGAGAATGTTGTCAGTTCATCTGGGACTCAGTTTCCTCATCTGCAAAATGAGAAGGTGATTCTAAGTAAGATCTTTTCTAGCTCAGGTATTCTGCAATCTGCTTTAGAGGCAATATACAGAATGGTTAGCCATGACTTTGGCTAGGAAGCCATGAGTCCTCCCTTTGATATTAGCTAGGCAACTCTGACCAAGATATTTGACATTACTCAGTCTCAGTTTCCCTCCCAGACATTTACTTGCCAGGCAGTGTTGTGCTGGCAACCAGAACCAAAGTTTTGAAGCACTTACTGCTTTCATCCCCACAATTCTTGTCCTTGGCCTAATGACCTAACTAGTGATTGCTTCAGTAGCTGCCTATATGGAAAGCTGCCTCCAAACATAGTTCAATTTGGGCCATTAGTCTTCTTTATTGTATATATTCTACCTTGTTCCCTTTCAGTTCCGAGACCATAATTCAGCCAATATGGATGTTGTTTCTGGAGAGGGTAGGGCTATTCTACTCCCCAAAGATTCCACTCAGCATCCCTATAACTTTCCAAACCAAAATTCTCCTTTTCCAGCCACCATAGCCCTATATATGTCATCACCTCTTATAAGAATATGAGTATCTTGAAAACAGGGACTGACTTTAAATTTGCATGATTATTCCCAGGGCTTAGCATAGTGCTTGTTATATGGTAACTTCAACAAAGTAAGATTAATAAATTTTTTTATTCATTCATTCATTCAATTTCCTTGTGCTCTAAATACCAACACACATCTCGGCATATAATAGACCCCTAATAATAAACAAATGAGATTTTATATGTACATGTGCATGTGAGTATGATATAAATTGAGGAAAGAGAGTGCAGTAACAAAGGGAGGTTCATGTATAAGATATAAGGTAAATTAATTGTAGGGCCTTGCCTCTGTTAATTATTTCTTTCAGTGTGGAACTCACTGACAATGGATGATGAGTATCCATCTCAGTTGAATTGTTATAGTGACTCAGAGGGCATGAGACAATACTTTCTTCTTAAGTTTAGAGTCAAAAGATCACACACACACACACACACACACACACACACAACTAGATGGCACAATGGATAGAGAACTGGAATCAGGAAGACTTACTGTCCTGAGTTCAAATTCAGTCTCAAGACACTAATTGTGTGATTCTGGTTAAGTCACTTTTTGTCAAAGATTCCTCAGATTAGTGTAAAAGAGTTAGAGAAAGAAATGGAAAACCACTCCATTATCTTTGCCAAGAAAACCTCAGATGAGGTGATGAAGAATTGGAAAGGACTGAAATGACTGAACAACAAAATGTTTGTGTTTATATATTTACATATATATATAATATACACAATACATATATACATATACACTTCCATATATACATATATATCACATATGTATAAAGGCAAAACTTAATGAATCATATGAATAGTTGTTAATAATGATGATGATGCATTTACATTCTGGGTTTCCCATGAGTTCTTAAAGGCAAATTGGTGGAGTATTGTAGTGAAGTAGTTTTTAAGCATCTTCTTAGGTCAGCCATTCAGTTAACAAGCATGTATTGGATGGTTATTACCTGCCAGATACTTGGCAGATAAAAAGAAAGTTAAAAAAAAACCCAAAACACAACATTTGCCCTCCAGCAGGATATTGTAGTATTTTCAAGTGGTATGTTGTGAGAGAGGAAATTGGCCAGAGGGACCCACTAGAGATGAATGATCCATAAACATGGAGTCAAGTGTAAAGTTGCAGTTTGAAGTTTCTGATTTCTAGGGCTCACAAGTGGAAAAAACAAACATTTGAGCTTGATGTTCCCTTGCTAGTATAAACCAAACCTCAGGTTTCCCAGTAAAAGAGGCTGTGCCATACTTGTAAGTCACTGAACTCTATGATGAATAATTAACCTTTATTTATGTTCGTATTACATCTAATCTTTGTCAAATATGAAATCCAAATGAATTTGAGAGCCCCAAAATGGATCTTTTAGTAACTACTATAGATAGCTATGCCTTGAGACAAATTAAAGTTCCTTCATACCCACATTACTACCTTGGTGGGCGATAGCCAAGGTCCTGCATTAAATACACTCAGTAAGGAAATCTGAAGGAAGTTAAGATGGGATCTGTGTTTAATAGTGTTTTATTTTATTATATTTCGTTTTTTGGAATTGTATGTAAAGATGGTTTTCAGCATACATTTTTGTAAGATTTTGAGTTCCAAATTTTTTTCTTTCTCTCCCCTCCTTTCCCTTCCCAAGGCAGTAAGAAATGTGATAAAAAGTGATTCATGTATAATCATTTTAAACAATTTTATATTGGTCATGTTGTGAAAGAAAAATCAGAACAAAAAGGGAGAAAAAACATAAGAAAGAAAAATCAAACAAAGAAAAAAGATAAAAATACTATGTTTTGATTCACATTCAGTCTCCAAAATTCTCCCTCTGGATGTGGATGGCATTTTCCATCCCAAGTCTATTGAATTGTCTTGGATCGGTTATATATGTACAATCATGTTTAGCATATTTCCATATTGAATTTGTTGTGAAAGAAGAATCAGAAAAGGGAAAAGCTATGAGAAAGAAAAAACAAAAAACAAATTTAAAAAAGAGTAAAATAGTATACTTTAATCTGCATTCAGACTTCACAGTTCTTTCTCTGGCTGTAGATGGCATTTTCCATCACAAGAAGATAGTTAACTGTGAATTCACAATTGAAGGTTTTATTTTTCCTTACATGGAGATGAGTAATCTCTGAAAGTCCCTGAAGTTTTCTTTCTCTCTCTTTGTTATTGTCTCTCTCTGCCTCTGTCTATCTGTCTCTCCCCATTCCCTCTCTGTTGTCTTTTTTTCTTTCTCTCTTTCTCCCTATCTCTCTCCCACCCCTTCCCCTCCTCTCTGTTCTTTGTCTCTATCTCTATTTCTTCCTTCCTTTTCCCTTTCCCCATTTGTTTCTCTCCTTCCATCTTTTTGTCACTCTTAGAGCATATACTTATAATTACAAGGGGCTTTCCCCTTTCAGACTCCAAGTTTTTTTTTCTTTAATTCAATTAAAAGTACATTTACTAAGCAGTTATTCTGGACAAGGTGAGAGGTACTATGGTATGGTATTTAGAGAATGGACTTCTCAATCAGGAACAAGACTGTGAACAGATCACTTAACTTCAGTGCCCACAATCTCCTTAACACTTTAAAGTAATGAGGGAATTGCCCCTTTGCATAGGTAAATCAGGAATTTTCCACACTGAAAAAAACCCCACAGTTCTAAATTCCTCTTCCTCTCTCAATGAGCAAGGCACTGCTCTTAAGGGTGTGGACTCAAAAATGAAATAGGGTACAAAAGTATCTTTTCAGCCTTCTTCCTTCTCATTTTTGGTTGGCTTTTGGTAAGCTTGTGAGATCTCCAGAATTTTCCTATTCTTTCAATTCTATTTGTTTTCCCACTTTCCTCTCCAGAGAGAGAAATAGCTTAGAGAATCCTTTTCTATTCTCTCTCATGTAAGACTTTCTATGATCATGCCCTCTGAGTCACTATAACAATTCAACTGAGATACTCATCATCCATTGTCTGCTATTTCTCTTTTTTTCCTTTTCTAACTTCTCATGAGAGAATTTCCATTAGATCTTTTCCATTACTCTTTATCTTAATTATTTTTAATTGGTGTCTTTTATTTTTTTTTCTTTTATAATACCATAATTTCATTCCTCTCCTTCTTCAGAGGGACCATCCCATATAACAAATATATTTTTAAAACAAAGAAAAGAGGAAAAAACTTAGCATACTTGATCAATACACTGAAAAAGTCTGAAAATATGTGCAATATATCTACTTATGGACCTCCCAGCTCTTTAAAGGAAAGAGATGGGAATGTCATATTTTAAACTCTTCTTTGGAACCAAATTTGTTCCTTATAATTTTGTAGCAAATTTTTTTTTATTTTGGGGGGTTCTTTTAATTTTCTTCATTGTAGGCATTATGTATATGCTTTCCTTGGCCCTTCTTACTTCATTCTATGTCAACTCATGCAAATCTTCCTATGTTTCTGTCCATCCCTTTTACCATTTCTCGAAGCACATTAACATTCCATGACATCTATGTGCACCATTTGTTTGGCCATTCCCCAGTTGATGGACATCTACTTATTTCCAATTCTTTGCCACCACAGAAAGTGCTGCCATAAATATTTTGGTATATGTGGAGATTTTGTTTTTATCAGTGACTTTGTTGGAATTGTAGTTTTTTATGTGTCTGACTCCTCTCCCCTTCATGTGTGGTAGTAGAAAGAACACTGGATGTGAAATAAGAATGTGTAGGTTTGGGTCTTGTGATGGTGAAGGAGAGAACAGTAATTTCCACAGGTTTAAAAATGAGGGAGCTGTCCTAGGTGATGCCAAAGGTTTCTTCATAATTGCCCTCATAGTTCTTGAGCTTTGAGTGATCTTTGAAGCTATTTAATCCAATCTCCCTTTTTACAAATAAAGAAACTGAGGTCCACGGAGGTTTGCCATTGTCACACAGAGATAGATTTAGAAGGGATGTCAGTTGATGATATACTCCCTGAACTTACACAAAAGCCCACAGAAGTTAAATTTCTTGACCAAGATCACATGAGGAGTTTCAGAAGGAGGTTTAAGTCTAAGCTCTTTGAATACAAAGTCAGGGCTCTTTCTCCTGTACCACATGGTGTTTCCTTGAGCACAATGACCGTGGCTTATTAAACTTTGCATTCCCTATCACCTTTGTCCAGAACCTTTCATATAATGTTGAATGGATGAATATATAAGGTGAAGTTTTCCATAAATGTTTCTTCATTGTCCCAGCCTGGTTAAGTTACTGCTTCAGCTCCTGCTGCTTACATGGTCTGATGGGGGTCCTGTTTGCATGCTGATGAGAAATAGATGGCATAGGCTGATTAATATTTGTGCATGTGTGTGTATGTGTGTGTATGAAAACTCACTTATAGAAATCATCAGAATCATTAAGCAGTATTTTCTTTAATATAGCAAGGAAATATTCAGGCTTTTAGAATTATCTGAGAGAGCAGGGAAAAGATTGAGTCGGAGATCAAATTTATATAAAATTTTACATTTTAATATTGTTTCCTTTCTAAATTGACCATTTCCCCTCAAAGAGCACTTATTCATCACCTTACCATTTTCCCAGACTCCTCACTCTCATTACCCCACCCATCTAATGTGTTACCAATCTCTGGAACATCTCTAACACATATTCCCTTCTTTCCACTTATGCAACAACCACCCTCATTGAAGACCCCATTGCCTTTCTCCTGGACCACAGAAGAACCTCTTCATTGGTCCCCCTGCCACTAAACCCTTCCCTGGCTAATCCATCCTTCATGACAATTGTCAGATTGTTATCCCTAAGGCACGGTTTCAACCACATGCTTGTGTACAGATTGTACCTTTAATGTGTCAAGATCTAGAACGTTCTCTCCAGTTATCAGAACCTTCTTCTCTGGAAATTAATTTTAATTTATTTGGTTGATATTTTTTATATTTGGATGTAGTAGGTCAATGGATGGAGTGCTGGGCCTAGATTCAGAAAGAATTGAATTCAAAGATGCTCAGATACTTATCAGCTCTGTGATCTTGGCTAAGTCACTTAATCTCTATAGACCATTGTTGAAGGAAATGGCAAACCACTCCAGTATTTCTACCAAGAAAAATCCCATGGTCATTATGATCCATGAGATCATGAAGAGTTAGACATGACTGAAAAATACAACAACAATGATATATTTACTTATAAATGTTTGTGTTACCCTACAATAAAATAGAAGCCCTTTAAAGAGTCCTTCTGACCCTACTGTCTGGCACATAGTAGGCATCTGATAATGCTTGTTGAATGAATGAATAAATTACAAGATATAAAACAGAACATTTTCCTCATATTTCTTAACTCCTAAATTAACTTAAAATAAATGATTTTGAAATTTTCCAAACTATTGATTTCTCTCCTACACTTAGAGTCCTGGACAAAATATTTTTCAGGGAAAAAAATCAATAGGGAAAATCAACATGAGCTTGATTTGCAAGTTTTCTTATTAGACGATTAACTGTGAAAGTACATTGTAAACTAAGATGTTATATAAATGTAAAGGAATGTTTTTATTATGAAGAGATTTTTCACTTTAAAGGATTCTGTTTTCACATTAAGCTGTTAGACTGCTTTTGAATAGTCAGTGCTTGGAACATTGAACAGAGGATTTTGTGTAGTGAAATTCAGGCACACAGGCTCCCCCCTCCTCCAACTTAACAAAAAAATAAGTTGTCTGCATTGATAACTAATTATTAGCAACTGTCTTCCTTCCTTCTTTGGTTTGATCCCAGGATAGTCATTTGGAGGGTATGATGTGGCAGGCCTGAGATTGACGGGTTTTCATTAATGGTGTCCATGTTTGTTGATCCAAGCTTTTCTCTCCTCCCTACTCTACTAATATAACCTGTTAATCATTTCCATATTCTCACTCATCTTTTTTCTCTTTCTTACATGCTAATTAAATCTGCATCTTGAATAATAGCTAAAAATAATTTATATACTGCTTACCGTGTGCCAGGCAATGGGCTAAGTGCTTTACAATTATTATCTCATTTGATCCTCATAACAATCCTGGCAGATGGGTGCTATTATTATCCCCGCTTTACAGATGAAGAAACTGAGGTAAACAGATAGTGAAGTGTCTTGCCCAAAGTCAGATGGCTAGTAAGTATCTGAGGCTGGATTTGAACTCAGGTCTTCCTGACTCTAGATCCTGCTCTCTTCCCATTGCACTATCTATTGTTCGATATTTTGGACAGTAAACAGTAGACACTCACTCTCTCAGCTTGTATCAGTATATCACGTTCCAGGAATTCTGTTTTGAAGAGTTTGGATAGAGGATTTCTTTTTTTAAAGCTCCCATTAACCATGTGAATTTGTCTCTGCATTGATGAGGGACGGCTTGCCATTCTTTCTATCCTCTCCATAAAAGTAACCCTTCAAAATGGCAAGTGCTCAACACCAACATAGACAATTGGAGCAAAATCTTCTATTTGCTTGAGCTCATTAGCTGGCACAGGAGGATGGATGGATCGTATCTATTATGTGTGCTTTTAGTCATTTGCCACTAACAAGGTTGTCACCCTAAGCTCCTCATCTGCCTGCTCCAATCAGCTCAGAAAACTGCTGTGAAAGCACCCCTTCTCTGCTATCATAGTTCCCTACTACCCACATGCCAGCTTTCCATTGTCTTCTGTTCAAGAAACCAGTTTCTCCTCCATCTCTGTGACGTGACTCTTTCTTCCTGGTTTCTATCTGCTCACCCCTTCCTTCTACCAGGAATTTTAAACATTTTGTGTCTTTGACTCCTTTGGCAATCCGGTAAAGCCTATGGATCTCTGCTCAGAATCAAGTTTTTAAATATATACAATAAAATAAAAAGTATTACAAAAGAAAACTGTTATATTGAAATAAAGATATACTTTTTCCCTTTTAAGTTCACAGACATCCTAAAATGTATCCATGGATTCCTTAAGGCTCAATACTTTTCATTATGTGGTTCAGTGGATACAATATCACTGAATCTGCAGTTGGGAAGAACTAATTTCAAATCCTTTCTCAGATACTTTTAGCTGTATGACTTTGAGCAGTTCATTCGTCCTTTCTGTCCCTTTCTGCAAAGGACAATAACAGCACCTAGCTCCTGGGGTTATTGTGAGGATAAAATGAGATAATATTTGTAAAGCACTTTGCAAACCTTAAAGCATTATATAAGTGCTAGCTTCTATTATTATCATCATCCTTCCTTGCCTGTTCTCATATTACCGAATTCTGAGTAGAGAAAAGGAGATAGAGCCCATCTTTTACCCTCTCTGCTGTTTGAGAGGTGACTGTAGCAGAGTTTGTAATGAATAGCACTAAAAGAGACTTCCCATCAACCCTCTCAGCATGAGGATATGTTCTGGGCTTGTTGCTCCTAGGCAGGATTCCTCCATCTGTCATCATGTGAGAAAAAGCATCCAAGAGGAAAAGGAGGGAGGGAACCCTCAGTGACCTGTTTAGATGTTTTTAGCTCTCAGAATCTACTATTCTAATATATTTCTGTTTGTTTAATAGATGCTTATTGATTGGCCTATTGATTGATTGGGCTTCCCACTCTAGGGAAAGGGAGGGGGAGATTGCATGGTGAGATGTGGTGAAAAAAATACTGACATTAGAGTTAGGATGGACTTGGATTTAAATCCAGATTCTTATTACCTACATAATTAGGGGGAGATAAATAAAGCCTTATTTTGCCTCATTTGTCACATAAGGCAAATCATACCTGTGATACTCCCGTCACAGGATTGCTGGTACTCTGGGAAGTGTTGGGTTGTGCATCAGGTGATTTATAAACCTAAAAGCATCATATAAATGTATATATACAGCACAGGGGTAGGCTCATGGGAGACGCTTTATACATACTTGTTGATTGATTGATGATTTTAGGATGAAATGTTCTCTCAGGCTCCTTCCAGCTATTTTCCCTGTAGAAATACCCCAATCTTGGGTTTCTTCCTCCTAGATATTAATTTAAAGCTCTTTGGGGTCTTCTGATATCCAAGGCTCTGAAGCCCCCTTGCTGTACCTACTGCCTTTCACAGCCAGTAAGAGAGAGCTGGAACTCCACATTGGATAACACTCGTGATTTGTTTTTTCCTGCGGGAGCAAAGGCTTGCAAGATGATCTGTTTTTTTTTTTTTCCTAAAGCCGAGACACTTCATTTACAGGAGCTGCATTGAGAAGGAAGGTTAATCTTTGGTTTCATGGTGAGATATATTTTAGTGAAAATCATAATCAGTGACAAAATAGTCTTGTGTCTCTGCTGCCTTCTCTGAGTTAGCCTGTGCTCCTGACTCTTTTAAGGCTCAGAATACAGGAGCTTTGTGATTTGGTTCCTGAGATAATCTGCATAGTTCATTGAATGGTCATATTTTAATTGCTGAAAACAGGCTGCTGAAATCATTGTGCCTTTGCAGCTGGGACTTACAAAATCATTTGACCTTGGAAGGAGGTTGGTCACCTGTGTTCTTCCAGGTTGCCTCAATAACATTTCCCTGATCTTTTGGGACTCTCCCTGAGACTCCTTTCCCCCTCTGGCTCCTTACAGGGGCTAGCTTATTAGCTACAGGTATGGTTTGAGCCAAAAGAATGGTATCACATAAAATGAATTTTGATAGAGGTTATTGGAAACGGGCAGCTGGTGACTGATCATCACAGACAACTGGGCAGAGAAGATACAACATAAGCAGCCACTTGTGGGTATATCCTGGAAAAAATGCAGCTGGAGAGATTTGTTTTTATGGTCCTAGGATCTTCATGCCTAAGATAATTTGGTTTCAGATGCATTCATATAGAGCACAGGAGAACTATAACCAGCCATCAATTTTATCCATGTGTAGACTTTGCTGAGTTTCCTAATAATCACTCAAAAGATTAACCATCTACCTAGGAAAAGCCTATTAATTAAGAAACCTTTAACTATTAAACATCTTATCTATTAAGTATCTATCTGGGAAAAACTAAGTGGGTGAAGAATGAGTATTGTCCAGGCCATGATTATATAGTGGGATGGCCCATGGAACTGCTCCATCTCTACATATATCTTGAATAATGGATTGGGCCTACAATTAAATAGAAAGAGCAAACTAGGCTAGATTACACCCATTGAACTGCGCTGTGCTTTTAATAACCCCAAAACTTGTCCCTGAAACAATAGTTCATATTTTCATTTTATTTTAAATTAAATTAAATATTTTCCAATGAACAAAAACATCGATTCTTTCTCTCTTCTATTTTTCTCCCTACTATTGGGAGAAGAAGGAAAACAAAAGCCTTATAACAAGCAGGCACAATCAATCAAAACAAATTCTCACATTGGCCATGTCAAAAAATATTCATCTCATTCTGTAACCTGAGTAAAGGTCTATCTTTTTAATACTAACATTCTCCCACTGATGCAATATGGCTGAAGCATGGAATATTGTAGTGTTTGAAGAATTAAAGTTTCAGGACCACTGACAGGTTGATGGAGAGACTCATGGTAAAAGCAGGAACAGACTGCAACATTTTCTCAACAGCGAATTGCATGGAGAAAGTGTCAAAAAAAAAAGATATCTGATAAATATGCAGATAGGAAAAGGAGGATGTCATTCCTATAACAAGGTTGAGGGGTACCTAATGGATTAATTGTATGCAACATTAGTATCCACCAAATGTCAGTAGACTGAAGGGAAGGGCCCCACCTTCCTCAGAATATCAGTTCAATCTCTCATGGAGGATATAGACAAGAGGTTCATGGGATAAGACATGGATAGATCGAGACTGGTAACTTTGGGGAAGGAATCCCCAAAGGTGTCATGGTATCAGATTAAAGAAGATTGAAAGGGTCCTAGATCTACAGAAGAAAAAAGACCTTAGAGGCTATCTTGTCCAACTCTCTCATTCTACAAATAGGGAAACTGAGGTTCTGAGAAGTGAAAGGACTTGCTCAGAATGGGGTTCTCTGACCTCAGATCTAGCATTCATCATAGATACAGACTTATGAGGGACATCTGGGATTTTCTCCTCCACTTTTTCCCACCACACCCATATAGCAGTTGAGTTAGTCAATCAATCATTTTTAAAACTAAGAACTAGGCATTTAAAAAGAGAAGATTTGAACCCAAGACCTTAGACTTGAGAGTCCTTTTTTTTCCTGTTGTACTGAATTTCCTCCTCTAATTAAAGATTGCCAAATTACTTGTGGCAGTTTTTCATCTTGTGTCAAACAATCCATCCTTGGGATGCAACCTCCCTTTCTGCTCTCCATTCTTTCTCCTGACTCATTTCCTGCCAGTCAAACCTACCACTGCTGTAGAAATAGAAATGCTTGAATGGAATCTGTCATTTTGATGTCATCTATATCACTATTCCTTCCATTAGATCCGTAATGGTAACTTGTGGAATCATAGGAGACTGGCAGTGCTGTGTAATGGAAGCAACAATAATTCTTATTTCTATAGGCTTATATATTCCTATAGGCTTATATATATATCATTGTGGTTGGATTGCTGAGCCTGCAGAAATGAAAACCCAACTTCAAATTTGACCTCAGACACTTACTAGCTGTGTGACCCTGGGCAAGTCACTTAACCCTATCTGCCTCAGTTTCTTCATCTGCAAAATAAACTAGAGAAGGAAATGGCAAACCAATGTCTTTGCCAAGGAAACCCCAAAAAGGTCATAAAACATCAGACATGACTGGAAAACAATTAAATGGCATAGATTTATGCAGTGAATCTGGCTGTTCTGGTCCCCTGGGCTATGGTAGAGCAGGGAGGTGGGCAGGGAGGTGGCACTCATTTAAAAATATTTAACAGATGATAGTTATATTAATTGGAAAGTCTTTTGACATATCACCAAATCTCTCTGATGACAAATGAATCTTAAAATGTTTTGAAATGTTTGGCTGTATATGGGAGAATGCTGACAAGTTGAAAGGTGGTTATAACAAAGTTTGGGGGTAAAACCACAGGCTCTGGTGGATTCTTGAACCAGTTCTGTCACTAACTCCCTGGATGGTCTGTGTTATTTCATCTTTCTGGGGCTCAGCTGTCCAATTAAATGAGGTATTGCTTCCAAGTATTTTTCCTGTAAATCATATCATCACATCATATCATATCTTATGCATATATACTATATATTATATATACATGTATTATATTATGTGTTAATGTATATTATATATAAATCATATATAATGTTATATATTATGTATTATGTCTATATTACATATATTATGTATTATATGATTTAATTATATATTACATATTATGTGCATACAGATTACATATTGCATATTATATCATGTATATATTATATATGTATATGTATAAATAATATATACAATATATATTATATGTGCTATATTGATAAGTATATTATCAATCTTTCTTTATCTTATAGGATCTTTGATTTTAAAATTTTATGACAGACTAGAAATTAAACCAAGTGGTTTCCAACCTAACTGGAAATACTGAGGTAGAGAAATGGAATCTTGGGTCAAATATGACTAGCGCCATGAGTAGTGTTCATTGTGAGGAGTGTAGGGGCAGGGAGGCTTGATTTACAGTTATTGGTCTTGTTCATGAGGCCTGGAGAGGTGATGTCGGAACTGGATGCTGGACTTGTGGTCAGAAAGACCTGGAATTTCACCCCATCTTAGACTAGTTAAATGATGCTGAGCACTCCACTTATCCATTTTGTGCTTTCTTTTTCATGCAAAATGAAGGAATTGGACAGGTTGCCCCTAAGAATCCTTCAAGCTATTATTCTATGACTCTTTGTAATCCTAGTTACTTAACAACTCTGTGTCTTAATTTCCTCATGTGTAAAAAGATGATGTTGGACTTAATGACCCCTAGGATTCTAAATATCTCCCCCTCCCTCAGTCCTCACCTCCCTCTCTCTGTCTCTCTGTCTTTCTATCTCTTTCTCTGTGTGTCTCTCTCTGTCTCTTTTTACTTATCTGAATTTCTGTCTTTGGTCATTTTTTTTCTCAGGCATTTATCTGTCCATTGGTCTCCACCTGCCCATCCATCTATCTATCCATCTCTTTTTCTAATCTAATCTATCTATTATACACATATCTGTATCTATAGGTATACACACATAAATATATTATAATATATATGTATGTGAACTCCACAAAAATACTACTCTGATACTTTAGCACTACTAACTTTCACAGACTATACATAACACTGGCTTCTCTATGCTTTTATCAAGGTGAGACAAGCTGGCTGGCCCTGTTAACCTGGAAAAACCAAAAGAGCTCCCTATAATAAACTATCTATCAATCACCAGAGGACCATCCTAGCTAAGGCTCTAGGAGGAAAGACAAAAGATTTTTTTTGGCATAGAAAACCATCTACAATCTAGCTCTCACTTTCCTTTCAAATCTTATTTTCATATTAGCCCCCTTTGAACACTCTGCTTCAGCCATACCATCCCACTTAAACTATTCTGGGACAGCAAATTGATTAGGGAGGTATTTCCTTGCTGTAGTATTGGCTCAGTTGATATTATGTGACATAGTTTGTAGTGGACCCAGTCAGAACAGTTTTATGATTTTCTTCTCTATTCTTTTTATTGTTCAGTCACGTCTGATTCTGTGACCTCATTTGGGGTTTCTTGACAAAGATATTGGAGTGATTTGCCATTTCCTTTTCCAGTTCATTTTACAAATGAGGAAACTGAGGCAAATAGGGTAAAGTGACTTATCCAGAGTCATACAGTTTGGAAGTAGCCGAGGACAGATTTGAATTCAGGAAAATAAGTCTTCTGATTCCTGGCCAAATACTTTATGCACTCTGGCACCACCTAGCTGCTCCCCTGTTCACAACCTGTGAAAAGAAGCAAAAGTATTGATTGAATAACAGGAGTAATCTAAAGGTGGGGTTTGGCAAGACATGATCCATAGCTGGAAACTCGAGTGTCAGGGGCTGATTCAGCAAGAAATGGAGGGAGAAATACAGGCGTCAAGATTCAAACTTAGATCCTTAAGTCTGAAACTTTGATACTATGCCATGAAACCTCCTGTTAAAGTACTCGTAGGATATGTTAAATACTGTCAATAAGATTATATGTTCGGGGCTGTCAGGAAGATCAGATCCAGAGTAACCATGATTAATTCAGGATTTTTGACACAATGCAGAAATAGTTTATACACACAAACACACATATTTCTTTTATATTTACTAATGATCATACTCCATCAGGGGCTCTGGCATATATACTATGATTTATTACATTATAGTTTGCTTATTACTAATTTATGAATAACTAATATCACTAATACCATATCACTAGTATTATCTATAGCCATATAAATACCAGCAACTATTTTTATTAGATATCATTATTATTACTTTATTTATACTTATATAACTTTGGATCTATGTTGGAAAGGTATAAGTAGGGCAGGAAAATGAAGCTACAACTCTGTCTGCATTGGGCAAAAATAGTGCTTCATTTAGAAAGCCCTGCAGTGCAGTGTTGCATCCTGGAGACGTTATATGTCTCCAAATCGTGGAACACCAAAATAGCAGAACAGATGAAATCATTGGTGACCCAAAGGACAATGGGAAGGGGCAGGTGGGCTTGTGCTGGCTCTAACGTGTTCTCCATAATGAGTTGTACAGGAGAAGCAGCAAAAAAGATATCTTTGAGGGCATCTATTATTTGAAAAGGATGTTAGCCAGTCCTGCTGCCAGAGGAAGAATGCCTGATTGGCGCAGTGATAGCCTTGAAATATTAGGAGAATCAAAAGATGGCCTCCTGCACATCAGGTGGGGGATATATATGGAAAAGCAAGAATAAGACCCAAAGGATTAGAAAGGATGGAGAATATGTGATCTCTAGCAATGGAGCCGGCATTCACATGAGATGAGATGATGTATCCTTTAAAGTCTTGATGGATTGAAGACTAAGGTCACTTCTTTCTACTTCTTGTATAACTTTTGGCCAACATTTTCAGATTTTCATTTTTTTTAGGGGATCGGGAGTGTGGGAGATTTTTTGTGCCATTAAAACAGCAATAAGTTTTTTTTTAAAGTATCACTTCAAGGTCATGGTATTTTGGAGATTAATTGTATTTATATCATAAAGGTGAAGCAGTAAAGCTAAGAGACAAAATATATGCAGAATTACTGGGAAAACTTTGAAACACTGAAATCTTCTATCTTGGAAAGCAGTTCACTAGTTATTTTACTAAAGCAACAAGATTGCCCAGCACATGGGAAGACATGTTGCTGGTAACAGTGCTAGGATATGGTTTCGGTGAAGAAGGAAGGTACTTTAACTTTCTCTTTCTTTTTGTAACAGATTTTGGGAATGTTATCACAAACCCAATTCCTTGAAAGCAAATTAGACACTGGATCAAAAGTTCATTTTATTTTTTTCCTCAATAGTATTTATTTTTTCAATTATATGTAAGTTTTCAACATTCATTTTTGTATGATTTTAAATACCAAATATTTTTTCCTTCCCCATCTTTCTTCCTCCATCCTAGAGGCAGTAAGAAATTTTCTATACCTTATGCCTGTACAATCATTTTAAATATATTTTTACATGTCATGTTGTAAAAGAAAATTCGGAACAAAAAGGAAAAATGATGAGAAAGAAAAAACAAACAAAAAAAGTGAAAATAGTATACTTCGATCCGCATTCCATCTCCATAGTTCTTCCTCTGGATATGGATGGCATTTTTCATCCCAAGTCTATTGAAATTGTCTTGGATCACTGTATTGCTGAGGAGAGCTAAGTCTATTATAGTTGACTATGACATAATCTTAACCGTTACTGTGTACAATGTTCTTCTGGTTCTGCTCACTTCACTCAGCATCAATTCATGTAAATCTTCCCAGACTTTTCTGAAATCATCCTGCTCAGTCTTTCTTAAAGAACAACAACATCCCATTACATTCATAGGGTAGAACCTGTTTAGCCATTCCCAAATCGAAGGGCATCCATTCAATTTTCAATTCCTTGTCCCCACAAAAAGAACTGCTATAAATATTTTTGCACATGTGGGTCCTTTTCCCTTTTTTATGATCTAACAAGAGCTCATTTTAAAAAAGACTTTTATCACTTGGCTTTTTTACAAAGAGATTTTAAAACATTAGCGTGGCCTTAGCACTTTCTGGTCTCGTATTTAATCATCCTTTTATGAGCTCCTCATATTCCATTCAGCTAATTCATAGCAGCCAAGGCACTATTCAGAAGACAGGCAGGGGCTTTCTCTTGTGGATAAAAGGCATAATTATCATCTGGGATCTTTCCACACTTGGGAAGTACCTGATGGATGCCAGAGCTTTAGCACTTTGCAACCCAACTGCCAAGGACTGCTAAGTATCAGCTATATATGGCATCCAGAGTTTGTTTCATGTTCCTTAGCCAAATGCTATAGTCAAAATGCATTATAAGCTTCTGATAATGTGCTTGAACTTGACTCACTGTCTAGCATAGCCCAGTGCTTAGCAAAGATAACAATTTGATTATACTATTGAGTATTTCATTTCTAGAG
Organism: Antechinus flavipes; assembly: GCF_016432865.1. Taxonomy (NCBI): domain Eukaryota; kingdom Metazoa; phylum Chordata; class Mammalia; order Dasyuromorphia; family Dasyuridae; genus Antechinus; species Antechinus flavipes. The sequence continues at coordinate 227,818,116 of NC_067403.1, forward strand.
GATTAAGATGTCTAGAGGAAACTGGCATTAAGTTTGACTTGGGATACCTTGGAAAGTAATGGGTTCTCCATCTTTAGAAGACTTCAGTCAAAGGCTGACTGATCCTCCCTCCTCTCTCCCTTTCTCTCTTTCTTTGTTCCCTTCTCCTTTTTATGAGAGGAGAAATCTTATGTTTCTAGAGTGTTTTACATATAAAATGCTCTATGTAAGTTTGATGCTCATAATAATCCCATGAGGTAGGTTATGGAAGTATTCTTAGTCCCATTTTACAGATGAAAAACAAAACAAAGCTCATGGTAATTGCCCAAGGCCATGTAGCTAATAAATATCAGAGTTGGGACTAGAATATGAGATCCACTGACTCTCAGAAATGTGTTCCTTCTATTATTCCAGTGCTACCCTTAGAATCTGAGTACATTAGTAAGAAGACCACTGTTTGGAAGTCAAAGGATCTGGATTCATATTCTGGGTTCATGCCTACTTATTTTTTATTTTTTCATGCTTACTTATTATCCGAATGACATTAATCACATCAATTAATCTCTCTGGGTCTTATTTTGTTCATGTATAAAAATGAAAAAGTTGGACCAGATAATGTCTGAGTTCCTTTTCAGTGCTAAATGAGGGATGGCAAATAGCTATCTTTTCTTGGCCCTTATTCCTTCTTGACCTCCAGCAAGGTTACTTTCTGTCATGCAAGGATGGAAATTCCTCTTCTCAAGGAAGCAGTTTTGAAGTTAGACAAAGCTTCTTAAGTTACCCCCCAAATGATACTCATTTCCTCTATCATTGGATGATCGCAGGCAAGTTATTTTTTTTTCCAGCAGAGAAATCCTTGCTTGTTAAGCTGAAATTCGATTCAGTGAGCCTAATTGCTCTTATTACCCCTCTCCTCCGAGTGGGATATTGAGTGAAGTAGCCCTTTTGGTTCCTGTTTCTCTTTTATATTTGCTAATGATCATACTCACCAGCTGCTCTATCACCATACCGCACACATTTACAGATGACACAGCTGCGATTGCTGGTGAATTTTCAAGAATGTTTTTTGTGCTTTGACTAATAAGTGTGATATGGACATCTTGCTCCTTTCCCTGCTGGCACAATGGTTTGGGATTCCCTTGGTGAATTTATTCATCTGCCTCTACTGGTAAAATGGTGTAGCCACATTGCACAGCCTGTGTAGGTACTGCTTAAAAGCAAATGTCATGAGGATTCAGAGAAACATGGACAGATTTATATAAACTGATGAAGAATGAAATCAGCTGAGCCATGAAGGATAATATAGACAACATGTTTTGGGGCATTCAAGAGATTAAATGACCAGCCCAAGGTCATGTATTCAATTTGTATTAAAGGCTGACCAGATTTGAATTTAACTCTTCCTTCCTCTACAACTGGTCTAATTCATTGCCTAGTCACATATAGACATATAAGAAGTGTTTTTCTTTCTTTTTCTTTTTTTTTTTTGGTTTTATATTTGTTATTATGTAATCACTGTCAGATTAATCGGAGGAAATAATTCAATTTTCAATGTGTTTTTTCTATAATAATTGTAACAACAACAGTAGCTTACATGTATGTAGCATCTACTATATTCTAGATACTATGCTAAGAGTTTTACATGTATCATCTTACTCTTCACAATGATCAGAAGGATTTTTCATAGAACTATACGAGACAGTAGGGTTTCTTCATCTACTCACTTTTCGTCTGCAATCTTTTGAATGACTAGACAACTCATTCTGAGCATTTTTCAGTGTTCCAGGATTTTGATGAAATCAGCACAGTGTCATCCACAATGTGAACATCTGGGGAAATTCACCAACAGTAAGAAATCACTTTTTCCATTTGGTCTCTGCATATTCTCAAAGAATGTGGCAAACACTTGTTAACCATATACCTCCTTATGACTCATTTGATGCTGATAATCAGGAGGGTAGAAATAAATACTGGTCCTGTGATTTCATTAGTCTAGGGAATTCCCAGGTGAGGAAATTTCCTCCACCAGTGCAGATTGGCACCTTCTGGGCAGCTCATAGTCTTAGAGAGTTATCTAGAGCATTGAGAAGTAAAAGATTTGGATATTATATGCCAAAGGTAAAACTCGAGTTCTGCTCTTTTTGGCTTTGAGCTTTACCAGTGAAGTCAAACTCAATTAGAGATAGGGTCACATATTGACTTAGAAAGTCATTAATATTATCTTTATGGAATTATTTATTTTGTAGAACATTTCCTGATTACATTTCAATCTATCTATCCTCAGGAGTTCTGTGATCACATTGTCACTTTTCACTATAACATATCTCTCATAATCATGGTAAACTTAGAAATTATCTTTGTGGTGGGATCCTGTCATGGAATCTTCTATGATCTTAATACAGGCAGGAGAGTCACCTTGTTGGAAGAAGAGCCCTGAAGATGAATTTTATGCTGCCAATTCAAATGATTAAAAACCCCAACAATGATAATACAGCAAGATCTTATACCCTCTGCATCTTTCATCAAATTGTGTTCCTATGAAATGTAGCTTGCTGTAGACTATCTTTTGGAAAGCCAGTTCCTTTCCTTCTTACATTTTATCATATCCTTTACATAGATATCATTCTTAAAAAGAATTTATGGAGATGAGAAAGTAGTCCTATCAGTGCATACTTATTGGTTATCTCTTGATTGCTTCTTTTTGTTAGTAATACCATTTATGATTGTTTTTCCCCTCTTCTAGCCATTCTGTAACTTTCAGGTGTCTTGACAATTGTTTCCTCAACAGCCTGAAAATTACATCACTTCCACTGTAGATTTCCTCCACTGGGATGTCCAGTTTCATTTCCTTTTTTTGTCCCATTTAGACCTTTTACTTGGCAAGTTTGAGTCCAAATATGATGGTTTCATTGTCATTGATTGAGGAATATACAATGTTAGAGAATGCTGTTACAAATTTTCTATTTTTATTGTTCTCTTTCTAGTTTCATCTTTAAATGTTTTTGAGATGATATAGCTTGATTAGTTCTCATCTCAAACTTTTTGCAAATTCATTTCCCCACCTATACTTCTTTCTATTTATGAGACATTACTTTTATTATCATTATTGTTGATAATCATCCACCATCCTCTTCTGTAAGGTTTTGAAAATTAGTTCTATTATAAACTAATATAGCATGTGGCTGCCATGGGTTTTCTATAGGCAAGGAGGTTAATAGTGTGTTTGCTGAGGTAGTTTCTGGGTCCTTATGGTTTCCTCATCGTGGCAATAGCTTTATATTGGTTAAACTTCTATGTGAAGTGATGATGAGCAAATATAATATCTTCATCTATTTTCCAATTTTCATCATTGACAACTTGCTTGAGTGAGACAGGTTGGAGCTATCTAAATTACAGACAGCATTTCCTCGACTTTATCCTTCTAATTTGGCTTTAATTTTTATCTTTTCTTTAACAAGCTGAGGGTCTGACTGAATCTCAGATAGCCAATTCAGAAATTATTTCTAGCTCATTGACCACTCATTGTCTCTCTGTTAAGATAAAATCAGTTTTGTTGTGATTTGGGGCCCTCATCTTCTAATTCCAGCTCTCTCATCGATGACTTTAGTCCCTGCTACATAGTCTATAATCTAATGACACTGCTTTTTTTGTTGTTCCTCACACATGACATTCTATCTCTTGAGTCTGGGTATTTTGCTGACTGTTCTCCATTTCCAGAATTCTCTCCCTCTTCATCTTAATTTCCTGGCTTCCTTCAAGTCTCATCTAAAATCCGCTTTTCTAAAAGAAGTCTTTCCTGGGTTCCCCTTCATTCAAATTCCCCTTCCATCGTTGATTATCATCAATTTATTCCATATATATCTTGCTTGGATATTGCCTCCCTTAGACTATGAATTCCCTAAGAGCAGGAGATATCTTTTGCCTTTCTTGATACCCCTATTATTTAGCCCAATAACTAGCACAAATACTTAAAAGCCATGTAACCCCAGGCAAATTACTTAAGTTCCCTTATCTGCAAAATAAGCTGGATGACATGGCAAAACACTATACTCTTTGCCAAATGGGGTCACAAAGACTGAACAACAAGAAAAAGGAATTTTCTCATACCTTAAATTTCTAGTTATATCACTAGTGTTTTGTGACTTAAAAGTACTTACTGATTGCCTTCTTAGTATTTTGGTACTAAGTACTTTGGTACAAATAGTAGGTGCTTAATCACTGCTTATTGATTTATGAACTATTAATGAATTGTTGTCATGAAATAGCTGCATAGTTTATAATCTTTTTACCTCTTTTGTTTCTTAATTTTAAGCCATATTTCCCAAAATGTATTTTGTAGACCTCCCAAATGTCTATCTCTACCCTGAGCACTAAAATCTGTTTTTGCTTAAAGATCTTGTTGAGTTTTTGGTGGAATTTTCTACCTTCTCATCTTCTACAAGATAGGATGATATGTAGGCTATAGCTCAGGATGTTGTAATATGCGTTAACCATAAATGTTGCCAAGTGAGATGACCAAAGTTTCCATTAAACTCTTCCCCCCCCTTTTTATATCTATAAGAAAATAGAAATTTGACAGTACTTTGATTTGCCTTCTCAACAAGAACTTGTGATTTATTGTTCTATCAACTGTGATTTTCTACATGTCCCTTAATTTGTAGCAAGGATTCTAACATTGGTTTAATTTGGTTCCTCCAGTGGAATTTTGACTCATTGTTCAACCAGGAGCTTATGTTTAAAGCACCAATAATTAATAATAGCTCTCATTTATCTAACCCTTTAAGGTTTGCAAAATGCTTTACAAATATTATTTTATTCTAACAATATCCCTGGGTAGTAGATGCTATTATTATCTTCATATTATCCCAGGGAACTGAAACAAACAGAGATTAAGTGATTTGCCCAATGTCAATTAATAAATGTCTGTGGCTGGATTTAAACTCAGTTTGACCACTTCAGGGCTAGTGTGCTATATCATAATTTTTTATACCGTGAGGAATCAGAAAAGACCCCATAGAAAAGGTATCCTCAAGTTGAGCCTTGAAGGAAACAAGGAATTCTGAGGGACATGGGGCATCCCAGATAGGAGTGCAAAGGTATTGAGAGATAGACTAATCTTAAATGGCAGGCAATCTTTCAATCAAGGGGACCATATGCAAATCTTTTCCAGCCTAGTAAAACCTACTGGAGTTTATGTGCTAGGCCATTACCTTTGAGAAACTGGAATCACCTTCATATTACCCATTGAAATGGGTCTTTTCTGAAAGAAAATTGTCCTTTTTGTTGTTATACGATTATTCTAGTTGTGCCTGAGTCTTTGTAACTCTATTTAGGGTTTTCTTGGCAAAGATACTGGGAGGGTTTGCCACTTCCTTCTCTAGCTCATTTTACAGATCAGGAAACTGAGGTATATAGGGTTAAACGACTTGTCCAGTGTCATATAACTAGTAAGTATCTGAGGTCAGGTTTTCCTGATTCCAGGCCTGATACCCTAATCACTAAGCAACCTTGCTGCCCCCAAATTGGCTTCTAAATTTCATAAAAATCACAGAATTTCAGAGTTAGTAATGACTTGGGATGCTGGTGAATTCACCACATATCCATACAGGAACCCCTTCTATGGATAAGTAAGTTATCATCTAGCTTTGACCTGAAGCCTTCCCAGGTGGTGAGCAACCCACTACCTCTGATCATAACCCATTCCATTTGGGAAAGGTTCTTATTGCTAAGAAGCTTTTCCTTACATCAAACTAAATCTCCCTCTTGGCTACTCTGCTCATTCTTCCTGTTTCTGCCTTTTGAGGCCCAATAGGATAAGTGTTTTCCTCTTGCCAGCCCTTCGGATACTTACATCCATCTCTCTTGGTTCTCTGAGTATTCCCTTCTCCACTTGCTTTGAAATTATGAACCACATTATAGTGTAGTTTCCAAGTGTTCGAGGTTCTACTTAGTGCCATGATATAATCTTTATGTTTATTGAACTTGATTTCTCCACCAATTACTGCTGTTTTAATTTTCCTTCTCAGTTTTTAATTCCAGTTCTTCATTTTTAATGTATATTGCCATTTCTAAGGGATTTCATGTTTGAACAATCTAAGTACTTTGAAAATAACAATAACAACAACAACAATAATAAACAAAAGACATTTATAAAGTGTATTCAGGTTTGCAAACCACTTTACTGGAGCATCCTTTAATAAGAAGCCTAGTCCAAAGAGAGCTGGTCCTGAAATCAGAAAAAAGACCTTAAATTCTAGGTCGCTCCCTAAAATACCTCTCCCAGCCTCAGTTTCCTCATCTGTAGAGGCAATAGAACTTATTGTTCAGTGTTGTGAGGATCAACTGAGATATATATGGAAAACACTTTGCAAATCTTGAATGTTAACTATATTAGTGTTATTACCTTAGTCTAGCTTCAGAAAATTCCCATAATACCCATAAACACATGACTGGCCATAGTCTTAGGATGGGAAGAACTTACCCTATAAACTCAAGTGACTAAACTAGAAATTTTGGTTTAAAGTTTTGTCATTTAAAAATTCAGTCTGGTAAAGTTTGAACTAGTTTTGATTTTAACCACACTTTATTTCTAAATGTTGAAAATGAATCATACGGCAATATTTTTATTGCATTTTGTAAAATGGCAAGATCTCAGATGCCACTCACAGAAATGAACAGCCCAACCAAAGTTTTATGCGATTTGTTTGTGCAATTAGGAATACTTAATCACTTTTGGAATATTCAAGAAGTTAACAAATCTTCCGTTACCATTTCACCGGTAAATGGTCCTAACAATTATTTGCTGTGCTAATTGTAACGTTCACGTTTCAGGATGGAAGACAAAATTGTATGTTATTTATCTTGAGGTTGTAGTCTGTGTTTTAACCTCAAGTTTCCCTGCCTTAATAAGGATGGTGGATCTGAGTCTGTGTAGATCCAGATCAGAGGATGCTACCCAAACAAAGTTGCTTCACAATAAAGTCATCAATGCATTATAACAAAGCATTAGACAATGTCAGAAAATCTCATTTATCTGCATGCTTATTTATGGTCATTGTTTGAGTCCTGATTGGCTCAGATTTAATGTAAATACATGACTGATCACAGTCTTAGGATGGTCTCCCATTTCATCCAGGACCATCTCCAACAGTCTTGATCTATATCTTGCCACTGGAGGGAAAAGTGAGGCAGGTGACCTTGCATCACTCCCCCCCACACCTTAAATGAAACTTACTTAAATCCAACTCACTTGCATGTCATGGTATCATCGCCCTGATGCCATGGTTCTTTTTGAGAATGAAGGATAAACAACAACATTTATGGTATTATTTTTATGGTTCTAGCAGCCCCTAGTAATAATGTTGTACCTAATATGGCTTTATGTAACCTGTTGAAGCTATTTGGCAAAGTAGGACCATAGTGCTGAGTTAAGACTGGATTTTATATCAAGGGCTTCTTGCTATTGAGGTCCTGGCATCTAACTGTGTGCCTTTGTAAAAGAAAAAAATGGATAGGGCTCAGAGGCTAATGATAAAGGAACTCTATGGTGGGACACATGCTGAACAAAGCAAATGATCATTTCATAACTCTCGGTCCTCATCTTTTTTCTAGTTTTCTGGACTGGTTTTCTGTACCTGAGATTGTCCTTGATAGTATCTATCCTAGGTGTTTCTGGTTTTTATTCCCATATATTCCCATATATTCATTTAATCTCGACTTCTGATCTTGACTTCTACTGCCCCTTTTGTCCTTGTTACTCTTTCTAAAAAAATTATAACAATAACAATAACAGGCACTTATATAATGCTTTAAGATTTGCAAAGCATTTTATAAATTTTTTATTTGATTCTCATGAGAGGTAACTGCTATATTATCTTCATTTTACAAATGAGGAAACTGAGGCAACAGTGAAGGACTTTTCCAGGGGCACATAGGTACTACGTTTTGGGGGTCTGGGTTGAACTCAGGTCTTCTTGACTTCAGATTCAGCACACTACCCATTGTGTTACCCAATTCTTTCATCCATGTTCAGAGTTGGAGCGAGGCTTTGTTCCTTAACAGACCATTTCTCATTTTAGGGGATGGAGAGCTGGGCTTGGAGTCAAAACAATATTGATTCAGATCTTCAGTAGAGGAGGGGAGGAGAAGGGGGGAAGCTCCATGGCCAGATTATGATCCTCATTGTTGAAAGAAGTATCTGCATCACTGACATGACTGGTGACTTATTTGGGTATGTTAAGAATCAATGATGATAACAGCTCACATTTATAGGGACTTTAAGATGTTCAAAGCATGTATATATGTATTCTTATTTGATCCTTATAATGAGGTAGTTGCTATAATCATCATCATCATCACCCTCTTTTTATAGATTGGGAAACTGAGGCTCAAAGCACTCCAGTGCTTTCACTCATGATCACATAGCTAATAAATATGTGAAGCAGAACTTCAATCTAGATCTTCTTGATTCCCAAATTCAACATTCTATTTTAGTGAGTAAATAAAAGAAGCCAGTGAAAACACCTCTCTAGATGATTCAATCAGTGTGGAAGGTGATTTCACTATGGAAGTCCAGATAGGAAAAAGTCTGTAGTCTGAAGAGTTCAAGGAACCAATGGGAGAGAAAAGTTAGTTTCCACATTTATGGAATGAATGGCTCACACTGGGGTTTGCTAGAACCATAAGAATGATACCATAAATGAGCATCCTGCTAAATGAGGCTTTATGACATTGTCTAATGCTTCATCATAATTAATCGATTTATTGTGAAGCGACTTTGTTTGGGTAGCACCCTCTGAGCTGGATCTACCCAGAATCAGATCCACCATCATTAAGAAAAGTTTCTTCCAGCTCTAATATTATGTACACGGGCAGATATGAGGGGAAATGGGATCTGGTAGGTTTACAGAGGTGAGGGAAGGAATAAACAAACATATATCACCTACCATGTGTGAGGTGGAATGGATGAGAACCAAATGCCACATGTACGGCCAGGAAACTCAGTTAACCTCCCACAAGGACTGAAGCAGCCAGAAGAAGAAAAAGGGTGATGGGGTTGGATAGTAACACACTTGATGAAATAGTAGAGGGAGGAAATGGTAAACATTGTAGGATGTGAAAGGGAATCTATTGCCACAGAAAGATAGGAGAACCAGTCCTCAGAGAGCTTCAGGAGAAAATGTCAAATGAATCCAAGCAAGCCATTCAAGAGAGGGCAAGGGCAGCAATGAATTGCAATGAAATCAAAGCTATTTGCTTCTGCTGTTCAAATGTATTCCATGTATTACTATGGGGGAAATTGGACACATCAGGGTAGAAAGCCAGTTGTACAAAAGCAATTTAATATTGTGTTTTGCAAAGAGTCTAACAGTCTAATTTGTTTTTTATATTAGAAAACCCAGGGCCTGATAGAAGAGTCTTGTTCAAGGTGACTTATGAGAGCAGCTTACATAATGGACAGAAGGCTGGGCCTAGAGTGAAATATGTAGATGAGAGTTCCAGTAGAATTAATTTTCCAGTACAATGTAAGCTCCTTGAGGTCAGGAATTGTTTTTTTTTTTTTTTTCCCTGAGGCAATTGGGGTTAAGTGACTTGCCCAGGGTCACACAGCTAGGAAGGGTTTTTTTGTTTTTTGGGTTTTTTTTTTTTGTCTTTATGTCTCTAATGCCTGGCTCACAGCTCTGAACATAGTAAGGACCTGATTGTTGTTGTTTATCCTTCTTTCTGAAAGAGAACCAAAGACATCAGGGAGGTGATTCTGTAACATGTAAGTGAATTAGAGTTCAATGAGGGAGAGTCTTGCAAGGTCACTAGCCTTACTTTTCCCTCCAGATCCATTTGGGCTCAATGGCAAGATGTAGATCAGGACAATGAGATGGTTAATTAATGTTGAATGGAAACAAGGACAGAAGCCCACATTTGTGCTATGCCAGCCTCAGAAAGCCAGTTTTCTTATTCCATCTTGAGTTAATTTTGCTTATCATCACTTTTTTTTTGGTTTTAGCAAATGTCTACAATTATTCATGGGCCATCACTTTACCTCTGTAATTAGCTAGACTAGTCTGTCTCTTGAAAGGATGGGGTTTGGGGTGGTTGATCTAAATATGGAAGAAATCGTAATTTTACTGGGCTTGTTAAGTGAGTACTTAATTATGGGCCTGTTGCTTTGGAGAGTGTTTAAACTAAAACCTTTACAACATAATATAAACATCGCCTACCTATCTTGTAATCTTTTGGCCTTCTCTCCGATATCTTCTCTTCTCTTCTTTGGTGGAAATAAACACATTTTGTGGGAAAATCTTCTGACCTGGTTACTTTCTGCTAGAGCTAATAGCAAGGAAAAGGAAAACTAAAAATTAGTTGATCGGTCAAGAAGCATTTATTAAGTGCCTAATATATGTCAGGCACCATGGTCAGCCCTGGAAATAGAGACAAAAATGAAAAATCCTTGCTCTCAAGAAACTGACATTCTGATGGTGGAAAGTCATATAAATGAATACCAGGCAAGACAAGTAGGAGGATCAGAAATGACATTACTTAGAGGATGGGGCTTGAGCTGGGTAAGAAAAGCATAAATTCCCAGAGTTACAGAAGAAAAAAAAAACCATGAAAGCATGAAGAGCAAATAGTATAAAGACATGGGGAAGGAAAATAGAGGGTTGTATGTCCAGAATAACAAGTCAGACCTAAGAGGGAATAGAGGGAAGTAATGTGTAGGAAGACTGGTAAGGTAGGGAAGAAGAACTTTAAATGCTTTACAGAAAAGTATTTAATTCTAGGGCGCTAGGGTTTATTGAGTATGGTGACTATGAAGGACCATCCCCAGTTGTCGTGATCTATGTCATCTTGTAACTGGATCCAGAGGACTGTTGAGGGGAAAGTGAGGCAGATGACCTTGCACAACCTTCCCTCACTTATATCCAAGTCACTAGCATGTCATAGCATCGCTTCCCTGATATCTTGGTCCTTTTTGAGAACAAAGGATAAGCAACACTATGGGGGATGTGGACTCAAATGATATGACAATGAGATTTCTCCCAAAAACTAACAGTAGAGTCTAGGTAACTTTTGATTGCACCAACTGAAAAGGGACTATTATTTATATTGTCTTCAATTTCCCAGAGCTTAAGAAAGCATTCTCCCCATAGAAAGTGCTTAATAGTAATTAGTTGTTACATTTTTGAATCCTCCTTGATGTTCTGCTGAGCACATGACAATATTCTCTTTCATTTTGCTTTATTTTGTTTTATATTTCTTTTCTGTTTTCCTTTCTTTGTTTTTTTCAAATAAAATAAATTTAAAATCTAAAAAAGAGAAAGTGCTTAATAGATGTTTATTGGATTGGATTGAAATATTTATTAAGATGTTACTTTTATTAACAGAGATCTCTGAGAAAAAGAGAACACATTTTCAAATTAGTTTTCATTGATTTTTTATACCTTAGAATCACTCTAGCTTCCCTGCCTGAAATCAGGTACTACCCATAGAGAATGTGGTGAAACTTCTAAAAATTGGACCATTTTATAGAATTGCAGTACATGGATAATCTATCATCATCATCAACACTATCATCACCACTATGTCACCATTATCATCATCACTTCAAATGATAATGGACATAGTACTAAGACAAAGTATGGGGGTAAGGAGACATATTACCAACCATCACTTGAGTTCCAGAAGTGCATAAGGGAGTGACAATCCCATAATCCTCTGCCTTCACCAGACCACAGCTAGACTATTATGTTCAGCTCAGGGTTCTACTTTTTAAGAAGAATACTAATAGATTGTAGAACATTGGGAAGAGAGTGACCAGGAGAGCAAAGGGCTTCAATTTCTTGAAATACAAGAATGAATTAAAGAAACTGAAGATATTAAATATATATAAATAAATATATAAATATAAAGATATTAAATAAATATCTAATGAGGAAAATATCTGGGAGGGAAGAGGCAAGAAGAAGTGAACAAGCACTTATTAAATACTTGTTACTGCCAGCTAGTATTTATAATATATCAATAAGTATTTATAAGCATCTACTATGTGTCAGGCATTGTACTAAAAGCTATTGTTATAAAGAAAGACAAAAAACAGTTCCCTGCAGTTTCTGCTTACAATTTAATGAGGGGAGAAAACATGCAAACAAATATAGCAAGCTATACACAGGATAAATAGGAAATAACTAAGAGAGGAGGCACTAGAATTAGGAGGTGTTAGAAAAGCCTTTCTATAGAAAATAGGAGTCTCTGTTTCTTCAATTGTAAAATGATGATAATAATATTTAGATCAAGGTTGCTGAGAAGAGCATGTTTTGAAAACTTCAACACACTATATAAATTTGAACTCTCCTGTTCTCTAATACTCCAGTGGGTCAGTGATCTTCAATATAGATATTTCTTCTAGTCATATAAATTGAGGCTTCTTAAATTTTTCCACGTATGACCCTTTTTGATAGAGAATTTTTTATGTGACCCTGGGTATATAGATATATGATATATAGTATATTATATATAATAGGTATATAAATTAATCATTAGCTGATAATAAATCATGATTCTATGATTTGTGTAGCATATTTAGGTACATGACTCCACATGAGATTGCAACCCATAGTTTAAGGAGCTTGAAGATTGCTACCTGTGTTTGTCTGCTCATCCTATGCAGCTCTCATCTATATCCTTCAATAAGCTACCACAGAAGTTCCATCCAATGTGCTGGAAACTCTTCTGGACTCCTCTTGATAGCTCAAAGATCTCTTGACATCACAAATACAGCACAAGGGCTGGCTATAGCTCATCCCCTTGTTCTCATTGTATAATCAATCTACCTTCTTTTTTAAGGCTATGTTTTATTGATGACAGATTTACTTTGATTGTCCTTTGAGATTCCTTGTTTGTCCTCCTGGTGTTATTGCCCTTTTTATTAATATGAGCTTGCTAGTCATACTTTTGAATACATCTAAGTACCCTCATTTCCTCTGCTGACAGAGAGGTGACAGATGGGTTTTATTCCCTTTTCTCTCATTCTTGGTGATGAGTGGGTTGTACTGTTTGTCTCACCTCCCGAGTGTTAGAAATCAATACAATTTGTTCTTTCCTTAAGCCAGGCCAAGGAAAAAGCTTCCTGGCTGGCAGGGAGAGAGACAAAGCAGGAAAAAATGTCTAATAAGTTTTAGAATTACTCTGTCTAGGAATTGGAAATTGAGGGGATATCCATCCATTTGGGAACGGCTGAACAAGTTGTAGTAAGATTGTGATGGAATATTGTTATGCTATAAGAAATAATGAACAGAATTGTTTCAGAAAAATCTGAGAAGATTTATATGAATTGATGCTAAGTGAAGTAACCGGAACCTGGAGAACATTTTATATATAGTAACAACAATGTTGTGATGATAATCAACTCTAGGAGACTCAACTACTCTGATCAATACAATTAAACAAGACAGTTCCAAAGAAATCATGATGAAAAGTGCTCTCTCCACTTCTTGAGAGAGAACTGATGAATTCTGAATGCAGATTGAAGTCACAAGGAGAATGTTAATTCAGAGTGTTAACATCTCCAAAACCAGAGTAGCTCAAGGATTCTCATTGCCTCTCATCTGGACTGTTGTAAAAATCTCATGATCCCTGCCTCCAGTCTCTATATTCTCTAATTTTTGCATAGCAACCAAAATCATTTTCTCAAATGCAGGCTAAACACTCCCACTTCTCTCACTCAGTCCTTATACAGTATGGTGTTTATTGCCCTCTGCTGGGCTACTTTCTAAATAATAACAATATTAATAATTTAAATAGCACTTTAAAATTTGCAAAGTTCTTTTTTAAAAAAATTATTTTCCCCATTTAATGGTATTTTAATATTTTCTAATTACATGTAAAAATAGTTCATTCACTTTTATAAGATTTCAAGTTGCATTTTTGTCCCTCCCTCCCCAAGATAAGCAAGCACTCGAATATAAGTTATTCATACACAATCATATTAAACATTTTTCCACATTAGTCTGTGAAAGAAGAATCAGAACCAAAGGGGAAAATCACAAGAAAGAAGAAACATATAAACATGAAAACACTATGCTTTGATCTCCATTCAGACTCCAAGGTTCTTTCTCTGGATGTGGATAGCATTTCCATCATGAGTTCTTTGAAATTGTCTTAGATTATTGTATTTATGAGGAGAGTTCAGTTGATCAGAGTTGAGGATCACACAATATTGCTGTTATTCTCCTGATTCTACTCACTTCACTCAGCATCAGGTCATGTAAGTTTTTTCAGGTTTTTCTGAGACCTACCTGCTCATCATTTCTTATATCACAATAGTATTCCATTACATTCATCCATCACAACTTGTTCAGTCATTCCCCAATTGATAGGCTTCCTCTCAAAGCTTTACAAAGTTCTTTACATATTTATGATCTCATATAGTCATCAGAAGAGCCCCGTAAGGACAGTGCTATTATTATCTCCATTTTATAGATATGAATAGCATTCCCAAAATATAGCCTTTAATGCTACAATTGTGGTCTGACCAGGACAGAATGCTGCAAAACCATCACCAGCCTCGTTCTTGACATAATGAGGATAGCACACTGAGCTTGAAGTTAGGAAGTCCTGCTTCAGATGCTTATGAACCATGTGACCCTGAACAAGTCACTCAAGTACTTTCACCCTTAATTTTCTTATTTGTAAAAAGTACATTTTATTATCTATATAGCACTTTCATCATAGGCTTCTTGTAAGGATCAGGTAAAATGCATATGTAATGTACTTCACAAGCCTTTAAGTGATGGATAATTGCTAGTTATTATTAGCTTTTTTGATGGCTATATAGTATTTAAGGGGTTTACATTTCACTTAAATCTCCAGGTTTTAATATCTTTTGATATTTTGATATTCAGGAGGTTAGGACATATCTTTTGGAAACAAAAATCTAATAATCTGCTTTCCTCTGTCTAACTTCTTTCTGGAACACAAAGCTTATAGGGCCACTGGGGAGAATTGGTCTTTAGAAGGAGGAAACCCTTCCTTTCCATCATTTCCCAAAATTCATCAATAATAAATAATAGACAATATTTTAAAATGCTTAAGGTTTACAAAGCACTTTACATGGGGCAAAATCTTGCCAGTTTTTACATTCAGTTCTTTTGATGTTTAATGATGAACCTTAGCCTTGTTTCTGATCTGCCATAAAACTTTTCTAAGTTAAGGTCAAATCTCGCTTTCATGGAACAATACATGAATGTTTCAGATTTCAAGTTCTTACGAATTCCAAATCAATATGTCATTGAGGGACTGTTGGGTTTTTACACCAGGGCTTCTTAAACTTTTTCCACTCTTGACTCCTTTAAGCCAAAGAAATTTTTGGATGACTTTGGGTAATATATAAATCGAACATTTCCTGATAATCATAATTTTATGACCCCTCACATTCAGTTATGAGACCTCATAGGTGATAAACCACAATTTAAAAATCTGGGTTTTACATGATAAGATATATTTAGAAATATATCTGCTTGACCTCGGGATTTTCCTCTTTTTATGGGAAAAAAAAAAAAAACATTAGCTAAGCCATATGCTCCATTGGTATTCTTGACAGGGGAGAAAATGAAAAAGGGCCCCAGCACATTGAATGCCCCTCTGTGGCAAAGTTTGAAAAGACATGGACTAAATCTGTACAGGATGGACCCCAATCTGTTTATGGAGAGAATGCTCACTTTGATCCATTGGAACTTTGATTTTCAGCAGTGTTTTAGACCCAGAGGATTATAGCCTCATACAAATTCTCTCTCCAATGACCCTCTCATTTCATCAATGAGAAAACTGAGGGTCAAAAAAGTTAAGAGACTTGTTCAAATCTCAAGTAGTGAGCAAGAGAGCCACAGGGTTGTAGACTTTATCTACTATGATGAATTTTCTAAAACCACACATTTTTTACACTACCTGTTATTGTAATCCTGATGCTAGATTTTTTAAATCCTGGTTTTTTTTTTTTTTTTTTAACAAGCTCCTGAATTGCAAGATGTTTCATTCTCTCCTTAAGTCAAATATTCTTTTAGTCATCCTCTGTGCTTTGCTATATAAACTTGTTTTCTTCTATCTTTATTTGCTTTTATCTTTTTTATCTTCCTCAGGGCCACTTCCAATTCATGTAATGATTTTCAAAGTTATGTGATAATAGCAAACTTTGCAAAGTGCTTTATAGATGTTATCTCCTTTGTTCCTGACAACAATTTTATGAGGTATTATCATCCCTATTTTGCAGATGAGAAAACTGAGGCTGAGAGAGATCAAATGACTTCCCCCAGGATCACATACTATTTGAACTTACATCTTCCTGAGTCCAAGTTCAATGCTCTATGCACTGTACCATCTAAGGTCAAAATTATCTGGCTATTTAGTGACCCGATAAATGACTTAGAAAAAAAGAGAGAAAATGCAAAAATAAGAGAATCACAGAGTTTCTTGTTGTCGAGAATTTCTTTTTGTGCCCAAAAGAACCTTGTTTTCTATGTACCAGCCTTTGCTTCCATTGGAGCATGAAGGCGTCCTATGGTAGTGGGGATTCAAGATGGTCCTTTCAATCTTTGAATAGCACTAATTGTTAGGAACTTTTCCCCTTAAACCATGTCTAAATTGGTCCTTTTTAAAATTCTGACTATTGCTTTTAGTTCTGCTTGGGGATAAACAGAATAAATCTGTGTGGTAATTCTTCAAAAACTTGAAGATGGATGCCAGATTTCCTCCCACTCACCACATCTTCATATCTCCAGGTTAAGGAAGGCCCCCAGTTCCTTTGACTGGGTCTCATATGGCATGAACTTGAAGCCTTAACAGTCCCCAACTTTTTAATACTCTTCCTAAAATATGGTACCAAGTTGTTCTCTTTGTTCGGCCATGTCTGACTAAGATGCCATTTAAGGTTTTCTTGGCAAAGATACTAGATGTCTTGGCCATTTCCTTCTCCAGTTCATTTTTTCAAAGGAAACTAAAGTAAACAGGGTGAAAAACTTGCTTAGGATCACACAACTAAGATTTGTCGGAGGCCAGATTTGAACTCAGGAAGATAAGTCTTCTTGATTCCAGCTCTCATGCTCTAATCATTGTGCTGCTCAGCTGTCCTGTGGTCCCAAATACTAAACACAATACTCCTCCAAAGTGGTTCAATTAGAACAGATGGTTTCATCATGTCCTCAGTCCTGGAAGCTATGTGTCTTATCTGCCCTCTCACATGCTTAACTCATTGTGCATTTAAATACAAACCTCCAGATCTTTTTTCTTCCAACAAATGTCTTCTCCAATTAGTAGAATTGATAGTTTTGAACTCAAATACAAGATTTATATTTATTACTTTTAAATCTTATACTATTAGATACTGTCCAGTGTTCTAAGCCTGTTAGTCAGTCAGTTACTAAACATTTATTAAGTACCTACTATGTTCCAGGAAATATGTTAAATACTGTCAAGAACACAGAGCAAAAATTTATTATGTATGTATGTGTAGGTGATTTCATCTTCAACTAATTTTTCTGCTTCCTATTTCTCCTCTTCTTAATGATAACATACCAATCCTAAATCACCCATTTTCTCTCTAATTCTGCTCAAGATTCTCCTTTACGATCTCTTGAAATCCCTTGCTTCAATGAAACACCCTTTCTCTTCCATCTGCTGTGGATGTATCTTGTATATACCTATTTACTTATGTATCATCTCCCCTATTAGAATGTAAGCTCCTTGAGGTTAGGGACCACTTTTCTACCTTTTTTTGTATGTCTAGCACTTAACACAGAGCTCAGCACATAGTAGGTACTTAATAAATGCTTGTTGATTTGAACTCCCCCATCCTAATTGCCATCCAGTCCTCAAAAACATATAGGAGTTGATATTTAACATCTAGAATATTTGTTTATTTTGGCTATCATATATATTATATTATGTACATATAGTATATCTGTATACTTCAGCCATAATATAATAAATACTTGTCATATTTGTCCTGGTTGCCAGAGTATAAATGCATGTTATTACACTGTTTATATAGATAGAAATCCTAGTGTATCTGATATCTCCTGTTTTATGTTATAGGTTTTTAGAGGATGGGAACTACATACATCATACCCTGATTTATTTGTGAAGGCCCTTAATAAGTATCATTTAGTGATAGTATAGTAAAATCCACTGGATGACCATATTTTGTCTAGGAAAAATTTAGCTTTTCATTGTAAAATCTTACAATCCAACTACTTCTACTGGTTATTATTTGAAGTGACTTTAAGCTCCATTTCAACAGGCAACTTATATTAGTGGGACTGTAAAATAATTTAGATTAAACAAGACAACATTAAAAGAACAAAAAAAGAATTTTTTTAGGGTTGCCAAGTATAGGATAAAATAAAGACCTGGCTCCCTTTGTACTTCTCCTTCAATTCTTACAAAATAAAATTGGAATTGTTAATTCCAGAAATTAGTGCAGTTTCACCTTCCATGTAAGATGGAAGAGGAAGTTAGTTTCTACATTAGTTAGAACCAGAGCTTAAATTATTCCCTTCTGTGATTCTAATATTTAGTGGGTATACAGGGATTAGAGGAAGAGGCAGAATTCATCTCTATTGCCCAGGAACTCATAGTTTCATGAGAAAGAGTTATATACAAATAAAGCATTTATAGCATAAACTGGATGTAATCAACTGAGAAAGGCACTAGAAGTTTTTAAAATTCAATTTTGTTTTGGTTTCATATTCTCTCCCTTCTCCTTCTCTTCCACATCCAATGAAGAAAAACAGAATCCATTACAGATATGTATATTTGTAATATGTATATGTACAGTCATGCAACATAATTTCCTAGATTAGCCATGTCCAAAAGAAAAGAAAAAAGAGAAAGAAGGAAGAAATGATTGAAGGAGGAATGGAGAGAAGGAAGAAAATATGGAAGGAAAGAAGGAAGGAAGGAAGAAAGGAAGGAAGGAAGGAAGGAAGGAAGGAAGGAAGGAAGGAAGGAAGGAAGGAAGGAAAGAAGGAAGGAAGGAAAGAAGGAAGGAAGGAAGGAAGGAAGGAAGGAAGAAGGAAGGAAAGAAAATATACTTCATTCAATACTCTGAGTAGATGAGCTCTCCATCCAGAGGTGGATAACATTTTTCATCATGAGTATTTGGAATTGTGGTTAGTTAGTCACTGTTGATCAGAATTACTAACTCTTTCAGAGTTGATGATCTTTACAACATTGTTGTTATTGTATAAATTGCACTCTTTGCTTACTTCACTTTGCATTAATTCATGCAAGTCTTTTCAGTTTTTCTACAATTATCCCAGAAGGCATTACAAATAAGGAGAATCATGAAAGGCTTCCTAGAGTAACTAGGCTCTCAGCAAGAAAATGAAGGAACCAATTGGAAATGCAAGGCAGGCTCTCAGCAGAGAGCCTGAGGCAGAACAGGGAGATTTAAGAATCATTAAAGACAATAATTAAATCCATGAAAGTTGATGAGATCACAAAATAAAGAAGTATAGGAGAAGAGAAAAGAATCTTGAGGGGTATTGAAGTTAGAGGGTGTGATCTAGATAAGGATCCAGCAAAAAAATTTAAAAAGTGATCAAATATGTAGTCACAAAAGAATGGAATGGTGTCACAAAAACCTAGAGAAAAGGGACCGTTCTGGAGAAGATAATTAAATTGTCAAAAGCTACAGAGGAGTTAAAAGAAACATGGACTGAAAAAAGGCCATTGGATTTGGCAATGAAAAAAATCTTCATAATTTTGGAAAGAGCAGATTTGGTGAAATGAATTCAGAAACCAGATTGTAGAGATTTAAGAACATAAGGAAAAGAAAGAGGAAGCATCAATTGTAAGTGACCCTTGTAAGGAGTTTAGAAATAAAAGCAAGGAGAGATATAGGATGACAATTAGAGGGAATGATTGGGTCAAGTGAGGGGTTTTTTGTGAGACATGGGTGTATTTGTAGGAAATAAAGAGTCAGTACATACAAAAAAGATTGAAAAGAGTGTGAAAGATAAATTCTTCTCTGGGCAGAATTAGAATTCATAGGATTACAGATTTAGAACTGGAAGACATGTTAGAGTAGACTCATTGGATCGTGAATCTGGAGGTGGGAGGGAGCTTCTTCACTGACCATCTAGTCCAATCCCCTCATTTTAGAGATGAGGGAAATACCCAGAAAAATGAAATAGTTCTTGGGTCACCTACTTAATGAATGGCAGAGAATTGGATTTTGAAATCCAGCCTTTAACTCCATAGACATAGAATTCTTCATTACTATCCTTACCTTGGAATTTGGGAGAAGATGTCCCAGAAAGGGGCCAGAAGATCAAGGTTTCATCTTGGCTCTGTCAGTTGTTATCATTTCACCAATGGGATTCAATTTTCTCATCTACAAATTGAGGACTTAGACTAGATAGCTTCTAATGGCATTTCCCAGGCCTAGTGTGTGGCTCTAAGATCTTACTTGGCAGCCCTATTTACTTACATCAAGCGACCAACTATTTGATGCTCTTTTTTCCCCCTGACTCCTCTTCTTTAAAAATCTTTTTTTTTGGACAACTTTATTCTCTCTTGCTCATCTTCTCTTGTTTACCCATGGCAGAGTTAGCAAAAAAAAAAAAGTTCAGGTCTTATAATAAATGATCCTCTGGGTATTTGCTTGGTGATCCTTTTCTTTGTCTGGCTCTGAACATTTTTCTTTTGTACAGTCACATGGAAAAGGAAATCTCCTATGTCATTTTCTTTGATTGATAGAAGAGCCTCAGGGAATCTTTCCAGCAATAGAAGCCAAGTGGATGAAATAGTTCCAAACTTGGATAGTTTGAAAAACAATTTCCTTACACCTCACACAACCTCAGATGTTTTCTGTTGCTAAGTTCATCTATTGATCTTGACCAGAGCTTCTTAAACTTTTCCCACTTTGACTCCTTTCAGTGCGAGAAATTTTGATGTGACCCCAGGCATATAGATATATGAAATAGGTATACAAATCAAATATTTACTGATAATAACTTATAATTTTGTAACCCCCACATTTAGTTATGCAAGCCAGATGGGGTCACAACCCTCAGTTTAAGAAAGCTTTGGTCTAGAAAACACTGTCATTGGATTTCATTTTTCTTTCTTGTGAAGTGGTTTTATACTTCAGTTTTCTAATTATATTTATTCCCATTTTATCACCACAGAACCTTATCCTTATAAACCTGCCTTATCCCACTCTTAGCTTTCATGATTCATTCCTCCAGTTAGGACCAGATGATAAAACTAAAACATATGAATATTCCTTATTTTTGCAGGTACCAACCATCTGCGAACGAATGTCACCCTAACCCCACAATCATTTACAAATCCTCGGAGATCTACATCAACATCACCAACATGGCCTTCCTGGGAATTAAAGTCTTCCTCGAACATGGACCGGCTCAAGGATCCAATGAGACATTTCCCTGAAAATGCAAGCTTGCTTCAGATAATCAAATCTACACTGGTTCACCCTCCCCCTAGAACTAGGGCTCAAATAGATTTCTCTTCTGCCCTTTATCAAGGGAGTGGACATAGTGCATCTCTGGATCCTCCCAAGGAGTTGGCCCAGGCTCTCAACCGCCCAAGACCTCGAGATTCGGACGAAGCAGCTGATGTGTCAGGTTTGCCTCAACCCAACATGTCTGTCCCATTGTCCACAACACCATCTGTGACATTGTCGAGTGCTGTCCTGTCATCTCAGCCAGTGCCATTAGGAACACCTTCCATTCCAAACCAGCACATGCCAGGGTCAGACATTGTCTCAGCAATTCCATCTCCATCTCTCTCTTCATCAGTTCCTGGCTCACCTCATACCATCATATTTTCTAAACCTACTGAGCTACCAGCCAAAGTGCCTTCATCCCCCCAGGCAGCTCCCTCTGATTTTTCCCATAGAGAAAGTATTGATAATCCCTTAGACCCTCTTTCCAGTAAAACAAGTCACCCTCCATCCAGAAAGGCCCAAGAATTAACAGACATCCTCGGTCTGGATTTTTCTGGATCTACAACAGCACAGTACTCTAGAGTGGCCCCAAGTGAGAGACTGCACCCCGAAAGCCCATCTACATCTGTGTTTGTGAATTCCATGCCAGACATACCCCATCTGTCTTCCCCACCAGTTGCTCCTGGAAGTCTACCTTGGCTTCCAAGTCAAACCCCTACATTGTTGAAGTTCACAGATATGTCTTCTTCAGGCCCAGTCCACACTCAACCATTCAAACCAAGAGTGACTAAAAGGGCCCATGGCAGTGTGATCTGGCCGGCTTTTGAGAGCTCATCAGAGGCGCCCGAAGTGGGGTCCAGACTTGTCCAAAGTACAGATGGAGGAGCCGCTTCTATGGAAAGGAAACCCAGCCAACCTGCTACAGTAAACAAGCCTGTGCAATTGTCACCAGCTCCCGAGGACGTGAGGGCAGTGTCCCGTCTTGGAAAACATGTCCCCTCCTCTCCAGCCACTCGGTCTTTTGCAGCTCCAGGTGAAGCAACTTCTCCTCATCCTGCCTCTTCACCAGCAACTAAAAATGAACCAGCTTCAATCTCCACACCTGATTTCCCATGGCAGTCCCAGAGCAGGGCATCTCCCCTGCTTATGGTGGCTAAAAGTCCAACTTCTAAAGAAAAGAATAAGGATGGGACTCCTACAGACTTGCTTCTTGTGGAGACGGACCAGTCATCTGTCCAGTATTCTACAATTGCCAGTCTCCCCTTAGGGAAAGAAGGCAGCTTGATGGGTGCTTTAATGGGAAATGAAAAAGCCAAGAGGATGACATCTCCTGGTTCCAGTCCCACTCAGGAGGCCACCAGCCAGTCCACTTTAAATGATTCGACCACCAATCACATTCCAGCTGCTATCATCACAAAGCCCAGAGTGGCTCTCACACTCTCAGACTTGCCTGCTCATCCTATCCTGCCGACGGAGCGATCCTCCTCTGCTTTGAAGTCTTTTCCTACAGCAGATGCCGAGTCTAAGGTCGGGACAACACCTGCAGATAGTTCTAGAGTCACGACTTCAGCCCCTAAGCGGGAGACCATGCATGTTCTCCATTCTTCTAGACCAGCAAGAACACAAACGGCAATGAGCACAGATGTTTCCCAGAGTATTCTTCCAGGAGGAACAGGGTCTCATTTCTTAGAATCACTGATACCTGTCCTGCATCCCCAAAAAGGTTATGATTTAAATGGACATGAAAAAAGTCTTGCACCCTCAGTGACCCATTCTGCCAAAATCACTGT
Source organism: Antechinus flavipes (assembly GCF_016432865.1). Classification (NCBI taxonomy): domain Eukaryota; kingdom Metazoa; phylum Chordata; class Mammalia; order Dasyuromorphia; family Dasyuridae; genus Antechinus; species Antechinus flavipes. The sequence continues at coordinate 227,841,345 of NC_067403.1, forward strand.
TCCTAGTGGCTCAAATTTAGCTGCCAAAATGACACATCCTCCAGATGTCAGAGATGCTGATTTGCATCGGACCTTTGCTAAAGGGCTCAGACTTGAATATCCATCCCTTAATTTAAGCACAGAACAAGCCACACATCAGTCTAGAGTTACTACGATTGGAAATTCTTCAGACCTTTGGCCTGCAAGCCAGAAAAACATCACTCGTGACCTTGAAGCATCGTTCGGTCCACACCTGGCTAGCCATGAAGCTTTCACCATAGCCCACGAACACCTCCTTTCACGTCCTTCCTCAGAATCGCCTCCACTTTTGACATCTGTTCCACCAGCCTCGTCAGATGTAACTCCCCCCATCAGCTTGCAGGAAATGCTTTTAGGAGAAACGGAGACAAGAACCTCATCTGCCAGTACTCACCATCCATCACCTATGATAAGTACTCCTGGGTCATTCCAGAGTGGCCGCAAGCCTTGGACGTTCCCTGCTGCCGTTCTTCCCACACTAACCCATGCCTTATTCAGGACGGCATCTAAAGCACTGCTGACTTCTCCAGTCCCTGAGAACTGGACTGTTGCACCCGCTCATGCAGGTAGTTTGGTTCCTGGTTCCCAACACACAGGTATGACCACTTCCATGGCCAAAGCATCTTCAACTTCAACATCATTATGTAGCTTCATTCTGAAGGAACACATAGACATACAAATAGACACACATTCCTTGTAATGGGACGGAGCTCCTGAGAAGCCCCAGTTCGGATTCTTCTGGCCATTTGTTTGTCCAAAAGCATCCAGAACTTAAATACATTTATGAAGGAGCAGTAGAATAGCATTGATGTAATTTTCTTAACAACTTTTCTAACCTAATGATTTGGAAGCTATTAGACCTAAAATCTCCCTGTCCTAACATGGCTCTAGCACCAACCCTTTACAAACAAATAGTTTCATAAGTGACATCCATTCATCACCAATGCTCCCTTCCTTGTGTTGTATTCTGACCAACTACAAATTGTACTTATTCTCTCCTTGCAGCACACGCTTCCATGTCCCCTGAGGTGGTTCCAACTGTGGCGTCAACAGCAGCCACAAGGGTTATAGGAAAATACACTCTGTCCGCATTGTCTGCAGCCTTAGTGTCCAAGGGGACTGGAAACAAACTCTCCATTCCCTCAGCAATGGTGGCCAAAAGCACCCTGTCCCCAGTGCTGGCTAAAAATGGCACCCCCATTGGAACACCAGGCTCCCAGATGGTGACAGTTACAACCAAGGCAATGGAGACTCCTACAGCTTCTCCCTTCGTATCCACGACTCACAGAACCACGCAGGCCAATATGATCACAGCTGCAGCAAGGTTGTCAACAACACATTTCCCAGGGAAATCTCAAGCCATGCAATCAGACTTCCATAAGACAACCAACTCAGAAATGTCCAGAATCTCCACCACTTTCCCACTGACCATCATGGCAGCTCTGACGTCCATGTCCACATTGGGAAAGGTTACTAAACTCCCTCCCATACCTGTGGAAAACACATCGGCTGCTCTCCCATTGGCTTCCACTACTGTGGTCACAACTGGCAAGACCACCTTGAATCTAGAATGTCAGATGTCCAGGAAACTAATGGTAAAGACAGGTAAGAGTCTTGGAAACAATAGTACATCCTGGTCTTAAAGATGGGGGGGAGGGATTTATTTTGTAGTCATGGAATTTTTTTCTCCCTTTTTGGACCATAAGAGAGTGTAAGAATTGAGTAAATTATGGAACATAGTTTTTGGATAGTAAAATATTCAGTATCAGTGTTTGTATCAATGTTTTGATTCAATTATTTGGTGTGGTGGGATATTTTCTCCCCTTTTGGATCACAAGAGTAAGAGTTGAGTGAATTATGGGACGTAATTTTTGGATCATAAAATGTTTTATATCAGTTTTTTGTGGTGGTGGGATATTTTCTCCCCTTTTGGATCATGAGAATATAAGAGTTGATTAAATTGTGGAGCATAATTTCTGGAATATAAAATATTAAATATCAGTGTTTGTATCAATATTTTGTATCAACTTTTTTTTGTATATTGGGAAATTTTCTCCCCTTTTGGATTATAAGAGTGTATAAGAATCGAGTAAATTATGGAATATAGTTTCTGGGTTATAAAATATTCATTATCAATGTTCATTATCAGGATTTGATTTTCTTTTTTGTTTTTATTAGCTCTAAAATATTTTTGATGAAAGAAACTTATATTCTTAGAGTTGCTGAGACTTAACTGCCAGTCATATAGCTAGTATATGTCAGTTGGGATTTGAATCCAGGGTTGTTGTTTTCTCTAAAGCTGGCCCTTTCTTTATTACACCATACAACTGCATTAATTTACTTGGGAAAAGGGAGGGTCCTGGTTAAGCTTTGAAGGAATTTTGGAATCCCTCCAGTAGCAGTAGAGTTAATGCAATGCAGTTTCTGATTGCAGTAAAGAGATGGCCTAGAACACACAGCATGCTATTAATAGTGCTGTTGAGCTCTGCTATAAAAAGGGGGGTTGATAAATTATTTTAAAGAATATATCAATGCTGAATGCACCTGTCTCTGTTTTTTTACTCTTCTCTTACCTCCCTCAACCTAAGAATGAAATGAAATGACATATTTAAATACATCCCCATCTTAAAGGGGATATTGTGAACATCATCCTGGCGTAAAGACTAATATCTCCTCAAGCTTCTGGGGTCTTATTTGTTACTGTTCAGTTGTTTTTCAGTTGTGACTGATTCTTCATGATCCCATTTGGGGTTTTCTTGGCAGAGATACTGGTGTGCTTTGCCATTTCCTTCTCTAGATCATTTTCTAGATGAGGAAAGTGGGCAAGTGATTTGGCCACATTCACACAGCTGGGAAGCGTCTGAGGCCAGAAACTCAGGAAGATGAGGCTTTCTGACTCCATGCCTGGGACTCCATGCATTGTACCACCTAACTGCCTATCTTCCATGTCTACTAGATCTTATTATCTGTGGGTATAAGTGAGTTAGGCTACTCATAGAGCCCCTTAAAGGTAATGGTGATATAAAGACTTCAGGGGGAAATTTTTTATAACCGGGTCTCAGAAATAGTTATAGAACACTTTTTTAAAATGGAAGAAGAAAAAAAACACATCTTCTCCCTCTTTCTGTTAATTTCACCAGTTAACTGAATGTCAATCAATATTAAGCAACCAGAGCTGATTTTAATTGGCTGTTGTACTCAATTCCTCATCTGTAAAATGAGCTGGAGAAGAAAATGGCAAACTACTCCGGTGTCTTTGCCAAGAATATTCCAAAAGGGATCATGAAGAATTGGACAAGACTAAAAATGACTGAACAACAACAACAAAAAAAAACCAATCCTGGCTGGCTTGATGCTGATTGGTAGTTCAAGAGGCTAATGATAGGGAATACATGAGTGTTGGTGAGCCATGGATGCTTCCTTGTTTTCCCCTGCTGATTTAGCATAAAAAAGGTTTTTCCTTCCACCCCCTACTGAGAATCTGAGAAGTATGATCTTTAGACCATTGTTTGATAGCTCTTTTACTGCCTTGCTAATACTTTCTGCCTCCAAATCAAGCTTAAGTGTTCTCCGGTATAATTATGAGCCGTTTAATAATATAATTATGACATATTTTACAAACATACATTTGTTAATATAATTATGACTTACTTTTCAGAAGCTTCCTTAGTTCCCCTTCAAATCTCCTGACTCCAATTTCCATCCCTGAAAAGACAGCTACAATTTGGTTTCTATTCATTGTTTTAAGTGGGTTCTAGGACTTTTTGTTCTTGGTTCTCTTAGCGTGGTCTTCAATGAGGGCTCTGAACACATAGATCTGTGCTCATCATTTTAAAGGAGAACTTGTACAGGAGAGGAGCAAGTTAAAACCAGATTGTTTGAAAGGATGGAATATGACCACTCTGCACTAATGTGTGTGTATGTTTTTTTGAACAGTTCTCTTTCTCACCCAGAGGAGGCTGCAGATCAATGATTCCCTGAAGCCTGATGTAACCAAAGGGCTCACCCAAGCCCTGCAGAAAGCTTTCCACCAGAATGATATCTATGCACATGTAAGCTACCCTAGCTTGTTTGAAGCCAAAGTCTCTCTATGTCTCTTCTTTCTAACTAAAGTTTGATTTTCTTTTATTCATAAAGACTATGTTCACCCCTTAAGTAGAGGAAAGACCTCAAGGGCCTGATAGAGTTCTCTCCTCCAGGAATAGAACATGGAATATTAGAATTAGAAAGAAGCCCCGGTATTTCCTGTGGCACACTCCTCCCTGGCCCTTTCTCTACCCTACGAGGAAAGTAGGGTCCAGAGATGTAGAGTCCAAGAAGACAGAATGGAACCCATAAGAGATCATTAAGTCCAATCCCCTCATTTTACAGAAAAGGAAACTGAGGTCCAGAGAAGTTAAGGGATATATCCAAAGCTAATTGGATAAATTAAGACCCTGCTATTTAACAAAGGCAGATGCTTAGAAATAGTGATAATTTCCATTTGGAGAAACGGAGACCCAGAAAATTCAAGTCATAGAATCATCCTATCCTAGAATAGCAATGTTGGAAGGGTCCCTCTCAGAGATCATCTAACTACAGAAAGGAAAAGGTAAGGGAAAGGGGAAGGGGGCATAGAATCATAGAGGATCAAAGATAGAAGGACCTCAGACAATTTCTAATAAAGGGTTTCTTCATCTTTTTGTCTCATGGGCCCTATTGGCAATCTGGACAAACTTATGAACTCCAACTTAGAATAATGTTTAAAATGCATTAAAAATACAAGAAATTATAAAGGAAATCAAATATCTTGAAATACAAATATCCAAATATTTAAAAGAACCAAATTCATGGATCCCAGGTTGAGGATCGACTCCTGATTAGCTCAAAGCTTCTATTTTACACATGAAAACACTGAAGCCTAAAAAAGGGAAGCATTTTGTCCAAGGTATCACAGCTAATTACAGTGATCACTATCACTATTTATTTAGTTACTTAGCAAAGGCAGACCATAGGAACAAAGCTCATTTTAGAGAATGGCAAATTTTAGGTGATTGACATTTTGCTGTTTGACAATTGTGTGAAATATTCCAATTACCCAGGATTTTGCAAAAAAGTCTGGCTTCATCAATAGGGTTTCCAATAAAGCACTGCTCACTACTTTTCCTTCTAATTATACTATCCACAAAAATGGCTAGTGATTTATATCTGGAAATTTTAAAGTCATTTAGCCTCATGAATTAAGACCGACTTGAGTTGGATTGCCAGCAACAGACATGGAAATGAACTTTTTTCTTGGCTACAGAATGCCAAGTACTATTTAGCAACTGCTGAATGACTTTGATCACCCAAAGAACAAGTGATAGATGCCTTGTTTGGGCCCCATCCAGGTTTTTAATGCTATAATTCTAAACACTTTAGAGATGTAGGTTCTAATTGGCAATCGGACACTCCAAATACCACTGCCAAACTTAGCCTGGGTCCCTTTCGTATCATGTACCTTTCATTTTCTTTGTTGAATATTTTGTTGTTCAATGGTGCTTAGCTCAGCACTTTTGGGGGACAGAAAAAGAGAAGGCTCTCCATACTATCCTCCTTCTAAACAGTGTTTATTCCCTTACTGGTTTTTACATTTCTTCCACCAAGAATTTGGATTTAATGATCCAAATTTGAACTTTTCCAGTTGGTGGCAACTGAATTGATTATTTGATGGAGATGTAGCCAAAATAAAGAGAATAGCTAAGTGAGACTGAGGGACTTTGAGGTCAGAGAAAGAAGAGGTGTCCCACTCCCACCTATGAGAACTAGCTTTCTATAGAAAATGTCACTGACATTGCTAATGATGGTGTTTTATACCAGGAGCTTTTTTAAGTATCCTTTTTATTTGACAGTTTGTTGAAGGATATGGATCCTTAAAGAATCTTTTTTAAAGAAAAAAAAGATAGGAAAAGATAATGATAAATGTCAGAGGAGAAAAATGGGACACTAATACATTGTTGGTGGAGTTGTGAACTGATCCAACAATTCTGGAGTACAATTTGGAACTTTGCTCAAAGGGCTATTATACTGTGCTCTTTGATCCAGCAGTGTCTCCACTGGGCCTTTATTCCAAAGAAATCATAAAGGAGAGAAAGGGATCCACATGTGCAAAAATGTTTATAGTGTCCTCTCTTTTTGTAGTGTCAAGGAACTGGAAACTGAGTGGATGCCCATCAGTTGGACAATGGCTGAATAAGTTATGCTATAGGAATGCTATGAAATATTATTGTTCTAAAAGAAATAATCATCAGGATGATTTAGGAAAGACCTGGAGAGACTTACATGAACTAATGCTAAGTGAAGTGAATAGAACCAAGAGAACATTGTACACAACAATATGTTATGTGATGATCAACTATGATGGACATGGCTTTTTTTCAGCAATGAGGTGATTCAGGCCAGTTCCAATATATTTGTGATGGAGAGAGCCATCTGCATCCAGAGAGAGGACTATGGGGACTAAATGTGGATCACAACATCGTATTTTCACTTTTTGTTGTTGTTTACTTGTTTTTTGTTTTTTTTTCTCATTTTTTCCTTCTTATTCTGATTTTTCTTGTGCAGCACAGTAAATATGGAGATATGTGTAAAGGAACTGCACATATTTAACATATGTTGGATTACTTGCTATCTAGGGGAGAGCATGGGAGAAAAATTTGGAACACATGGTTTTGCAAGTGTGAATATTGAAAACTAATTTTGTATATATTTTGATACTAAAAAGTTATTTTAAAAAATCTTTTTTAGATAAGTAAAGTAAAAAATACAGAATTAGAAAGAAAATTAGTGATATTTAAATACATCTATTACAATGTTAAAAAAAAGTTCTTGATCCCAGGTTAAGAACAATGTTATAGATAAAGTATATTTTAATAGATACTTGATCCAATAGACACAAATCTTTCCTCCAATGTTGCAGATTTCAACTCATCCATAATTTTTCATCCTGTGTGCTTCTGTGCTCTCTAATCACACCTCTTTGTATTTAAAAAAATATTTTGTTGAAATCATGATAGTACAGACACTGTTCATATAGTAGCTACCACTCTTCATATGTGACTGGCCCATCCTCTCTTCTGATCATATGTATTCTGCATGATATCTCTTGAAAATCTTCTTGTGAACAAAATGTCTAAAATATACTTGGGGCTACTTTTGTCTTTGCATTTTCTTCAGGTTACGATAGTTTTAATTCTTTAGACTGAAGCATTCTATGATTTACAGCCATACAACATTATTTAGAGAATGTTGGCACTAAACAAATGAGTTTTTTATTTTGAGGGGAAGCTCAAGATCATTGAAAAACAGTCATTATTCAGATATAAACTTGCCCATCGTCTCCCCATTCATTTTGGGTCTCCTTTTGTCTGTCATTAGTGCCTCTCTAAGATGTATATATTGATGGCTAATTGAATAGAATCTCCCATAGAACTGCATGGTCATATGTTTGAGCATAGGCATTTTTAAATGCATTTATTTTTTCCATGTGAAATATTAGGGCAGTTTTTATTTTCCTCAGTTACATGTAAAACAAGTTTTTACTTTTGTTTTTTAAAACTTTGAATTCTAGATTCTTTCTCTTCCTCTCCACTCCCATTCCCATTAAGAAGGCACATGTGAAGTTATGCAAAACATTTCCATAAAAGTCATGTTGTGAAAGAAAACAAAGCCAGTTGCTCTTAAATAACAGGTGATCTCACTGAGGAGCCCCTGTGGTATTTGGAGTTTGATGTCATCTGCAATCAAAAGCATCTGAAAAATCCTTATTCTCTATAAACAAAAAGAAAAAAATGACCAAAAAAAATCGTCTTCCCTTCCCTTCCACTCTGTGCTAGATAGCCTCTGTTACTATAGTAAGCATGTTTGGCAAACATATCTATATCTGCCTGGTTTTTTTTGTTTGTTTGTTTGTTTGCTTTTTTATTAAAGTTTTTTATTTTCAAAATATATGCAGGGATAATTTTTCAACATTGATCCTTAGAAAACCTTGTGTTCCAAATTTCCTCCCCTTCTCAACATTAACATGTTAAACATGTTAAAATATGTTAAATCCAATATATGCACATATATTTATACAATTATCCTGTTGCACAAGAAAAGTCAGATTAAAAAGGAAAAAAAATGAGAAAGAAAAGAAAATAAAGCAAACAACAAGAAAAAGAGTGAAAATACTATGTTGTGATCCACACTCAGTTTCCACAGGCCTTTCTCTTGATATCAAGCCAAAATTCACTTCTCTGAAATCTTCACCCTTTGCTCCTACTGCTGCTTTCTGAAACAAACAATTATAATCCATCTTATCTACCAAAGGTAGCTTTTTGAATCCACATCTTCTCAAATGTCCTTCTAACTTCCTTATCCTGCATTAAGTTGTGCAAAAAAAAATTGTGTTTCTCTTGATGTTGAGAATATGTGATTATGTAAATACTGGCAAATCTGTTCTATATTCCATCTATTTGTTGTCTTTCCAGTTTCAAATATAAATGCTCTCAAGATGATTTGTCTTAATTGGAATTCATGCTAAGGTTTCTATAGGCTCATTGTTTTGAGGTATTATTATTTGTAATATTCCAACATCTTCCTTCATGGTGTTTTACAACTAGATTTGCTTTATAGGAGTGGTATCCTTAGTCCTTTTCTTCCTGACAAGGAGATCTAGTGCTTGCTGACTTCAGTGTTTTCTGGGTTCTTTCGGCCTCCTCATTGTGGTGACTACCTTATATTGGTGATAATAAAATTAAATATCTTTGTCTTGGTTCATTTCCCATTTTCCAGCATTGAGAGCTAATTTGATTGATTGAGTTAGAACTATTGTAATTGCATACAGAGTCTTTGACTCATCATCATTTTTAAAAATTTGTTGTTTTTTTTCTTTTTATCATTTTTCAAACCAGTCATCTGACTACCCAAATGGTTGATTCTGAAATGATTTCCATTTTAGTAAACTAGTTTTTTTTTTCTGTAAAACATACCCATTTTTTATTTTTTTGATGTTATTCATCACTTGCCAAGTCTCCATTGCAGGCTTCCTTCCTTCCTTCCTTCCTTCTTTCCTTCCTTCCTTCCTTCCTTCCTTCCTTCCTTCCTTCCTTCCTTCCTTCCTCCTTCCTTCCTTCTTTCCTTCGTCTTTTTCTTTCTTTTTTTCTTTCTTTCTTTCTTTCTTTCTTTTTTCTTTCTTTCTTTCTTTCTTTCTTTCTTTCTTTCTTTCTTTCTTTCTTTTTTCTTTCTTTCTTCTTTCTTCCTTCCTTTCTCCTTCCTTCCTTCCTTCCTTCCTTCCTTCCTTCCTTCCTTCTTCCTTCCTTCCTTCCTTCCTTCCTTTCTCCCTTCCTTCCTTCCTTCCTTCCTTCCTTCCTTCCTTCCTTCCTTCCTTCTTTCCTTCCTTCCTTCCTTCCTTTTTCTTCCTTCCTTCCTTGCTTTCTTTTTTTCTTGCTTGCTTGTAATACATACTTCAAAATACATGAATAAATAGTTTTCAGCATTCATCCTTGCAAAACCTTGTGTTCTAAAATTTTTTTCCTCCCTTCCCCCACCACCTTCTTTAGACAGTTGGATCTTCTTCTTTAGACAATTGGATCCAATATATGTTGAACTTGTGCAGTTCTCCTATATATATTTTCATGATTATCATGCTGCACAAAAAGGAAAAAAAACAGGCAAACAAAAACCAAAAAATGAAAATACTATGTTGTGATCCATAATCAGTCTCCACAGTCCTCTCTCTGGGTGCAGATGGCTTACTATCACCACTTTATTGGAATTGGCCTGAATCCTCTCATTAAAAAGAGCCATGTCCATGAGAATTGATCATCATATAATCTTGTTGTTGCCATGTTTATGATCTGGTTCTGCTCCTTTCATTTAGCATCAGTTCATGTAAGTCTCTCCATACCTCTCTGAAATCATCCTGTTGGTTGTTTCTTACAGAACAATAATATTCCATAACATTTATATACCACAATTTATTCAGCCATTCCCCAACTGATGGGCACCCACTCAGTTTCCAGTTTCTGGCCACTACAAAAAGCATTGCCATAAACATTTTTGCACATGTGGATCCTTTTCCATTTTTATGATCTCTTTGGGATACAGACCCAGTAGAGACACTGCTGGATCAATGTGTGTGTGAATAATTCCTTTCTTAAGAAAATACTGATATACATACAGGTCTGAAACTTCTAAGTAATCACCAAGTCTTTTGGCCACTCTCATTTCTGAATCCTGAACCACATTTTCCAATATTTTGGTGGAGAGGACATCCTTCCCTGTTCATGACTTCAGGTTGAAATCATCAAGTGTCAGAGTATATGTTTGACTTTGTCAGGAAGATTTTATATTCTTTGTACAGTCTCTGCTTTTTTATTCCCTGCAACAAATGTTGCTATGCAGCTGCATAATTATATTTTTGCTTACATAACCCATAAGCTCTCAAAAGCAATATGACCAAGTAGTTTATGAAGTGATGGTTCTTCTTACATTTTGTGTGTACAATAAAACAACTCAGTTAATGTCTTTATTTGATTGGCAAAGTGATATGTAGTAGAGGGAGCCTTAGTATTAGATGCAAGAGAGACAAAGGTTCAATTCCTGTGACACTTATTAGCTGTAAACTTTACTAAGACTCAGTTTCTTCATTTGGAAAATGGGAAAAATAATATCTGGCAGGGTTGTTCTGAGGAAGTAATAAAATATTATATACAAAAGAATTTCTAAATCTTTGAAATAATATACAGATAGCAATTATTACTCTTTGCAACTTCAGCGGGAATCTATGAATCATAATTCTTTTTAGCTGCACTTTCCCTTTGTCTTCTGCTTTCAATTATAGTGAGAATGATATTTCTGTCATTCTGTCATTCCTTGAGTATATCAGTCTCTTCATTGATAATTGGACAAACATCTCTGATTTAAAGGCACCAAAAGTTAAAAATTAATGTTCATAGATATTCCATAATAAAGCTATATATCAAAGACCATAGGCATTGTCAAAAAGCATTCATAATGAAAGAGAGAGCTTTAACTTTGGAAAGCTGAGTGTGCAGTGTCTTGGAGTCAGAAGGACCTGGATTTGAATCTTTTCTCAAGCACTTCTTAACTATGGGACTTCATGGAAGTCTGAACTTTCACAGCTTCATTTTCCTCATTTATAAAATGAAAAATAATAATAGCACCTATTTCATTAAAGCTTTTTATAAGAATTAAATAAGATATCATATGTAAAGTGTTTTACAAACTTTGAAATGATAGACATTATTTTTGTTAGCTATTATGAACTGATAATTAATAACAACAAGGCTGATGATGAGATAGCTAAATTATTTTCATGATTATAAAAGACTTTGCTTGATGTGATCCTATTTTATCCTTTTGACAAACCCCTGGGATAAATAGTAATGATTTGATCATCCCATTTTTCAGACAAGGACACTGAGGTTCAGCTTTGATTCTTGAATCTTATCCCTGCTCCTTTTTGCCTGTATGACCTTGACACTTTTTTGGCCCCAAGCTTCCTCAGTTATCCAAAGAGGGCACCGGACTCAGTGATCTCTTACACCTTCTTTCTCTAAAGCCTATAATACATATAAGATTAAATGAATTATCTAATTTTCACACATCTGGTAAGTAAAGTGAGCCTAAGATTTGAACTCAGACCCTCAGACTGAAGACGGTCCTCTTTCAACTACAAAAGCTCTTTTGAAAAAAAATAGGATCATTATGCAATTTTGTTGTTTTGTTACTACTGCTACTCCCCTCACTTCTTCTCTAGTTGAAAGAAAACTGAATATTATTGTTTCTTGTATTTTCTGTCACTTAGTAAAATTGAAATCCTTCCACGCTACGCTAGGTCGGTTGCACATACCTCCTAATTTTAGTGTATGTCTTCCCTTTGAAAATGTGAGCTCCTTTTGGGCACAAAGTGGTTTTCACCTTTCTTTCCATTCCCAGCCTGGCACATGGTGAGTAAATGCTTCCTAAATACTTGTTAACTGACTAACTCTATTTCTAAAAATAATCACAGTAATCATTCTTAAATATTTATAGTGTTTTCTTCACAGTAGTCCATGTGAGTATTAGTACTTCCATTTTGTAGTATCAATTATATTCTTTTTTGGTCTAATTCCTTGAAAATGTCCAATCTCTCTATGGCCTATCTGGTCTGTTTAGCTGATTTCTGTTAGCTGAAATGTTCTTTTGCCAGAATATCATATATCTCAGCTACACCGACCAATTGTTTGTCGCACCATGACCCAACATGATTCACTTCCAATAAAACCCAACAATCAATTAATCAGCAAGCACTGATTATGTGCCAGGTACTTGTTGAGGGGAAAACACCTTTACTAAATATAGTTTCTATTGCATCGTGATGGATGAAATTATTAATTGTAGAAAACTCCTTTAGAGCAATGTGAAAATAAGCTATACTTAAATTCCTTACAGCAGGCTTGTCTGTTCCCATTTTTTCTTTCAGGTAGAAATTTTGGAACATTCCCACAATGTGACAGTTGGCTATTATGTCACGAAGGGGAAACTGGTTTATATCCCTGCTGTTGTTGTTGAGGTCCTGGTTGCTTATGGCATTAGCAATGTCACTGCTGACCTGAAGCAGCATGTGCCAAACCTGCAGTCTGTGGCAGTACTGGCTTTGCCATGGAACCCTCAGCCAGCCTACGCCTTTCAGCTAAAAACGGGTGAGTGTCTCCTTGGGGAGTGCCTTTGGAGGGTTCTTTGAAGGGAGTGAACCATTTTATTTGTAAGTTTAAGAATGGAAGAGAGGAGAAAACACAATTTCAAAAGGGAAGCCAAAAACAACAGCTCACAGATAGTTTTATGTCAAGAAGTAAGATGTCGTAGTGGAGAAGATGCTATGTCCCTGACACTTACTAGTGCTATAACCCAAATCTTCCTGGTCCTAAATCCAAGACAAAACAACTCACATGGGTGTAGACTCAGATTTAGAGCTGGGAATGGCCTCAAGGTAATCAACTGCAACTTCTTCATTTTAAATTTGGAGAAACTGAGACCCAGAAAGGTTCAGTGATTTGCTCAGGATCACACAGGAAGTGACCAAGGCCAATTCTATATCTACACCAACTGGGTAATAAAGAGCTGAGGCAGGATTTGAACTCAGGTGATCTCCTCCAAATCCAGGGCCCTTTCGACTCTCCCTCACTCATGCTTCATAGTTTATCTCATGCTTTGATATATACTACTTCATCTGCTCCTCATAAGAACACTGTGAGAGAAGGGAAAAGAGGGAAATATCATTTACATATTACAGCTGAGGAAACTGAGGCTCAAGAATATATAATAATACTTACCATTGGCCACACAGTCAAGAAGAGGTAAATCCAGGACTTGTATCTGGTTCTCTGAGTTCCAGCTTAGCTCACTCAATATCAATTTTGGTGGGAGAGTGGAAATGTTGCCATACTCCACTAATTTAATTTGGAACTAGTTGTACAAGTGACTGGGCATTGAGGCATTTAAAGAAAACAATTTGAAGATAGTTATCTCCCCATTTCGTGCTGCCATCTTTCCCTGAGCAGATGCTAACAGATACACTTATTATAATGAAATGAAATCCTTTGGTCTGTGGGGAACCTCGGCTTTGGCTGTGCCTCCAATTCTTACACTTAATAAATCATTTAAAATGCTGTGCTCCAATGTACGTGAGCAGCTCTTGCTGGGCCTGATCATTACATACATTGTGTTGTGATCAAAAATAGTGTCACAGGCTCACAGTTAGTCCAGAAGGATGGGAAGTCCATGTTTTGTCAGAAGCTGATTTTTCTTTGTGGCTCTCTTTCTAGTGTTGCAGTTTGTGGGCCAGTCCGACAACATCCAGTCCTGCAAGTTTGCTCAGACGATGGAGCAGAGGCTGCAAAAAGCTTTTCAGGATGCAGAGAAAAAAGTTCTGAGTACCACTAGCAATCTGACTGTGGAGGTAATGATCTACTTATAGGAAAAGGCAACTGGGATGAGGAGGTGGGATGGGGACAAAGCACAGTCCAACCTACAATGCAATTGTGTCAGAAGAGAAGGCAGCTTGTGATAATGATTGCTGAGGGTGAAGATAACAACTAGAATTTATATAGCATTTTAAGGTTTGCAAAGTGTTTTACAAATATTATTTTATCTGATTCTCCACAACAACTTTGGGAGATAGGTTATATATATTTGTATACACACAGAGAGAGACACACATATACCTGGCTTTAGGTATTGGGACCCTCAGCCATTCAGTCAATAAATATTTAAGTGCCTTCTATGTGTCGGGCACTATGCTAAATGTTGAGGATATAAATAGATGCTTATTGAAAGAATGAATGTATGTAGGAATGAATGAATAAGCTCCCTCCCTCTCTGCAGGAGATCACCTTGGCTGAGTTTATCAGAGATTCCCCTCCATTGGGGAGATTGGAAAGGAGGAATCTGATATCATCACACTCAGCTGGATCCTCCAGGATTAGCAAGCAGCCATGGAAAACCATTTGACAAAAACATTTAGAGTACTATGAAAACCTCTTTGATGGTCATCCCAGTAAACTTACTGTATCATCAGAATGATGTTGAGATCAAATTTGGCTATTTGGAGTTATGTTTTTTATTATTTATTTATTATTATTTTTTATTTTATTTTATTATTTATTATTATTATAGCTTTTTATTTACAAGTTATATGCATGGGTAATTTTTCAGCATTGACACTTGCAAAACCTTCTGTTCCAACATTTCCCCTTCTTCCCCTCATCCCCTCCCCCAGATGGCAGGTAGTACAATACATGTTAAATTTGTTAGAGTATATGTTAAATACAGTATATGTTTACATATCCATACAGTTATTTTGCTGCACAAGAAAAATTGGATTTAAAAATAAGGTAAAATTAACCTGAGAAGAAAATCAAAAATACAAGAGGACAAAAACAGAAGGAGTGGAAATGCTATGTTGTGGTCCACACTCATTTCCCATAGTTCTTTTGCTGGGTGTAGCTGGTTCTCTTCATTATTGAACAAATGGAACTGATTTGGTTCATCCCATTGTTGAAGAGAGCCATGTATTTGGAATTATGTTTTAGAGAATATGGTTTGACCAATAATATATTTCAATCCATATATCCAACCATTTTATGTAAAGAGTCTCTCTATAAAGGAATAGTATAATTTGAAAGCACCAATTGATTGTAGGACCATTAGTTGAAGAAATTTATTTTCATTGCTATCTTTTGTTTTATATCATCTATATCCTTGTGCTCAAGGCGCTTACATTCTAATAGACTTGACCAAGCATGGTAGAAGCTTCCTCTTGATTTTTCAGTATTTTGTGGATACCAGTATTTTATAGTTTCCTGGAAACCTTCTAGGTATTTAAATATTTTGGAGGGGACCCCTTAGACAATCCATCAACATATCATTCCTTGTTCTTGCTGCATACTATAGAGAGTATTCATGGATGCAAATGAAAAGAAGACAACGGCTAGAAGGGACCAGGTGGCTAATTAAAGTCTATCTCTCTGGCCAATTGTACATGAGAACATGATGAGATGGAAAGAATATTGCACTTAAAATAAGATGATCTGGGTTAAAATTCCACCATTTTCATTTACTTCCTATGTGATGTTTGGCTGGGCATTTTCTCTTTCTAGAACTCAGTTTTGTCATCTTTAAAATTAGGGCATGTCCTCTAAGGTCCCTTTTCACTTTCAGTCTGTGATCTTTGATAATATCTTTTATAATACTCATTGCACACAAGTTACTATTGATAATACGTTGCAGCCAACTTCTATCAACCATGTTGCTCTTTCCATCACCTTTGGGTTACCTACAATTATGATTTTTCCAATGATGCATCTGATTTATAGCATCATTAGAAGGTTATTGATGTACAAAGCCTAGGCTTTGGTGGCTGAGAATAGCTTTGGATTGCCGAAAACACTGCACAATACAGAGTATTTTGTTCTATTTAATTCTAGTCCTAGGTTAGTTTGCAGTGCCTCTCCCAGATGTGAGTATTAATGGATAACATGAATATATTGTTCATTCATTTTTTGGTAATAATCATCTTCAGCCACATGGGTGTAATTGTTCTGTAGCAATTACTAGACCAATCTCTCCACAGTATCTATGGCACTGATTGAGATCCTGAAGTATTCCAGGGCTTAGTGCAATTGGTAAGTCATCTTCATATTGGAGGACCAGAAGAACTTCTGCACAGAATTCTTCAGAACAGCTAGATGGTGTAGTGGATAGAGTGCTGGACCACAAGGAAGGAGGATCTGAATTCAAATGTAGCCTCAGATAATTCCTATCAGACATCTTCCTAGTTATGTCACCTCTGTCTGCCTCAATTTTTCCATCTATAAAATGGACTTTATAAATAATGCCTACCTATCTCCCAGGGTTGTTATGAGGATAAAATGAGATAGCATTTGAAAAACATTTTTCAAACCTTAAAGAGCTATTGAATGCTAGCTATTATTGTTATGTTTATGTTAATTACCATTATTATCCACAGGGACTTTGTGCTCTATGTCTTCTAACATAGTGGGGAATTCTGTTAGCAAACATTTTAGGACTTGCGTGATATAATCAGAGAATTGTTGAATGAGGTTCTCTGTAGTTGCATTTGTCAAGGATCACAGGATCATGGAGCTGGAAGGGATCTTAAAGTATTATTTTACTACTGCTGCTGCTACTGCTGCTACCACTACTACTACTAACATTTAAATAACATTTAAAATTTGTAAAGCATTTTATCTTATCTCACTACATTATACATATATATATAGGCATACATTGCTACTGTTGCTACTGCTACCATTACAACTACTAGCATTTAAACAACCATTTAAGATTTGTAAATCATTTTATATGTTATCTCATTATGATATATATATATATATATGTGTGTGTGTGTGTATATATATATATATATATATAATTATCTTATATCTCACAACAGTCCTGTGAATCAGGTGCCATTAGGATCTCCATTTTGCACATGAGGAAACTGAGGCAGAGTGAGGTTAAATAGCTTACCCAGCACCCCATATCTCAGATCTCCCTTACTCCAAATCCAGCAACTCAGTCTACTATATCACTTAGCTGCCAAAGTCTAATACTTTTGTTGTTTATTTAGAGATAAATCAATAAAGATAGTAAATCTTTCCATGCTTTTCTGAAATCAGGCTGCTCATCATTTCTTATAGAACAATAATAATACTCCATTCCATTCATATACCATAAGTTATTCAGCTTCCTTGTTAAGTACAATTCTGTCGTGATGTTTTTTACCTGTGATCTTTGCCTACAGGCAGCTGGGTAATATACTGGATTGAGCACTGGGCTGGAGTCAGGAGATCTGAGTTCAAGTCCAGCTTCAGACACTTATTAGTTGTGTGATCTTGGGAAGTCACTTAGCTTCGTTTGTCTCAGTTTGTAAAATGAATATAGATGGCGTAGTGGATAGAGCAGTGGCCTTGAAGTCAGGAGGACCTGAGTTTAAATCTGACCTCAGACCCTGGGCAAGTCACTTAACCCCAATTGCCTCACAAAATTAAAAAAAAGATTTTAAAAATGATTTTTTTGGAGAATGGAAAAGAAAATGGTAACTCATGTTAGTATCTTTGCCAAGAAAAACCCAGATGAGATAATGAAGAGTCAGATATGACTAAAAAACAACTAAATAATAAGTATGGAAGCAGTTTGCCAGGTGGATAGTAGGAGGATGAGATGAGAGGTGTGAAAACCTGCTAGGAGGCTGATGTCATCCTTCAGGTGAGTGCTAATGAGAGCCTGAACTAGAGGATGAAAATGTGGAAACAGATGGATGAGATACAGGGATGGAACTGAGAATCAGTGTGGTGAGTGGTAATGAGATGAAAAACTGGACTTGGAAGGGAAGAAAACCTGGATTCAAATTCTGCCTCAGTCAATTACTAGATTGTGACCTTAGAAAAATCACTTAGCTGCTCTAGGTCTCAGTTTTGTCATCTGTAAAATGAGGGGACTGAACTCGATACCCACTAAGATCCCCACTAAGCATAGCTATGGTCCCATGATCCTTCCTGCTCTAAATCTGTGATCTCTAAAGTAACCAACTAGATGTGAGAGAGAAGGAAGATAATACCGAGGGTTTGACTAAGGAAGAACAACAATTCAGGAGTGAATTGTCAGGCACTGAATGAGATAGTGAAGTCAGAAGTTAGACCAGACAAGTAGATGGAGAGAAAGGCTCTCGAAAGCCACCTACTCCAACACCTCCATCGCACCATTTCCTCCAGCTCTTTGAAAAGCAGTGACTCAGCCGGCACCTCTCATTGCTTCTTCTCTCCAGATTTTGAATACGTCAAACGCTTCCCAGGCAGTAACCTTGACTTACGCAGTTTGGAATCAGAGCACCCTTCTCAACGGCACGGTCTCCAGCAGCCTCCTGAGTCAGCTGTCGGCCGAGTTGGTGGGCTTCTACCTCACCTACCCACCCCTGACCATCGCAGAGTGTGAGTATGCTCGTGGGAGGGAGCTGAGGTCACACACCTGGGGACTCTCCTCCAAAATGGCCTTCCCTACAATCGCATCTTTCAGCAGTCACCATGAGCTCTCATCTCATTCCATCCCCACCCTTTTCCTGGAAACAAGGGGAAAAAAAAATAAAGGTGTGATGGTTTTGAGTTGAACAGACTAAAAGTTGCTCACTTAACTGGCAGGGCTTCTTTCCCTCAGCCACCAGGGTTGATGTCATTCCCCCAGGTCGCCAGTTGGCAGAAGTACCCAGGCCGTCAGGTAACAAGGCACCTGTTCTGTGTCGAGACATCCCAGCCCATGCAGCTTCATGATGTAAATTCATTTATAATTAAGTCTCTCAGCTCCCCTTGATGAAAGTCCCCACGGGGTTGTGGGCTTCCTCTTGGAGCCTGCACACTCTCTAATGATACAATTGCATAATCCTCATTAAATGCATTGCCTACGTTCTCCTGAGACTGTGTATCCTTCATCTCCTGCCCCAAGATGGTTTTTTTCTTGCTAGCCACAGATAAGCAAAGAAAGGTCTGAGCTTGGAGATCTAATTTTTCTTTCACTTGGTGTGTTGTCCAAGGGTGGAGGGCAGGTTTTCCATTTATTAACTAAAAAAAATGTGTTTCTTCTAGTTGATTCATCTAGTTGATTTAAATCCTTCAACAAGGACACCATGGCATGCTCTTGGGTATTTCCATGCGATCTGGGGAGAAAGGATTTGGGGACCTCTGCATTTCCCTAATCCCAATCTCCTTCCTGACCACATGTGAAGAATTTTTTTGTCATCACCTTCATATTTTGATTGTCATCGAATTGTAAAGAAGCTTGAGACTGACAGTTATAGGAAGTGCTGTCTGATCAACTAAATTTAGTTTTTAGAGCAAAATGCATATCATCATCATCATTATTATAAATTTTTGGTCTAGTGATGCAGGGAACTCCCAGTGTGTGAACTCTCTCCATTGATGTACACTGGCAGCTTGTGGTCTTGGAGACTCCTCTGGGTCCTGAGAGGGTATGTGACTTGCCCACAGTTACACTCTGCTATTATGTATGAGATGCAAGACTTGAAAGCAGGTTTTCTTGATTCAAGCATTAGACCTCTATCTACTATGGCATTCAATCTTTCAATAATAATAACAATGATGATGATGATGATGATGATGATTTCTTTTTAAAGTGCTTTATAATCATAGGGTATTGTCAGATACATAAATGCTCCACTAGAGCCTTACCACAATCCTATGGGCTGGTGGGAGAAAGTATGTGATTTTTTCCTAAGGTAACTTATATGAAATGCAAATAGGTCTTTGGACTTCCAAGTACAATTATTTTATCCATTACACCAGAGGGATAGATGCCCATTCCCTGAAAAGATTAGCATTTTTGTAAATGAATGAAAACAAAGATCTAGGCAGGACAGCTCCCACTTGATTGGAAATATGCCTTGAGAGTACTGGCATTTAATAAGAAAACCACTTTATTGCACTATTCTGGCTGAGAGCTACAAATCCTAGAAAATGGTGAGTCTGCATATCAGTGCTCAACTAAGGATATCCATTTTCCGGATTGTAGACAATGGTCCCGTCTGTGTTATGTGTTAATAGTCACCGAGCATGAGAAGGCTAGATTTAGTTGATTCATCCTTAGCATGCTTGAATTTTCTTTCACAACAAACCTTTGTAAGAACTTGTCCACAAGGAGAAATATAAGAAAGTATGCTTATCTTTGTTGTTTTGTTTGTTTTAGCCTTGGAATATCCAAACCTCGATGTCTCAGAAACAACTAGAGACTATTGGGTGATTACAGGTAACTTGGGTTCTCTCCTCCATTGGTTGGGCTGACAACTGCATGTCTTCCACTAATGTATCTGGCCCTTTTGTCCATTCTGACTTATTCACCAAAGAGTTCATTCCCCGGATCAATGGCAGGTGAGTATAAGAACACTGAGGTAGAAGAAGAGATCCTGCTGGAGATGACTTGAATTAGCATAACCACTGATACTTCAGGATAGCCTCCTTTAAGAAAGAAAGAAAAATAAAGGTCTTCACTTAATAGATCTAGCCTTTAATTTAGTAGCTTACAAGTTCTATATGAATCAATGGTGTAGAACCGGAATATGAAGTTTCTTTTTAATTTTTCCTTAGGGAAAGAGTATGAAAATGTGTTTTTATAGACTTGAGGAACTCCTGGTATGGAAACCTCCTTTCCCAATGTAGATGAGCAATTTATCAGTAATGTAAAGGGATGTTAAGAAAATAAGGATAAGAAAAGAAATCCTGCTGAAGATGATATTGAATCAGTACAACTACTGATGCTTCAGGGTAGCCTCCTTTGAGACAGAAAGAAAAATAAAGGTCTCCATTCATAGATCTAGCTTTTAATTTAGCAGCCTTCAAGTTCCATGTGAGTCAATGGATCACTGTGGCAGCCAAGGAGACTAATGTGGTCTTGGGCTGAAGAAAATCTGGCAATGGGCCTGCTCTACTCTGTTGTGGCCAGATTTCTTCTGATGGGTTGTGGCCAGTTCTGGATACCATGGCTTTAAAAGGACATGAATAAGTTGGAGGGAGAATGTCTAGAGGAGCACAACCAGGATGGTCTAGGGGCTCAAAAAATGCCATATAACAGTTAACTGAAAACAACGTGCTTCATAGTCTATGAATGCCTTACATTCATTATCTCATTTTATTTTCATCATAATCTTGTTAGGTGCTATTTACATTTGAGGAAACTGAGGTACAAAGAGACTGAATGTCTTGCTGAAGTTCATGCTTAGCTAGGGAGTATATATTAGGGTCTTCTGCACTCCCAAGTGCATCACTGCCCACTAACTTGATGTTTCCTGGGGTCCTCTGCAATGCTAAGATTCAATGATTCTGTTGTGGTGGGTGCATTTTTCATAACTCTGGACAGGTACTTTCCTTTAACAAACCAATCCTTGTAAACAGTTGGACAATGTCATTCTTAAGTTGTTGGCTATGACAATGACATAAACACATTTAAAGTGAGCATGCCCTTCTACAATTCCATACAGATTTCAAATTAAAATCAGAAAGGATACCTGTTATCTAACATTTAAATATATATTAAGCAACTACTATGTTCCAGGCACTGTGCTACATCCTGAGGATTCAAATATAAAAACAAGTAGGATCTTTCCTAGAGAAGTTTATATTCTTCCTCTTAGTTTCTTTTTACACATAATTATATTAGGGGACCCAGGATACAAAGTTTTCTTTCTTTCTTTCAAACTAGTGAGAGAGGTATAAAGCTTTGATATCATTGATTGGAGGAACTCCCAGTATGGAAACTCCCTTTTCCTACGTAGATGAGCAACTAATCAGTAATTTAAAATCATAGATTTAGAACTTAATAGGGTCTTAGAGGTTTCTATCCTGATGCTAGATTTGAAAGGCCCAGAAAGTTTAAGTTGTCCAAAGTAATAAAGGTATGTAGTGGAAGACCAACTTTCTAACCCAGGCCCTCTGGAGTCTAAACCCCATTTTCTTTCCACTGAAATCTTCCATTTATAAACTTAAATTTTTTTTGGGCAGGGGGCAGGACCAGGACGAGGACTGAAAAGTTAAATGACTTGGCCAGAAACCTACAACTAGAATGTTATAAATAGAATCAGGTTTTCCTGACCCCAGGTCTACTATCTATTGACTGCCATGTCATTATTCACATAAAGAAGGTAAAGCATTCTTCATATAAACTTCAAAGTATTCTCTATAGCCATCGACAGCTAGACAGCACCATGGATACGGCACAGGATTTAGGAAGAGTGAGAGTAATTCCTTCTTGGAACTCTTATTAGCTGTGTGATCCTTGGCAAGTCACTTAACTTCTCTGTTGTAGTTTCCTCATCTTTAAAATGGGGATAATAATCACTCCTACCTCCCAGGAGTGTTCTAAAAATCAAATGAGTTAACAAGTCAAGTGTTTTCCCAGTATTAAAATGCTATATGAATGCTAGCTATTGTTAGAATATAGTTATTGAGTATTGTTATTACTATAAAGGGAGACAGAAATAAAAGAATTCTTCCCTGCTTTCATTTTCCCAGCTGTGGGACACAAGTTTTCATTGTTTTTTTTTTCCCCCTGGAGCAGCTGTTAAGGGAGAATTCCTTACTGGCAACTCCTTTGCAGGAAAAGATAGATGTAGGAAGAAAGGAAGGGAGGAGGAGGCAGAAAAGATGATAAGAGGATGAGGAAGAGAAAGGGAAGGTAGAAAAGGAGGAAGAGGGAGAAAAAGAAGAGAGGGAGGAGAGAAAGAAGGAGAAGGAAGAGGAGGAGGAGGAAAAGGAAGAGAGGAAGAGGTAGAGGAGGAAGGAGAGAAAGAAGGAGGAGGAGAACAAGGAAAAGGTAGAGAGGAAGAGGAGGAGGAAAAAGGGAAGGGAAGAAGGAAGAGGAAAAGAGAAAGGAAGAAAAGAAGGAAGAGGAAAAAAAGGAGAAAGGAGGAGGAGGAAGAGGATAAGGAAAAGGAAGAGAAGAAGAGGTAGAGGAAGAAGAGGAAGATGAAGAAGGAAAGGAAGAAAAGAAGGAGAAGAAAAAGGGAAGAAAGGAGGAAGATAAGCAAGAAAGAGAGGTGAAATAGGAGGAAGAGGAAGAAGAAAAGGAGGAGGGGAAGGAAGAGGAAAAGGGGAGGAAGAGGGAGAGAAGGAGGAAGCAGGCAGGCAGTTGCTATAAGCTAGGAGAGAAGTGCTTAGGAAGGCAAAGCCTGTCACCTCCCAGGGGCCTCAAATGAAGCTGCCCGTGGAGGTTCAGAGTGCTTCCCTCCCTCATCTCCTCCCACACCCAGCATAGTGCCAAATACAGATGAATGTCTCGGCTTGCCCACAGATTTGAGAGAGCTGAATCTGGGGACTCTCCTCCAATGCTGCAGTCCTTGAGTTGTTCCTTCTCTCCCTGCCAGGTTGCTTTTAGAATGAAAGTTTCTGGGGTTCTTAATTTATAACTGAGGTTTCTGATCTGCAATGGTGAAGGGACTTAATATATCAGAATCACAGCTTTAGAGATGGAGGAGCCTCAGAAATCTTGGGAAATTTGATCTTGATCTTGGGAAACTTCCACCTCAGTTTTCTTATCTGTTAAATGGGAATAATGATAGCACTCACTCCTATAGTTACCTATGAGGAAGCTGAGACTAATAGTAATTAGCCCACACAGATAGAAAGTGATACTTTCCCACTACACCATGCTGCCTAGACAAATTCAAATGTAGGTCTATACTTCAGCTCTCCCCCTCCAAAGGACACTCCCTCTCCCACTCCCCTAACATGACTGTTCACCTGGTAAGGGGGCAGGCCAAGTTGAGCAAATTAAGCAAGCTGCAACCTGTGGTAAAATTAATTACTCAATCATCCAACATATATTAAGTGCTTGCTATGTGCTAGAAACTGCTAAGTACTGAGGAAACAGAAAAAGGCAAAAGACCACGTCTGTTCTCCAAGAGTTCATAATTTAATGATATAATAAGTAAAATACTAGAATGAAACTCCAGAAGACCTGTATTCAAATCCTGCCTTTGGGGCCTCCTAGTTGGGTGACTATAAGCACATCTCTTAGACTGACCTTGGTTTTCTCTTCCATAAAATGAAAATAATTGTGCTAATGACACCCACCTCCCAGTGTTGGTCTGTGCCTCAAATGAGAGGTAGATGCAATGCTTTACAAATTTTATTTAGTAGTTATTGTTGTTATTATAAGTATAGAAAACACTAGTCTCTGCTAACTATAATCCATGAACACAACTTTAACAGTTTGGAAAACCAGTTGATCTTATTCACTGTTGTTGGATTATTTCATCTGTGTCCTACCCTCCATGACCCTGTTTGTGGTTTTTCTAACAAAAGATACTAGAATGGTTGGCCATTTCCTTCTCCAACTCATTTTACAAATGAGGAAACTGAGGCACATAGAGTATATAACTCATTCAGAGTTACACAGTGTCTGAAACTGGATTCAACATCTATAGATGAGTCTTCCTGATTCCAAGCCCACATGTCCACCACACTACCATACTACCTAGCCAATCTTCTTATATTTATATATAGAATATATATTATATGTATTATAATATATATCACATATGTTTATAATGTTATATGTCCCAGCTGATCTTATTATATTTGCAGAAATCATTTTCCCATTTGGAAAATGGGTGTTACTTTCACAACTCTAAGTCCCTCTTGGTTTAAGGTGATTCAGATGCCCTTAATCGAAGGGAAATTCTTTTAAGGTGGAACAGCCTCTTAGGTGAACTCTGCTGGCAGCCAAGATTAGGGTTAAATCATAGGGGACTTCAGAGGTAATCTAAGTGTATTTCCATCTTCAACCCATCCATCACGTAGTCCTCTGAGGTCTGCTTGATATCCCATTCTACTCTGGGAGAGCTCTGATTGTGAGCATGATCTCCTAGCCAGACTTGCCTTCTCTACAATTGTGCCCATGCTTTTATTTATTACCCATGGGTAATAAATAAATAGTATATTTATTACCCCTGGGTGCCTGTAGTGCTTATGAGATGAAAGTCGAGGTTCTCATGTCACCATCTTCTAATTAAGGTCCCTTGAATTGATTCTGTGGATCCACGATGCAACGAGGGGCTGGTCATTTCTTAAACATGGTCCAGTTGTCACAAGGGGAACCAGGAATGAGTGTGGACCCTGAAGTCAAGAAGTTGTTTACAGACTCCACCATCACTGTGTGTGTAGCTGGGAAGAACTGGAGAAAGTGGCCATGAGGAAGCTTCGCTTCTGGGGCAGAGGAGGATGGAGGGAGTGTAACAGAAGGGGAATTGGCACCTTGGTACAAAAATCTTTGCCTCCCACATTATTTCTGCCTCTGCCCATAGGGTTCTGACTATAAAGCATGCCACAGGAAGACATCCTGGTAATTAATGGAAGTATTGCTGTGTGCTCTAATTGGCCAGATTTTCATTTTCTTTTACTCTATGGGAGACGCTGACAACATGGGGGTTTTCTCGTGAGGTTCAGAAGAGTTTCCTCCATTTTTAGCTTGTCAATTAAACACTCAGATATAATTCCCACAATACAGCCCGTGGAGTCAAAACTTCCCAGTACACCCAAAGTCAGATCAGCCCTACTCTTCTCCAGGAGTCACGGGGCCCGAAGACAAGAATATCCTGAAGGTGTCAACTAAGCAGTCCCCCCGAGATCGATCCAATCTGCATTTCCAGAAGGAAGGGCAAGGGAAAAACCTCCTCTTATTCCAGAGTGGCAGCTTTCCCTAACCAGGCAGACACCCAAACTCTCATGCAGCATCATATGACTTTCCCATTGGTGGCTGTGGTAGGAAGGAGGAATTCTTAGGGCTTTTCTAGAAACTGAAGTACCAAGGACAGGGCTGGAGTCCTTTATCTCCCTTTGAAGAGATCCAGCTGGCAGATTACTTGGGTGCCAAGCCCAGGAGCTCTTAACAGAAAAGAGCATTCTATTCTCAGTAGGGATTGTTCAGTGTCTATGGCTTCAGAGAAGCGATTTCTGGGGACCAGCTGTGGATTTTATTTCTTCCATAACTTGTTTACACATTTTTCCTCAAATGTCACTACAGTCTGTCACCTGATCAGCTTGTGAATGGGATATATGACGGGAACCCATGTTAATGAATGTCCTATTTGGAGCTTGTATATGTAGATGTAGGGGCAGCCAGATGGCTCAATGGATAGAGTACCAGGCCTGAAGTCATGTAGAACTGACTTCGAATCTGACCTCAGACAGTAGCTGGGTGACCCTGAGCAGATCACTTAACCCTGTTTGCCTCAATTTCCTCATCTGTAAAATTGAAAAAGAAACGACTAACTACTCTAGTATCTTTACCAAAAAAACCCTGAATGGGATCATGAAGAGTTGGACATGACTGAAAAATGACTAATAATATGTTTGTATCTGCATATAAAATGCCCTCAAAATCTTTGTACAATTTTAAGCCATTAAACTCAATAGGACACCCTATACATACACACGTCCATATCTATATACAGACTTAGACATATCTATTTCCATACTCTTCCATATAGCCAGATTCTTATTTCTATGTCTTCATAAGATGAGCTACAAAAACAGGGTAACTGGTTACCAATTCTAATAAAGGAAAAATCTAATATTGCAAATGTTCCTGTCTACAAAGGAATAAATCTTGAACCAGATGTAATGTGAATTTTTTTTATTTGGGTAGAACTCTTTTTGTATGCTTCTGAATGAAGTTTTCAGTAAAGAGCACTTCCAAGATTTGTCTTGAGATGGGGACAAACCAAATGATGACTGAGGTAGGAAGCCACCTATCAGTGGGGTTTCAAGGGTCCATTGCCTCCTCCTCCTGAATATTCTACCATTCTACTGTTGCCTGGAATTCCACCATAAAGTATTTTATGACTCAGAAAACATAACTAAAAGGATTTTGTGCTGGGAGGAACCTTAGAATACAGAAAGAAAGCAGAATGTTAGGACATAGAACATAGGATGTGAGAGCTGGAATGGATATAAATTTGTTTGCATGTTGTATCCTTTATTTAAGCTTCTTGAGGGCAGGAACTACCTTTTGCCTCTTTGTGTATCCTCTGTGCTTTTCACAGTGTCAGACACAAAATAAGAGCTTAATAAATGTTTTTTTTTTTTGATTGGCTTATTGATAACATAGAATGTCGGAGCTGGGGAAGGATATTAAAACATGGAATATAAGAACTGGAAGGGATTCAGGTGAAGAAACTGAGATCTAAAGAAGTGAGTGAGCTCCTTAAGCAGCAATAGTAAGATATCTTAAGCACATGTAGTAAGCAGCAAAGGCAGGACTTTTTACTACAGGTCCAAAATAGTCTAGATTCTGTTAAAAGAAGCTTCCACATTTTTGGTGGTCTGTTGCATATGTGTATTGGGCTTTGGCATGGGGATGGGTTAGGGAGAAGGCACAGAATCAGCTCCCTCCTGTCAACTTCACAGTTCAAATAATGTGAGATCAGGCCATGAGTTTTCTGCTATCATGGCAGGATGGTATAATAGAGAGGATGCTATATTCAAAGCCAAAAGATCTGGTTTCAAATCTCAGCTCTAATTATCTATGTAACTTGTATATAAATCATTTAAACTCTCTGGGTCTCAGTTTCCTCATCTGTAACATGAGAAAGTTGAAGTATATGGCCTTGATGCCATGCCTCATTCTAGAGCTATGACTCATAATCTGGTTTTCCATTTCCTATGGTTCTCTGATCTTTGCTTATTTATTCAGAGCAGGGCTCTTTGGGCTCCCTTTAGGAAGGGGTTCTCCCAATGCGATCCCCGTGTCTTCCTTCTATCTCCACAGTTCTGCAAGGGGTGGACAACACTTTGGTGGGACTCCACAACCAGAGTTTCGCCAGAGTCATGGAACAGCGGCTGGCCCAGCTGTTTATGATGTCCCAGCAACAAGGCAGGAGGCTTAAACGGGCCACAACTCTTGGGAGCTACACAGTTCAGGTGAGTGGGAGGAATTACCCCCTCTTGGATCAAAATGAGTTTGGGAAAATC